>NC_133653.1:2880247-3480247 GCF_009905375.1 Apium graveolens
ATGCAGATAGGAAGGCCAATTGTAAATACTTCATGCCTTGTAATTTTGTATAAGTGAAGTGGTATCAACGGATGACTTAAAGACCTTCAACGGATGAGAAGCTAAGCTTCAACGGATGTCTCTAAAGCTTCAACGGATAAAGTCATCAACGGATAACATCCTTCAACGGATGAGTGCATCAACGGATGAAAGCTTCAACGGATAACATCCTTCAACGGATGAGTGCATCAACGGATGAAAGCTTCAACGGATGTTCTGATGATTAGCCGTTGATAAGGGGTAGTTGTACCTACAAACAGAGGCACGTGGGTTGATAGAGACAACTGAGATGTGGTAGCCGAATTTCAGGAACAACAGAAAAAGCAGTCGTTCTTCTCTAGTACAAAGATGCAATAGTCAACAAAGTACTGGAGTGAACAGGAAAAGAAGCAAGTGAAGATCTTATTTATTACTGTATTTTATATTGTTCTTCACTTGTACACTTGGTAATATATAAACCAAGTAGAAGCTAGTAATTAGATGAGGAGTTTTCCAGAGCTGTTTAGAAAAATATTGAGAGAAAATTCATCTAGTTTGTACTCGGATGCAGCTGTGATCAACATTGTTTAATCACAGATTTTCTAAAATACCATCTCTGGTGGAACAACAAATCCACCAGAAAAGTTTTTAAGGTCTGTTGTGTTCTTTACATTTGTGCTTGAATATATATCTGTCTGTATTAGCTTAAAGCAATTCACACACTTGTTCTTCTTGAACACACAACTTTCATAAACTGCTCAAAACTTGAAAAAGTTTTGAGATTTACATTCAACCCCCCTTCTGTAAATCTCATTGTTAGTCCACTAGGAATAACAGATTCGATGAATTAAAACTTTTCAAGTGAAATGTCATTTTATAGTGAAATAAAACTAGGAAAAAAAATTGGGTAAGAAAACAATTATGACTAAGAAAATCGTTTAGAAAACGGAACGTCGTGATTGTTCGAAAACCGACTTAGGTTTTCAACTCAAAGTTTCGGGGATGGGTTAGACATTTGGATTTTTTTAACAATCCAATCATACAGGTGATTAGATATATGAGTTTTATACATGTAATTGAAATATAGAATTTTAAAAAATTAAGCTATTATGTTTTTATAATAGATCTATAGAAAAAAATTGCAAGAAAAATAATTTTTTGGTACTTTTCGCCCATTGTTTGTCACATTTCCGTTGATCAAACTCTAAAAACATAAACATCTATTCATTTTAATAGTGAAACTCTAAAAGTTAGTTGATTACACTTACAATTTTGTGTTTCCATTTATTTTTGGATAATTATAATTATTACGAAAAAAATATTAAATATGAAAATGATTCGATAAATTAAAACTTTTCAAGTGAAATGTCATTTTATAGTGAAATAAAACTAGGAAAAAAATTGGGAAAGAAAACAATTATGACTAAGAAAATCGTTTAGAAAACAGAACGTCGAGATTGTTCGCAGATTGAGTTAGATTTTCAACTCAAAGTTTCGGAGATGGATTAGACATTTGGATTTTTTTAATAATCCAACCTTACGGGTGATTATATATATGACCTTTATACATGTAATAGAAATATAGAATTTCTAAAAATTAAGCTATTATATTTTTATAATAGATCTACAGAAAAAAACTGCAAGAAAAATATATTTTTTGTACTTTTTGCCTATTGTTTGTCACATTTCCGTTGATCAAACTCTAAAAACATAAACATCTATTCATTTTAATACTGAAACTCTAAAAGTTATTTGATTACACTTACAGTTTTGTGTTTCCATTTATTTTTTGGATAATTATAATTATTACGAAAAAAAATATTAAATAAGAAAATGATTCGATAAATTAAAACTTTTCAAGTGAAATGTCATTTTATAGTGAAATAAAACTAGGGAAAAAATTGGGTAAGAAAACATTTATGACTAAGAAAATCGTTTAGAAAACAGAATGTCGAGATTGTTCGACGATTGAGTTAGGTTTGTGAATACAATCTGCGATTAATACATACAATTAAAACAGTGTGTGCGAATAACAGTGTGCGAGTTTAACTATGTAAACCAGAAAAATAAACGAAAGAGACAAGGATATGAGAGGGTTCTCGAGTCCAGTTGAAAGGAAATGTCTCCTTAAAGCTATTTCGCCTCTCACCGTATGTGCGAGCCGACAGCCTCCCAGGATAAAACGAGAAGACGGTGTAGTTGTACAAACGGCACCTCCGGCGAGCTAGAACAGAGCAAGAAAATATCACCGACGAGAGAGAGAGGAATAGGGTTTGTGTTTAGAGACGGTTGTGTGTTCTGAGTAAGTAAAACCCTAAACCCTATAGCGAAAATATATAGGCTTAGAGAAACGTGTGCACTACTTCTCTTATTTAATTAAACGCGTTAATTAAATTTAATTCGAGAGTCAATTTTTATCCGTAATTGAATCGAATTATAAATGTCAAATCAATTCATATTCGTATTTATAAAATAAATACTGAATACTGAATATTTATTTAAGAGCCCAAGCCCAGTGGAAAATTAGCAAAACTAGTCCGTGATTATTCGGGCCAATTTTCTGCTACATTCGTGTCCGTACGTCGCACACGCGGGCAAGCCCGAAGGCTTCGCAAGCCTCGGATTACCCCTCGAAATGCCACAATTTGCACCCCCCCTGCGCGCACACGTAAGAGATGGAGCAATACCTTACTAACACTTTTAAACACTACTAAAGTGTTGTGCTATATAAAGCAATGGAAACCCCTTTTCCATTTTAATGTGGGATACAAGTTTTCACATCTACAATTCCACCTTCAAGGGATCAACTTTGAATGATCGTATCTCATTCATCCCTTAACCATTTTGAGTGTTTCAAAGTGCCTCGGAAAGCCCTCACGGAGGAGAACATACTCCAAGCGACACCCACTCAAGAACGGCTCAAAATGACTTGAAAATGTGGGGCTCAATACCCATATTTTCCAACAATCCCCCACATGGATGAGATTGATATTTCAGTAGCACACATCAGACAGACAGACACGGAGTTTGACTTGGTGATAGTTTCTTCGATCAAATATAGCATACGATAGGTAGAGAATGCTCCTTGAACCTTCGCTCGACTAAGCATACCGACTTTATTGGTAGACAGTAGACGTGCTTGTCCTTGAACTGTTCGACTGTTTGTGTAAACGATGATATACTTATCACTATATCGTTTCTGACTCGTTCAGCTCTCATGAGTATGTCCATTTTGGCCATGGAACATCGTCCTGGTTCTGCAGGAGTTTCTAAAGAATTGTGCCTCACAATTCTCCTTTGAATCGGCCCCACTTCTCTTCCACATAGGTGATCTTTATCTTATAGAGTAACCCGCGTTTACTCAACTGAATTCCATGCGTTCACTCCTGAACTCCACGTATTCATCAAAGATCATTAAAAGCTCAAAGCTCAACCTCGTACCTTACAGGTCTCACTGTTTCCTCATCATAGGAACAGGCCGGAAAATTCCCCCACAGTGATTTGGTCATCATGATTTAGTTGTCTCATTGAACCAAGTTCTTGGGATCTCCAGTCAGCAATGGTTGGGTGTCCACCATGATGCCGTTAAGCAATAGGCTTAAGGCCCATCCCTCTCGATGATTTCTCAACCACTTCTTTTGATAACCCTTTGGTTAGTGGATCCGCGATATTATCTTTTGACGGTATATAGTCAATAGTCATAATTCCGGTTGAGATCAATTGTCTAATGGAACTGTGTCGTCGTCGTATATGACGAGACTTTCCATTATACATCGTGCTCTGTGCTCTTCCAATAGCGAATTGACTATCACAGCGAATCCCTATTGCAGTTACAGGCTTTGGCCATCTTGGAATATCCTCCAGAAATTGACGTAGATATTCAGCCTCTTCGGCGCATTTATCTAGTGCCACAAACTCAGCTTCCATCGTGGAATGAGTTATCACCGTTTGTTTTGAGGATTTCCATGATTTTGCCGCTCCAGCTAATGTAAACACATAGCCGCTCGTAGACTTAAGTGCTTTCTTGCTAGATATCCAATTTGCATCAGTATATCCTTCTAATACTGCTGGGTAGCTCTCATAGTACAGTCCATAGTCTCGAGTTCCCCTCAAGTACCTTAGTACCCTTATGATCGTTTTCCGGTGATCAGCTCCCGGATTACTCGTAAACCTACTCAACTTGCTAATTGAGTATGCAATGTCTGGTCTTGTACAGCTCATGAGGTACATTAGACTACCAATTATCCTCGAGTATTCCAATTGGGAAACAGCTACACCTTTGTTCTTGGATAGGTGCAAAGTCATATCCACAGGTGTCCTAGCTTTCTCAAAGTCATCCTTAAGAAACTTCTCAAGGATCTTGTCAACATAATGTGGTTTACTTAATGCGAGACCCTCTGATGTTCTAGAAATTTGAATTCCCGAAATTACATTTGCTAGTCCCATGTCTTTCATGTCGAATCTTGATTTTAACATGTCCTTGGTAGATTTGATCACTTTATCATTGCTTCCGGCAATAAGTAGATCATCTACATATAGTGTTATCATGACATAGCCACTCTCGTTATCCTTGTAATAGGCACATCTATCACATTTATTGATTTTGAAGCCATTAGCCAGCACAACCTCGTCAAATTTTTCATGCCATTTCATAGGCGCTTGCTTCAAACCATACAATGATTTCACCAATCTATAAACTTTCCTTTCTTGTCCTGGGACAACAAACCCTTCGGGTTGTTCCATATAGATTTCCTCATCTATGTCTCCATTTAGGAAAGTTGTTTTCACATTCATTTGATGTACAGTTAGATTACGCATTGCAGCAATAGTAAACATCATCCTTATGGACGTTATTCTCGTTATAAGAGAATATGTATCAAAATAATCAAGGCCTTTTTGTTGCTTGTATCCTTTAATCACAAGTCTGGCCTTATACTTATCAATAGTGCCATCAGTTTTCAAATTCTTCTTGAAAATCCACTTGTTACCTAATGGTTTGCAACCAGTTGGCAAGTCCACTAGTTCCCAAGTATGATTCTGCATAATTGAATCAACTTCATTTTGATGGCCTCTTTCCACATAGGTCCATTAGGTGAGGTAACCGCCTCCTTATAGGTTTTGGGGTCACCTTCTTCGAGCAAATAGGTCATAAAATCAGACCCATAGGATTTCTCCGTTCGTTGTCTTTTGCTCCTTCTCACTACCCCCACATATTTGTCTTCACTTTCATCACTCTCATTGTCGTCATCTACAGACTCATGAGATCATTTAGACGTCGTAGGTTGTTGGTTTCCTGGATTACAGGGAAACATCGTCTCAAAGAATGAGGCAATCCTTGATTCCATAATGGTATTCTTTTGAATATCAGGAATCTTGGATTCATGAACAAGAAACCGATATGCAGTACTGTGTGGAGGATATCCGATGAAGATACAATCCACGGTCTTAGAACTTATCTTCACCTTCTTCGGTGTAGGGATCAGTACCTTTGCAAGGCACCCCCACACTTTCAGGTGTTGGTAACTTTGGTTTCTTTTTCTTCCACATTGATAAGGACTTACATCCTTATTCTTGTGCATCGTAATATTTAAACTATTATTTGCGCTTAAGATGGCTTCTCCCCACATCGATTGTGGAAGCCCAGAGCTTAACAACATCGCATTCATCATCTCTTTCAGAGTGCGATTCTTCCTTTCAGCCACACCATTTGACTGAGGGGAGTATGGTGCAGTGACCTCATGGATTATACCATGTTGTGAACAGAATTCCCCAAACGGTTCAACATATTCACCTCCACGATCACTTCGTATTGTTTTGATTTTCTCAGTTTGTTGTGTCTCAACTTCTTCTTTATAGATTTTAAATTTATCTATAGCTTCGTCTTTACTTTTCAACAAATATACATAGCAGTATTTTATACAGTCATCAATGAATGTAATAAAATACTTGTTGAACTTCTCAGGTTTTTCAGCATGTGCAGCAGGCACAGTTGGCATAAAATGTGCAGCAGGCACCACAAGTAGAACAGATGGTATGTGTGTCTGTAGTACAGGTGTATGCACACCAGTAAGCACCGCAGGTATGATCGGAGGAGTGAATCCTGTCGATATCTATCGAAGAGGAACACTAAACTGTTCAATGACAGTGTGTCCCACAGGCACATGTCCCGAAGGCACACGTCCAGCAGGCGTTTGACCCCCATCAGATCGTACGATCTGTGCGTTAGGGTTAATCGGCTGCTGGTGAACCCTATCAGATCCAGTGATCTGTGCATTGGGATTAGTCGTCATGTTCATCGGATCGTTGACAGTTTGGTTCTCCATCGATCTGTTACTCAACAAAACAAGCAGATACAGATGTATCAGTCACAGATGTATAAAATAAATAGCTTTAAGATTGTGAATACAATCTGCGATTAATACATACAATTAAAACAGTGTGTGCGAATAACAGTGTGCGAGTATAACTGTGTAAACCAGAAAAATAAATGAAAGAGACAAGGATATGAGAGGGTTCTCGAGTCCAGTTGAAAGGAACTGTCTCCTTAAAGCTATTTCGCCTTTCACCGTATGTGCGAGCCGACAGCCTCCCAGGATAAAACGAGAAGACGGTGTAGTTGTACAAACGGCACCGCCGGCGAGCTAGAACAGAATAAGAAACTATCACCGACGAGAGAGAGAAGAATAGGGTTTGTGTTTAGAGACGGCTGTGTGTTCTGAGTAAGTAAAACCCTAAACCCTATAGCGAAAATATATAGGTTTAGAGAAACGTGTGCACTACTTCTCTTATTTAATTAAACGCGTTAATTAAATTTAATTCGAGAGTCAATTATTATCCGTAATTGAATCGAATTATAACTGTCAAATCAATTCACATTCGTATTTATAAAATAAATACTGAATAATGAATATTTATTTAAGAGTCCAGTGGAAAATTAGTCCGTGATTATTCAGGCCAATTTTCTGCTACATTCGTGTCCGCACGTCGCACACGCGGGAAAGACCGAAGGCTTCGCAAGCCTCGGATTACCCCTCGAAATCCCACAATTTGCACCCCCTGCGCGCGCGCGTAGGAGATGGAGCAATACTTTACTAACACTTTTAAACACTACTAAAGTGTTGTGCTATATAAAGCAATGGAAACCCCTTTTCCATTTCAATGTGGGATACAAGTTTTCAAATCTACAATTTCACCTTCAAGGGACCAACTTTGAATGATCGTATCTCATTCATCCCTTAACCATTTTGAGTGTTTCAAAGTGCCTCGGAAAGCTCTCACGGAGGAGAACATACTCCAAGCGACACCCACTCAAGAACGGCTCAAAATGACTTGACAATGTGGGGCTCAATACCCACATTTTCCAACAAGGTTTTCAACTCAAAGTTTCGGGGAAGGGTTAAGACATTTGGATTTTTTTAATAATCCAACCTTACGGATGATTAGATATGGGTTTTATACATGTAATTGAAATATAGAATTTTTAAATATTAAGCTATTATGTTTTTATAATAGATCTATAGAAAAAAAATGCAAGAAAAATATATTGTTTGTACTTTTCGCTAATTGTTTGTCACATTTTCGTTTATCAAACTCTAAAAACATAAACATCAATTTATTTGAATAGTGGAACTTTAAAAGTTAGTTGATTACAATTATAGTCCCGTCTTTCCATATATTTTTTAGATAATTATATTTATTACGAAAAAAATATTAAATATGAAAATAATTCGATAAATAAAAACTTTTCAAGTAAAATGTCAATTTATAGTGAAATAAAACTAGGAAAAAAATTGGGTAAGAAAACAATTATGACTAAGAAAATCGTTAGGAAAAGAACGTCGAGATTGTTAGAAGATTGAGTTAGGATTTCAACTCAAAGTGTCGGGGATGTTTAGGATTACACACTTAGATTTTTTTTTTTTTTTAATAATCCAACCTTACGGATGATTAGATACATTAATTTTACACATGTAGTCGAAATATTGAATTTATAAAAATTAAGCTATTATATTTTAATAATGATTCCATAAAACAAACTTTTAATTCCTACCGAAATTGGTAGGTTTTGCCCAAAAAAGTTGTTTGTCCTTTTCCTAGTTGGGTATTTCCTACCAAGTTTGGTATGAAATAGACCTAACACTGGTAGGAAAAGGCAACACCTGAAAATAGTAATTAAATTGTTATTTTAACAATTTCGTATAATATTCGATTTTTAATAAATATTATCCAATTTTTTAACTAAGATATATTTGTTTGTTTCACTATATATTTAGGGATATGATAAAAAATTTAGAAAAAAATAAATATATTTGGTTTATTTTTTTAACAGTCAACAAGTAGTTTAACTAGTCCTTTTTACTAGTATTTAGTCTTATATTGATATTTAAATTTTTTTAAATATTTAATTTAATTTTTAATAATTGCACTCACACTAAAAATTAAAAAAAATCGTAAAACCCCATTACCTACCTATATTGGTTGTAGTTTCACGAAAATTTTAAACATGAAAGTAAATTCAAAATTTTTAAAATTGGAGCGAAATCCAAAAATTCAAAAACAAAGTCCAACTCAAAACCTACCAATATTGGTAGGAAATGAACTTTAGTTTCACGAAAATTCAAATATGGAGCCAAAACTAAAAGTTTTAAATATGGAGCCAAAACCAAAAATTTAAAATTTTCGTCAAATTCAAAACCTACCAGTATTGGTAGGAAATGAACCTTAATTTCACAAAAAATTCAAATGTGGAGCCAAAATCAAAAATGAAAATTTCAAAAACGGAGCCAAAATTAAACTCAAAAATTTGAAAGTTCCGCCTAAACCCATAACCTACCAATATTGGTAGGAAATAGGTGACTTGAACCTATAAACCATTATCTTCCTCTTTTCACTTTCAATTTCATCTACTCCACCAAAATTTCATTTCATAATTTCTCGATCCTCTTCTTATCTTTTGGTAAATATCTTCATCTTCTTCATTTAAACCATCTCATATATATGTATGTATTTCGATATTTTTAACATATTTTTTTATCTTGATTTGTTTATATAATTACTTATTTATTTTTTACTACATGTATTAATTGTTCATGTACGTTAATAAATACTAACATTTATTTACTCTTCTTATGTAGATTTTATTCACTCGAGACCAAGGAAATGAAACAAACAAAGACGAAAATGGGAAACTCACAAAGAATGTAGACAAATTATTCAACAACGATAATGAAGAAATTACAAAGAATGAAGGCAAATGATTCAACATTCAACAATGATGAGAACTTGAAGATGATTAGTCTTAACTTTTGAAACATCTATTAATTATAGTAATGAATTATTATTTCTAATATGCAATTATCACGAAAATGTAATTTTTTTTAATGTTATAATGGTGATATGTCCGGATTGTGATTTACGATGAATTTTTCAATTTTGGTTATTGTTGTATGCTTATGATTTAGATATTAATTTATGTACAACTTGTTCTACATTGTTATCAATGAAATAAATTTTTTTATAAAAAAACTGTCCAACATTTCCCACCACATTCAAGACATTTCCTACCACATTTAAGGTATTGCCTACCACATTCAAGCTAAACAGTGGTAGGAAATGGTTGGTAGGAAATGCTGATATTCATGTCTTCTGACATAAAACCTACCATTTATCAATCAAAACCTACCAGTTATGGTAGAAAATACTCACTCAAAACCTACCAATTTTGGTAGGAAAAAGGTCTTTTATGTGTCAATTGCCACGTGGCGGGACACGTGGCGGGACACGTGGATGGGTCCACATGCCAACTCATCAACCTGACCCCAATTTGTATGACGTGGCAGCTGACATGGCAGGTGACGTGCACTTGGCAAGTACGACCATTTGAGATACAAACACCAATTCCTACCACAAAGCAATTTCAACTGGAGCAAATCCCACCAAGCCTTTTGGTAGGAATTGCCCCCTTTTCCTACCAGAAATAGCCCATTTCCTACCAAAACGCTGGTAGGAAATGACCGTTTTTCTTGTAATGCCTTAATCGGTTGAGCTATCTCATCGCATTCTTGGAATGATTTTTTTTTTTTTACTATTTTGAGTTGCTTACCGGATGTTGAGGATTTTTGGTTTAATTTTAGTATATATTTAGGAGTCATTTGGTTCAAGATCTGATATCGGGTTGTAATCAGGAATCGAGTTATATAAGATGGTACGAGATTAATGTATCATATTTGCTATCATGTATTTGGTTGAGTGCTCAAATAAATATCTTTAATTTAAAATATTTTAAGCCAATAATTTTAATATAATTAAATATATAATTTTATTATTATTTTAATATATTTTTGATTCATATATTTATTTTGGAATTAAACAATTATATTTAAATATTTAAATAAAAATTAAAATAATAGTTATAAAGTTGATTCACATGGCGCTTTATTATACCATATCCCCGTATATTGAGAGTTTTAAGAACAGTATTCTGAAAAGCGCATTAAGCGGCCGCCTAAGCGGCCGTTTAAGCGGAATCGGACCATTAAGCGCTTCGATTTTATACTAATCGGATAATTAAACATTTTTAAAGATTAAGCGGCCTTATAAACTAACTAAACGGTCATTAAGCGGATTAAACGGTCATTAAGCGGTCAAACCGATTTTGACTTGCCAAATTTTTAATTTTAAATATTAATATTTATTTTAATAAAACAATGATCTTGATTAAAAAATAAAAATATATAACTTTTTAAGAAAAAATTATGTTTATATTCTTGATACTTTATTTATTTTCATTATTTTAGTATTACACATATTATTATTATATATGTAATTTTAAATAAATATTATTTATCCGCTTATAGACCCGCTTATAATTCCGCTTAAGCATCCGCTTAACCGCTTAAGCGTTAGAAGGTTCTCCCGCCGCTTATGACCGATTTGCGCTTTTTAGAACCCTGTTTAAGAATATGTATTAAACTTTTTTTTCTGAAACCAAAGTAATTTCAAGATGATGCGTCATATATGCGTTTCATGTGAATCCGACAACAAGTTAATATACTTATTTTCCCAAGGACATGCGATACATTGAGATAATATATAAGTTTTTTATGGAGATTGTATATATAGCATTTAGTTCTGACCAAATTCATCAGTTAAATCTAGCACTACAGGAAAAATACATACTTTTGCTTTTTTTATTAATTAAGAAAATTGATAAAGAGGCTCTTTTTTTTTACTATTTAAACTTTAATTTTAATTTATGAATATAATTTTTATACATTTACCCCTGATTTCTCAATATTGAATTCATTAAATTTGTATTTATCATGGATAATCGTGTCATTTACAAATTAATTGGAGTTTTAAATATCATATTTTGAATTTTATTTATCAATTCCCTTCATTAAACGCAAATGAGCTTATTTTTTTAAAAAATAGAGCAATATCACATATATCAGAAAAGATTTCAAAAAAAGTTCTCAAATGATACCTGATATATTTTTATTAATGAATTAATACTTATGCATGAGGGGTGAATAATGAATAATATATGACAAATAAATATTTAAAAGCATTTTAAAAACCATTTTCAGATTCTTTCTTACAAACAATATTAAAATCAATTAAAAATGGACCCGGTGATCAGATAAACCATAAATCCGCGGAAACTACTACTTAACTCTAAATCGGCCGATTTTTCAAAAATCGCTGATAAACTGCTCAAAAATATTTATCTGATTTGACCGATTTTCAATAAATCACCGATTAATCGTCCGATAAATCATAAATCGGTAGCTCAACCGAATACCTCCGATTTCCGAAATCTTTAACGCTACTACTTGATTAACAAGTTGATTACAAATTAAAGAAATCCCATTCGAAATGAACAATATCAACATCTAATTTGATTCAGCTACCGACAACCGAACCAATTCTGCGAATATAATAATTACACACAGATGACATTACAGAAACGAGGCGGTTATGTTTATCCAAACTGAGGATGCATGTAACAGTTCCACCATTCAGCTTCTACCGTTTGGCGGCCACTGACGTCAATAAGGGTGTGGAAAGTAGTGGGCACCTTGTTTTTGCTTCGCCTGTTTTCCCTCAAACCACCTCTCTCTCTCTCTCCATCTCTCTCAATCTCTCTCTCTCCATCTCTCTCCATCTCTCTCAATCTCTCTCGCTCTCACTCTCTCCCTCTCTCTCTGCTTAACTCATCATCTTATCTCTGTCTATCTCTATCTGTATATATATCAGCATGTAGTTTTAGACCCATATGCCAGCTCAAATTAATTAATTTTATTTGAGAATAAATGAAATTCGAGTAGTATTTATGATCGGGTTGTCATGTTAATTAACTTATCTTAAAATTAATAGTCTGCTATTAATTAATAGTATTTATGTGAAAGAGAAATTTTTATTAGAATTTATAAAATCGACTGATGGTATCAGATTTTTAGTCTCCCTACGGTTGTAGTCGTAACGACCCTAAAGTTAAAATGTGGTATTTCTCATTCCATTTCCACTATGGATCTAAGAAACCTAATAATAATAAAAAGCGTACGATCTCGTAGGAATGACACGCCTTCGGAGTCCATAAGTTATAGTATGTACAGATCACGAATGATAAGAAGTTATTAACGAAATATCATGTCATATCCTCTAAACTTTTACACGTGTCATTTATCAAAGTACCAGGTCATATCCTCTAAACTTTTACACGTGTCATTCACCAAAGTACCATGTCATATCCCTCTTTCTCTCTACCTTCCACGTATTTAAGTAGTCTATGATAGACACCTCCCCTACTAAACTAGAAGACAGCAGACTAGTCATCGAGAATAAAAAGGAAAATCAAGAAAAAAACACAACAAAAAAACTAAAAAGAAAATCAACGGAGAGCTTACGGACCACACCCTCAAAACACAAACACTCCATCACCTACATTAAAATATAAAACAAAATTATAAATGTAATACATTCCTTAAAAAGTAAGAGGCTGTTAACATCGTGTTTAAGATCTTAAAATTTTAAATAAACTTCTTAATTATTTGATTCAAATTCGACCCTACGTCACCTTTTAATATCATAAAGATTCTAGATTCGATTTTAGAGTTCTGAAATTCAGAATTCTGACTGTCAAAAATATTTAAGATAGGCCGGTTGCTCCGGTAAAATATATTACTCGTATGTGAAATGTATTTTTCGAGAGCATATAGTCGACTTATAGTTTATTCAGTAAAGAAGAATAAAATAATACTTCCCAATTAAGGACACCAGAGCTCTTCTCTTGGTCCATTGATAATAGAGTATTTTACACACACCCCTCTATAAAAACACAAGGCTGTTGAGAGGTGTTCTTGAAAAAGCTCCTTTCTTTGGGTATCGTTCAACATGAGATGATATCCAGATTCTTGTCTCCTGCTTCTTCTCATCTGTTCATCTAGAGAGGTTGTGTTCATCTTCTACTTGAATAGTTACAGCTTTATTTGTTTGTTTGTTGTTGTGCAAGTACATATGTAGTTTTAAACAGTGATTTTGACCTATAGATATGTGTTAAATAAGTGTAAAGTACGGATTAGGTTACACAAGTCGCTTTCTTGATGATTTGTTGTATATTGATTAGTAGTTTAATTAGTACTGTTTGATTGCTAATTAATTAACCAAATCTTTGCCCTTATTCAGATGCTTTATGTTGCTTGTTTGTACCCACTTGTGTGAAGAAGAAAGATTTTTGATGTAGTTCCCACCAACACAACACAACACACCTCTCTTTATCTTGTTTCCTTAATATCATACATACCCCCAAACCTTGTAACCCTATCTTGCTTTTCCTACGCTTCCGTGCTGCGTCAGTTAACTCGACATACATAGCTAGACATATATACATATTTCTCTTTATTTGAAGATAAGGATGAAAGGAGAACATAGAGATGATGTTCATGAAAAGAATAGGAACCAGATTTATAATTATGAGATGATGGGGACTTTCGGCAAAACGGAGATCTGGCGTGGGAGTGAGCAAGAGGAGGATCTAATAGCTGATTCTTCAATCTTTTACAATGTTTTTCCAACACTTGGTGATTTTCCATGCATGTCTTCGACCTCATCTTCATCTTCAACTCCTGCCTTGACTAAGCTTGTTTCGCCGAATTCGTCGACGTCTTCGGCTTCTTCTGCAGTGATGAAGTCAGATGTGAGCCAGGAGCAGCAAGGGTTGAAGAGGGTTAAGTATGAGGTGGATGGTGAGGGTTCCGCTTTATCGTGCACGGATGGTAGTGGTGGGATTGAGTATGTGGATTGCATGGATGTGATGGAGGATTTTGGATATATGGATTTGATTGAAGATGGGAATGATATGTGGGATCCGTCTTCGATTTTTCAGGATGACGTTAATCAAGTTGAGAATCAAGGAGGTTTGAAACGAGAGCCCGAAAATCGGGAAAATGATAGTTTTTGTATGATTGGAAGGGGAAAGGAAGTTGTTGAGGACAGGATGGGTGTAGATGAACTTGGAGTTATGTTCTTTGAGTGGCTAAAGACAAATAAGGAGCACATTTCTGCGGAGGATATGAAGAAGATTAAGTTTAAAAAAGCGACGATTGAGTGCGCTTACAAGCGTATGGGATGTACAAAAGAAGGAAAAAAACAGCTCTTCAAACTGATTCTTGAGTGGGTTGAGCAGTTTCAGCTTTCGAAAAAACGGAGAGAGAAGGCTGCAGCTGTGGAAGCTGCTAGTTCACATCAAGTTTCCTGTCAATATCAAGAACCGAGTCCGAATCCTAACCCTAACCCTAAACCTGAGTTTATAAATTTCATTCCAACTCAAGATCCTAATGCTTGTATGTGGATTCCTAAGACTCAAACTGGTATTGATCCAGAGATGGTGATGCCTCCTGTGTCGGCCCCACCTGCGGTGGCTTATCATCAGTACCCTTTTGTTGGTGGTGCCAATGTTGCTCCAATGAATTGTCAGCCTTATGCTCCTCAGATGCCGCAAAATGAAAATCAAATGCTTGAGTCTGCTCAGTCATGGCCACGGTCACAGTTTGTTTTGCCCCCTCAACAGTATAATTCGTTTACTGATCAAAATGCTAATTTTGTGCCAATTGCACCGCAGCCTGTTGCACCTGTCTACGGAGAACAGTATCCATCTCAAGTTTACAATGGAACTAATAAAAGTGAGAGTGTAGTGAGGTTGCCTCCTTCTGCTACTAAGGAAGCTAGGAAGAAGAGAATGGCTCGGAAGAAACGAGGTTCATTTCACCGCCAACATCCGCACCAAAATCAGATTCAGAAGGGTGATTCACCACAACAAAGTAATGATGAAGGGAAGCCTGGTGCAGAGAAGTGCACCAACAACATCGTCGGACAATCCAGCCCTGTCAGTTGGCTCTACTGGCCTCCTATTGGTACTTCGAAATTCCCACAGCCTCCTATGAAAGCACAATCACCACAACTGGAGGGTCATCTTGGTTACTCGACCTTGCCACTAGTACAAGCACAGAGTAACCGTCCACTGGCACAATCAGACAGGGGAGGAAAGCAACAAAAGAAACAGGTAGTTGCATTTGATAGATTATCTTCAGGCAGTACAAGATAGGGTGTTGTAGTATGTATATAAATATGTTCTTGTATTCGTCTAGGGGTCTCAAGGTGAGAAGAACTTGAAATTTTTGTTGCAAAAGGTGTTGAAGCAGAGTGATGTCGGTAATCTGGGAAGAATTGTCTTGCCTAAAGTAAGTGCACATAATCTTCAAATTTGTTTCAGAGTTGGCATTGTTCCTTTTCAAATATATAATTATATTCAAACGTGTGATTAATAAAAATCAGAAAGAAGCTGAAACGCAACTTCCACAACTGGAAGGAAGAGATGGCATACCAATTGTCGTGGAAGATATAGCCACTTCAAAGGTGTGGAACTTGCGCTACAGGTATAATAATACACATACGTGGACTGCAATTTTAATTGTATTTCCTGTTCGGTCTTTTACTAATTGTACTAATTACATTTCTATTGTTTTTGAATCGTGGAGTCTCAGATTCTGGCCAAATAACAAAAGCAGGATGTATGTCCTTGAAAATACAGGTACTCGCGTCTTTAAATTGCCATCAATTATTTAGGTAGTTCCCCGGACTTACGATTTTTCTTTTGTCTGTACAGGAGAGTTTGTGAAAGAAAATGGACTCCAAGAGGGAGATTTCATAGTCCTCTATTCCGACATCAGATATAACAAATATGTACGAACACTATTTTACTGTCATAATCGTCTTAATGTATATGGCCATTGTTCTGCACTTGCTTATGTTATTAGAATTTTCCTTACAAGTACTTAAATCTCTATTATATACAGCTTATAAGAGGAGTGAAGGTAAGGGAACCTGCGAAGGGGAAATTTGAGGTCAAAACGACGAGGAAAAACCAATACACCTATGGAGCTGGTATCGACGTTCCTCTACATGCACCATCCAAATTGAACGATCAGTTAAGTGATCGAATCATAACGAGACGACAAAATGTTCCTATATCAATGTTCAATTAGCAGTACTATGTACATTGTCTAAGCTGATTGTTTCTTGTCTAAGCCGATTTTCTAATGGCTTTTCAGCCAAAAGTACTACTAGAGCTAGCGAAACGTACTCATGATTGAGCTACTAGCGATTGAGCTGGAAATGCGCGACGCCAGCGACACCAACTTGGTTTCGGAACTTAGGTATCTAAATACTTATGTATACAAGAAAGTCTGTAATATGCTTAGGGTTTGTTCTGTGAAGTTGTTTCTGGAGTTATCATCCTGGTCTGTACTGTGACCAGTGTTATATTAGTGTAATATTATGATAGTTGTGTATGTTTGTCTTGGTTATATCATTTGAATCATCGTTTTCATTCGTGTATAGAGTTCAGTTGAACAATTTATCCCGTAACTAAGATATAATGGAAGAATGTATTATTATTATTGTGATAACAAAATTATATTTCTGCTAATAAATTAACAAATACGTTCGTGTCATTATTGAGCCTTTACTAAACCAATCATAATTCGAGTTTCTGTCAATATTTGGTGAAATGGATTTAAGCTTTCGAGCTCGAACATATCGAACTTTTTACAAGCCGAGTTTTGAGTTTAAAATTTAAGGCTCGGTCAAACTCGAGCTCGAGTTCGACCTCAAATTCGAACTCGAGTCCCGACATTTTTAATCGAGCTCGAGCCGATCTGGTTAGTGTTTGACAGGGCTGGGCTCGATTACACAGGCTAGAACTCAGGGCTGGGCTCGATTACACAGGCTAGAACTCATCTGATGCACTGGGTTAGAACTCTACTGATGCCAGGACTTTAAATAAGCAAGGATTACATTTTTATTTGTTTGCCGTACCAGTATATAACTGAAGCCGTGTTGTATTAAGTATTGTTTAAGCACGAAGATTAACAAGTGTTTAAGCATGGATATTATTAAGACTACTCCAAACTGGTCTGATCTTCCCATTGATGTTCTAATTGCCAGTGCGCGGAGATTAAGTTGTGGAGATTGTATCAGGTTTACAATTGTATGTAAATCATGGAAAACAGCCATTCAAGCTGATAATTATCTTTCAAAACATAAACATGATTGGAGTAAGCTTAACGAGAATGTTCTTATGAAAATTTCTTGGAAGTTATGTCGTAAGGATGCTATCAAAAGTACTGCTGTGTGTAAATGGTGGAAAAGTGTGATCGAAGATGGTGAGTGGGAGCTAGCTTGGATGGTCATGAACTCATAGTACTTATCCGCGTCAATTTCGGTTGCGGGTAATCGAAACTAGGGGCGTAAACGAGCCAAATTGTTCGTGAGCTAGTCGAGCTCGACTCGTAAAAAATTCGAATTCGGCTCAAAAATAATCGAGCCGAGCTCGAGCTCGAGCTTTTATACTTTTTAACCGAGCCGAGCTCAAGTTTCAAATTATTTGGCTCGTAAGGTTCGCGAGCCTTATCGAGTCTCTATTATTTTTAATTTTTTTATTATAAATATATTTTTATGTATATATTTAATATTTTTTATATATTATTTATTTTTATCGAGCCGAAATCGAGCATATTTCGAATTTTTGTTAATATTTAGTGAATTAATTCGAATTTTCGAGCTGAACTCGAGCCTACTGAACCTTTTATGAGCCGAGTTTCGAACTTAAAATTAAAGACTGGAGCCCGAACTATTTTATTTGAGTTCGAGCCGAGCCTAGCAGTATTCGGCTCGGCTCAGCTCGATTACCTGTAATCGGAACGTACGGATCAACCAAATACCAATTAAGTTTGTCAATTTCGCGTACCGGGATCGGATTAAGCTAATATCGGTTAAATATGGTGACTTGAATATGATTTTGTCACCGACTCTTGTTAGGGAAGAATTATTTAGATATAATTTTGAAATTTGAATCGTTGTTTTCATTTGTGTATTTACTTTCAAATTGGATAATTTATTCCATAACTTAGATATAATGGAAGGATGAATTATTTAGATATAATTTTGAATTATTGTTTTCATTTGTTGTCACTCTCTTAATCATGCCTTTTATGTAACGTGACAAAGAGAAAAACTAAATATAAGTCGTCAATTAGCCTGGCTTAGAATATTTTTTGAAACGGTCTATAATAATGACCCAAAAATTTACAAGTTTAAATTTTCCGCGAACGCAACAAAGTAAAATCATAATTACATTTGCATCGAAACAACAGTAATACAGAATTCGAAATCTAAAACATCTTTTATCAGAACACTTGTATAGTTCTTTGAATCTTTTTCCTTTTTCAAGAACAATGTGTCTGAGTAGGAGGAAGCAAAGAAAGAAATGAGTCATTTGGACAATATGACTCAAAAAGAAAGATCATCAAGTTTTGAGGAGAAACAATGGGTTGAAGAAAAAGAAACCCTAGTTAAATATTTATGGAGACAGATAGAAGAAGAGGTGTAAAAGGACCTGAATTAGCAAGTTTTCGAGTAAATTATCATGCTTCTGAGGGTTTTAAAGGAGTTTGGATTTCAGCAATGATAACTTTCTTTGCTTGTGTGAAGGAAGGTCCTGGTTTTGTAAGTGAAACGCGATTTAGCACTGTCTTCCTCTACGACAATTGAGAGCGCCTGCACCTGAGGTGATGGAACCGATCACAGAAGCAGATTTTGCACCTAAGCTTGAGGCTCTTGCATAGCTAGCTCCAGCTCCAGTTCCGGATGGAATGAAGAAAGCTCCATTGAGTAATAGATCGCCTTCTGATCTCCAATTCCAGTGCTTCCATGCACCTACCTCGAGTCTCTTGGTCACCTGCATTTGTAATCCAGTAAGCCAACAGTCCATAAATCGATGATTTCTCATCTTCATTACCATAATCCAGAAAAATAAAGTGTTGTCCTATTCTGACCTCTTTAGCAAAAGGGTTATCAGGAGCAAGATATCGGTTGCCCTGGCTGTTAATTGTCGGATCAGCACTCCCTCCTATTGCATACATTTCCCAGTGAGTATAGTCATTGTTCACTACATGGAAATATCCATGCCTACATCTGCACAGCAATAATGTATCCAAACTTCAGACATTTAGATGATGATAGTAAGACTCATTATACATTACTTCAGTTAATCTTGAAACAGATCAGGTTTTTGTTTATTAACCTTGGCATTCTCTGGATTAGACCCTCTCCGAAATGGTTGTAAGCAATAGTCACTTGCATAATCTTGTCTCTTGTATAAGAATCGCTGTGCCCTAACAAAATCACCTGTTCACGAGTCACGTATGCTAGTCATTAACCTGATTATTGACCAGAATCTGAGGCAAGATGTAAAGAAATTTTAGGTTACCTCATTGTGGTGAGTGAAATAATTATTGGAGATGGTGATTGCAGTTGATCCCATAACAGCATCAACAAGGCCATCAGGGCAATTAGAGAGCGAGTTATGATCAACCCAAATGTGGCTTGATCCGAAGATGGAAATGGCATCACCATCAGCCAATGTCCTCCAACCATAATGACTCGGTGAGCTCCTAACCATGGCGTTGCCAGTGCGCTTGCAATCATGAATGTTAAGTCCATGAATAATCACATTTGTAACAAACTGAATGGTAATGCATCCCCCATTAGCAATGTGGACAGAATGTCCCCGAGCATCAATCGTCTTAAAACTATTCATGATCAATTCTTGCTTTAATGTGATCACCATACTCCTTTTAAAGATGATCCACAGAGGTTCATCCTGGATGACAGCATACCGCAGAGTGCCTGGTCTAGGATTCACAGCATCGTCGTCGTTGGGGTCAGTGACAACATAATACTTTCCATCACGACCACCAATAGCGCTACGACCAAAACCAATAGGGCAGTCTGCTAGACGCTTCCGATTCTTTTGCCAGTTGCGGTCGCAGCGCCAGCAGTCGTCAATAGGATTTCCTGTTCCACAGGAGAAGAACCCCAACTTCCTCCTTTCAGTACTGTTCTTGATAGCCCTGTTAATAAATTTCAAAGTATTAGTCACTGCTATTAGTTTTCTCATGTCTATGCATCTTATTTAACACCTCAGATCAACTCAGCTACACCTAAACATTGTTAAGACTGTACAATGTTGAAACCAAATTCTGAGGCGGAACCAGGATTATAATATACTCCCTCCGTTCCTCCCAATTGTTATCGTTCCTAAAAGAGTGTCCGACACGCATTTTAAGATAAATAAAAAGTATAGTTCTATAATTTTTTTTAAAATTTTTCTCTTTTTGAATAAAAGTTTAAACATTCTATTTTTATTCAGAAAAAAAAAATTTAAAAAAAGTTATAGAACTATACTTTATATTCATCTTAAAATGCGTGTCGGACACTCTTTCAGAAATGATAACAATTGGTCGGGACAGAGGGAGTAAAGTGGTCCAATGTACGTAGAAATATTTAGGGAAACCGATCCAAATTCTAAATTTAAAGTTTTACGTATTATAATAGTTGTCAGGAACTGTGCTCACTATCAGCGGCGGATCTAGAAATTAATTTCCGCGGGGACATCGATGTGATTCTTATCTGCCCCTTACCCCTCACTAGATCCTCAGTTGCGCTCATGACTAAGTTGATTAGGGACCAACAAATCATCAAGACTAATCATATGATTAGAGCATCAAACAATAATTTCTTATCTGATTAACTGGCAGGTCTTTGATTACCAATTAAGTAAATGATACACACTTAATAATACTGGTATTATTAGTACGGTCCAGTCCAGAAATAAAAAAAAAACACCAGGGTACAGAATTCGTTGTCAGAAGTCAAGAAAAAATAAAAAAATTAAAGAGTAAATTTTTTAAGATAGTCATGGCAATGTGAAAGGGCCAAAAATGAGTTACAAGAGTAATGACAAAATTTAATTTAGATCTCATCTACATATTCTATTTGGGCCATGCCCTTGTTTTTATGACAACTACAATCACATGCTATATGCTATAAAGAACATGGCCTTCCCTTATTCCTCTCCAACTCCCCAATCCACATTCATCCTAATAATTGATTTTTTTTATCATTTTTCCCATTTTTAGTAAAAAATACTAATTTCATTATTTTTCATATCTTAACATGCATTTTCATCCCCTTCCAAAATTTTGTTTTCTTAGATAAGTAGAGACAAAATAACAAGTTAGTCGGGAGCCGGTTATTTAACATAATATCAGTTTGATCATTTAACACAATATCACCCTTCAATAGACACAACGTTATGGACAAATGTCTAATAACTCGTTATCACCCTCCAACGGGCACAAATTTATGGACAAATATCAAATAACTAGTTATATCAATTCTGTCATTTAACACCCTCCAACACGAAGGCACAAGCTTATGAACAAATATCAAATAACAAGTTATATCAATTCTGTTATTTAATACGATATCTGAGCTTTAAAATTTATATCGAAGAGACGTTTCGATAAAAATTTAAAAATGACGGAAAACCGTTAGATAGGAATCTAGGATATCTATCTATTATTAGATGTTTGAAAATTAAAATTTTAACTATGCCATTAAAAAAATATCATGTACTCAGATAAACACCCTAAGTACGTATTTAAGGGCACTTTTCTCTTTAATAAAACTATGTTTGGAATAAATTTGTGCGATTTTATTTCTACGTAGAGAACGAAAAAGATTAGAGAGTGACTTACATGTTAACCATTGCAGCAATGGAGTCTGGATCATCCACCGCATGCTCGTGCTTGAATTCACCTTCTTCATTCACTCTGCAATTCACAGATCACCGACACCATTATTGCATTATTATGAGTGCATTATATGTTCAGAATCAATTATACAAAAAACATAAACTATTATCCGAATTAAAAGGTTTGTACAGCTCAAGCACGTGACATGATTCTGATAACAGCAATAGCAAATACTCTGTACTGGAAAATGCTGCAGTTGTGCTTACCTGGCACTATCCATTGTTGTGCTGTTACTTGCCCTCTGCAACTGAATTTTTCCTTCAGCTCTGCGTAAACGAACGAGACACGTTGCAGACGAGTTAAGTCGGGTCGTTATATTAGTATCGACTCGTATGAGTAGAGGTAATTTATGCGTACATTTCAACTTTTCGGAGCTTAGGGTATACTGCATTGGTTTGGTTTGGTTTTAAATCTTTACAATATCGAATTCTTTGAACAAGTGAGTATATTGAGTATACGATAGGTATTGAAACTTCAAATAATTTGCATGTACAATGCAACAAATTCAAAATTCTTGCTCAACTCTTAAAACAATGTATCACACAATGTGGAGAGAATGAGAGTGAGGGGGAGAGAGAGAGAGAGAGAGAGAGAGGGACAGAGAGATGGACAGAGAGAGAGGGAGAGGGAGAGAAAGAGAGGGAGAGAGAGAGAGAGGGAGAGAGAGAGAGAGAGATGGACAGAGAGAGAGGGAGAGGGGGAGAGAGAGAGAGAGAGAGAGAGAGAGAGAGAGAGAGAGAGAGAGAGAGAGAGAGAGAGAGAGAGAGAGAGAGAGAGAGAGAGAGAGAGAGAGAGAGAGAGAGAGGAACAATACCTTGAGTTCTGAATGATCTGATCATCAGTCTTGATAGCAGCCATTACACTGACGAACATTAACACCAACAATAAACACAAATGAAGTAATCTCTGAATAGATACTGCCATCTCCTGCAGATACTCTATCTCTCTCTGAGTTACTTTTCTCTCTGAGCAGAGGAAGAAGAAAGAGAGAAAGTATGTAAGCAAATAACAAGGTACGATATAGTACTTGTTCTTATAGCATCCACTTCACCCCTGTCTCATTTTTTTTTTTTTTTGACTAATTTTGGCTTATAGCCTTACAAATGAGTATCTGTTCTCAACAATTCTCGGGGTGAGCCAGGATCGAACCCAGGATCTGGGACGACAGAGGATAAGCCCTTTACCACTTGAGCTATCCAACCGTGCTCACCCCTGTCTCATTTATTATTGCTCAACTTGTTTGTTTTTCATTTCATCTAGTTAATTTTATTTAAATAAAACATAAATCCAACATGTAAATTTTACTTGTGAAACACTACACATGTTAATATGTTATTACAACAATAACTATAAATCATAACCCCGTGAACGTGAATTTGCCGTTTTTTTCGGATTGTTGTCCCTGCTTTTCTGTCTTTTTTTAACTTGCGTTCATTTTTATATCTTTAAATCATTAGAGTGAGTGTATTTTACTCGTATCAACATGTATACATGATACAATTGGTAGGAAGATCAAAACTACTAACTGATTTCTTTCAGTCATTATTATAGTTTGTTCTGAGTCACCAACTCCAAGTCAGATTGCTAGATTATTGTTGGTCCGACGGTATTTCTTCCTTGGCAGAATGTCAAGAGTTCGAATTTTTAAATGACGAATGTGAATGAGTGTGTTTAACTTTTTAAAAAAATTGTATTTAATGTGAAACTGGAAAGTGTGATACCGAAGTTGACGATATGTTAAATAAGCAGCCGCTGAATCGTACAATACATTTCGCTAATATTGAAAACAACAAATATAACTAATACCAATCAGTGTTATAAAAATCGGGAATCGGGGAAGATCGGTCGAGCTACAAATTTATGATTAATTGAAAATCGGGAATTAATCGGGGTAAAAATCGGATGCATATTAGTTATTTACTAACAAATATATATTTATTATATCATAATTTCTATAATTATTCATATTTAAATTAATATAGTATTTTAATTTCAATAAATAATTATATATAATGCAACAAAGAAAAATTCGTAAAAATAAATCGGATTTCAAAGATCGAATCGGTCGGATAATTTGTAAGGAATTAATCGGGGATTTTTTTTAAAATCGGAGATTTTTAGAACACTAATACCAATACTCGTACCAATACAAATATTTAAATTAAATAAATCGATCTATGTTGGGTAACTGATTTATCTAAAACCTTAATGTGGTAGAGAATCTTATACTATTTAACACTCCCCCACAATCGTAGGATACGTTTCGCTACGATTGACAATGACATATACAAACAATACTAATTAATATCAAAAACAAATATTTAAATTAAATAAATAGGGTGGGAGACCTCAAAACTTCCTAAACCGAGCTCTAATACCATGTTGAGTCAGCTCATCTAAAATTTTAAGATGGTAGAATAAGACTCGAATATTATATTATACTCTTTAACAATCTTTGATATCATATTGAGTAACCAGTGATATTATACTTTTTAACACTCTTTCACACAATTTTTAAGGTGTTAGGGAGAGGACTCGAACATGATTTTATACTATTTAACCATGTATATATCGAAATAGAAAGAAATGAGCGGAATTTTGTAAACTTATATATAAATATTGGGTGTTAAATTTGTTGGAGAACTTGTACGATGGTTGTACCGGTGATCATTAACAACTTAGAAAATTGAATCACACCGACAATTGAAGAATGAAGAGTTTTCTAAGTGAATAGCCTGTTTTATCTTCTTTTATTTCGATTTTTGTAAAATGGAAAAGCATTTATGACTCATGAATGCCCTTTTTCCTAGCTTTCTAACAAACCATGACTGCAAACTTCACATGTCGACCGAGTTATGCGAAGCAACTTGTCTTTAGAAAAATAGACTTCTCTGGAGCAATTTCAGGTGTTAAGGCATGTATACAATATAACTCAAGTGGTAAGTGAAGGTTTATCTCTTACCATCTCTGATTTTGGATTCGATTAGAGTTTTCTCTTGTCATCTTTTGATTTTGGATTCGATTAGAGTTTTCAATTATCGTCTTTGATTTTGGATTCGATTAGAGTTTTTCTTTATTAAAGAGTATAAAATTATGTTCGGGTCTTTCTCTATCATCTTAAGATTTTAGATGAGCTGGTTACTTAACATAGTACTCCCTCCGTCTCACTGGATTGTTTACGTTACTTTTCGGCATGTTTTTCAATGCTCGTTTAAAGTATAGTTTCATAATATATTTTTTTAATATTTTTTTTTGAATAAAAGTTTAAACATTATCATCTATACTTTACAGAAGTCTCGAAATGTGTGCCGAATAGTAACGTAAACATCCCAGTGGGACAGAAAGAGTATCAGAGCTCGATTTAGGGAGGGACTCAGGCTCGAGTCCTCCCACCCCATTATTTAAAGTATAAGATCATCACGGGTTTTTCTCGACCACCTTAAGGTTTTTGTTTCGATAACGCTAGGACAGCTTATCTGCAAGATACGAATTCGGACTTATATGTCACGAGCTTCGTTGTCTGCCTATCACGTTATTCTGTGCAACCTTTGTACTCATTTGCGTGCAGATCTTATTTTTCTCTTGCAGTTGCTTACAACAATGATCATCTTCTACATTTTAATATACTCCCTGAATTTTGAATATAGTTTTGCCCATCTTCCTCAACCCCCATGTAATAACTTGCCGTATTTATTGCGGAAGACTTAATTCTCGTTCCCGACCAACTGCCCCGGAATTTGGTTGGAGGGAAGAATTTACAGCAAGACTGAAATAAAGCTCTTCTGTTCTAACTAGATGTTGTGTCAACTACACCTCAATTCAAATCACATGGCCCCTCCACAACCAATCAAAGCAAGTGGAAGCCAGAAAAAGTGCGCTAACAATGTTTGCAGTTCTTGAATTGAATGCGAAAAAACAGATATATTGTATAAATAAATTCTCAAAAAAAACTGGGTTCAAAGTCAATACCAAGTAGGGAATTGTGATCGTACTGACGCTGAGATATATTTACCAGCAACAACAACACCGCCTGAACCATCTACTCAAGAAGAATTTTGATGGCTCACGCTCACGCTCACGCTCAGGTGTATTCTTTTTGTTTTTCTTAGGAAGTTGTTTGAAGAAAGCTCGTACAGCTCCTGCCACTCCATCTTCATTTTCCATTGCTCTAGCAAGTTCTATTGCATTCTCTCTTACCTGCAAATCGTATTTTAAGTCTGACTACTGAGAATGATAAAGATCCCTTGTGCAGTATTTGGGAAATTACCTTGGGCTCTAGCATATACTTGATTGCATCAACCAACTTGTGAAGTGTAAAATCATCTACAGGTATAGGTATAGGTCCTACTCCTCTTGCGTGGACTCGTTCTCCCCAAAACATTTGGTCACCAAAGAAAGGTACTATGGTCGTTGGACACTATATTGCAGTAAAATCATGATTAATAAATTAGAATCTACCAAAGATAATT
Organism: Apium graveolens; assembly: GCF_009905375.1. Classification (NCBI taxonomy): domain Eukaryota; kingdom Viridiplantae; phylum Streptophyta; class Magnoliopsida; order Apiales; family Apiaceae; genus Apium; species Apium graveolens. The sequence goes on from NC_133653.1 coordinate 2,906,952, forward strand.
AGATGGAATGGACACTGATTAATTGATAATATTAGAAAGCTCTTGCTCATACCGCTGCTTTGAGACCAGCAGCTGTTGTCCCAGCACCCCCATGATGCACCTAACAGCGAAGAACAAGGAGTAAGATTTGTCAGAATAGGATGGTAGCAGTAAGAGGATAATTTACAGAGACTACACATGTGTATGTATCTTTGCAAAATTATTTACACAATCATATGTTGTAGTTCAATTTCACACCCTGGAAAAAATACAGATTCACATATATTGTAGGCTTTCATAGATCCCGAAGATAATAGCAGCCTATTGAAATCCAGTATAGAATTCATGTTTGTTATGGAGCTTAATCCAAATGACTAAGGTAATCTGACTCGTCACAAGAAACTTAACTATAAGTGCAGTAATGCTTTTATGCTTCATACTAATGCTGTTATGTTTCACATCAAATATGTAATCTTACCACTGCAGCACATTGTAAGAATAGCCAGTCATGAGGAACGTTATCAAGCGTGTAAATGTTGTCCTTTGGTTCTGCCACTAGAAAACAATGTAACAAAATCAAAACTTTTTAATGCAGAACAGACAAAAGAGGCAAAACAAAGTTTGATACTTGGGAAGAGGCCAGGATACAGTAAAATGTAAGTGTGAGAAAGAAACGAAAGACTAACATTCACCAAGTCCGCCCCAGCCTTTATTAATGATACCCCTTTGTCCGGTAATTTCTAGGGCATCAACTATAATTTTGGTCATTTTTGCTGGCTCTTGAACAGGCTGAGATGAAATACATATGTCAAGGGAAATTTGTATCTCAAAAAAAAAGGTTAGCAGGATAGATAGAACTGGTTTTGACAGTCATAAAACTAATTTAACGTTAAAGGCACCAAAGTTCTAAATACATCATATCAACCAATTCACTCAACACATTTAAAGAAAGTGGGCAACTATTGAAACTTAATAAATACCATCATACGTGATGACTGATGAGTTTCACTTTATGTGAATTTAATGATAGATACAATCATCTTTTGCATTTTCTAGTGGAATTACTTTGTTACAACCTTACATTTACTGAGTAATGTTCTTAGCTCGACATAAATAGGTGACAAGGCGGCAATCTGAGAAGCTAAACAATGCAAAATTCTAGAAGGTCATTTCAGGGAAGAAATTTATCCATATAAATATGAGTATCATTTTTGTTGCAGCCTTGCAGGGCCAAAGAACGTAATCTAAAGGGAAGTTACAAGAAAACTCACAAGACTACCAAACCCAATATAGATAGGCTTTGTGCCAGCTTTAAGCCATTTGACAAGTGATTCAGGAGGCTCATAATTTGATGCAAGGTCCAGGAAGCAAAACCCCACAACATCAATCTTAGATCCCCAATCTGCAAATTAATAATCATCAGCCACCGAGAAAAAATATATCGTGATACTTGCTTCGGCATGCTCTTCATATTTATAAAAGTGCAGTACTTGTTTGCATTTGCATTGATAGGATTCTCTTTAAATTCATGAACATTGAACATTTTAACTCTAGTGAATTGAGCAATGAGCACAAGGATTCATGGAAGACCTATGCTAGCACACACAAAAGTATTCTTGCCAACTGCCATATAATTTCCATGAATTTACAAATCCCAATACAATCGTCTATTCCATAAAAACATACTACTACTTAAGATGTCACCATATCCAAACCTATATACTTAAGGAGTGTAAAATACATGAGATATTGGATGTTTCAACAACAATATATAAATGAAAAAAGGAGCCCGAAGTAGATATAAATGAACATAAAAATCTGAAGTATTTACCTTTTGGTTTAGGAACAAGGTGCGGACTCCAAATATATCCATATGGAATATCAGAATCGGATCCTTGAGTACCACTCAGATATGTGACTGGTCGTAACTTCAACTTTTTCTTCCTGACATCATTTATCATATCTCGGATTCCAAGCCAGATTAAGGAATCAACTATTTGATAAGACAACTGCAGTGTTCATTCAAGATTACAGGTGATTATGTTGAAATATTTGAAGAAGAATTTGAATTGAATGACCAAAGATAACACAAAGAGTATATATATGGTATTTGATGAGGAAATGGTTGGATCTGCTTGCTGTGTCATAATTCCACTTTGTAGAGATAGCAAATGGCATAGAAATGAAAATGATTTGATTACAAAACGAGTGTTCATATTACCGAAATTTGCAACAGCTTTGAAGTTTCTGTAATTAAATGAACTTACTCTATATCCAGCTGGTTGCTTAACACGAGATAAGGGATGTGGAAATTCACTAGTTGGCCTGAAATTAAAATTTATGTACTTTAATATAAGGAGGTAAAAGGTTAATAGAATCACAAATACTGTGAACAATTCTATTATACTACAAACAGACTCCATTATCCAGACAACACTTACGTCCATGGCATTGTAAAGAATATGTGAATTGGTATTTTCAGTGCCTCGGCCACATGAGTATGTCCTGAGAAGCATTTATAAAGATTAGTGATTAAATTATCTATTTCGGGGAATACGGTAAAACTACAAACTAAAAGCATCAGTTTGCGACCCGCAATTGAATAAAATTAAACATGGTGAAAACAAATTGGGGAGTTTAAGTCATCAGATACAATTGTTCTGAGTGTCAATGTTGAATAAAATTTCCTTGAGTAACAGAAAGTACAACAAGACGGTGTTTAGCTTAGTATATGGATTAAAAAAGATATCAATTAACAAAAAACTCCATAAACATATTCATCCTTGCAAGAGAAGGATCTCAGCAAATAATTGTTTTACGAGGATATGAACAGTTTAATATTTTCAAGTAGCATACACAGCAACTTTTTTGTTCCTAGGGGCTGAGACTTCAATCTAAAATTTTAGATGGCAATCACAGTGTTCTGATTGATGAATATCAGAATGTCGGGACACAATAACCAACAGGACACTAAAATTTAAGTGAGGCACACAAACACACATGGATATTAGAAAAATTCCAACAGCACAAGATAAGACAAAATGACTGAGATCTTATCTCCATTCTAACCATATGTTGGGGGATTGGCAATTATAGCATCTGCTTTAAATGGTATTCCACTATCGACATCAGCTTCTGTGCACGCGGGAAGCAAAGAGTTAATGATCTCTTTTAACTCCTTTCTTTGAACAGGTATTTCTGAAGGTCCTGATGGCAAGAAACCTTTGTTTTTAACCATGTCTGCAGGTAAAAAAAAACATATCATGATGTTAAATTAGTTAAACGAGCTCATATTATTTTGAGAAAGATACCTAATGAGTACTTTTACTATACTATCAGTAATTATTTCCATATGAGATTGAACAATGTAAAAGGGTTGACCACGAAACTAATATACTTTATCTTATCAGAGACACACAGTCTGTGTACACTACATAAATAAGTAGCATCTGAGATATTTTTGATTTTCAAAACATTATATTATCTCCAAAGAAATTCACAGGCTAATGACTATATTACTTTTTGGGATTTTATATTCTTCTGTTCAGTGAGGTGCTATGAATTGGGACTTTGGAGACAAAATTTTCGTGGTAATATCAAAGCTTGAATTCCCATTGCCTAATTCCCTCCTTTTGATAGTCATATTAAATATAAAAAAAAAACATTCTTTTCAACAGCAGTTCTCTGTGACACATATGAAATTAATGTCAGCAGTTATTACGGACACATTGGGATGCGCAAGCAACATATACACTTATGTATTATGGAATGTATGTAACATCTAAAGGGAAGATGGAATTTCTATATAAATTGTAACTACAGTAAGCCCCTACAACTGAAGTATGCAACACATGGTATGTATTCTCCTGCTATCAGGCATTTAAGTTATACTCAGATAAACCAATATAGTTTGAGCCCATAACTGATCTTGTTAATTTGTATTGTTTTATCATTACTGTGTACTCTAACCACATTTGAATCAGATAACAAACACTCAACAAAAACATACAACTAAGCATCACTCTGTCCAGACAAGATTCTCAAATCATTTCTAAAAGATAGAAGATATTTGGGAACATACATCCTGCGAGAACTACCGGGTCTCCACCTAGAGGATAGAATTCCAACCCAGCAGTCAAAACAAAATCCTTAAAATTTGCATGAGTAGCCAGCCTAACACGATGCCCGTAGTACTGCATCACAGAGAAGCATTACCAATACTTAAAAGCAAAAAACCAAGTCATTCAACAGTACCATCCCTCTATAAGGTAGTACAAAAAAATTGGGGACTACAATTAACTTGCAAAAAAAGAATCCGCTGCAGATATCCATCACTTCTAAAATGAACACTCAATCTAGTAGCATAAGTTGATGATTCAGAAATAAATAATAAATAGATGAGAAAATCACAACACCTGCAACCGCTTTCCAATTGCAATAAAGGGTTGCACATCACCACGTGTACCAACTATAAGAATTACTATTTGTAGAGGAGGAATATCTTGAAGGTCTGCTGAGTCAAGAGGATCATCGTCAACTTCATTATTAGCACTTTCAGGCGGAACACTGATTGCCTGATGAGCAACATCTCCGGGGACTTCAAACTCAACGGTTCCATCATCTTTTACTGTTGCTATTCTCTTCAATAAGCTTAGCTGTTATTGTTCAAATGCATAATGAAAATCCAATATTGCTATGCTTATTTAAAAAATTGTTACATACTGAGTAGAAGTCACAAAGTTGCAAGATCATTAAACAGAGAAACATGATGCATATATTGTTAAACTACCAAACAAAAGAAGATAATGATCTCTATCAAATAGAACTCGTCTAAAATTACTATATATAGAATTGGACATGAATGTTAAACTTCAATTGCTAGTTCTCTCAGCATCTAGTTTAAACGGAAGATTCTAGTCCCGCAGGAACTAAAATCCTAGAATACATGGATTAAAAAACTGAGATAATATTTATTGATTTTATTTTTTGAAACTCTAAATATCTATTGCTAATTAGTAATTTGCTTTGTAAAGAAAGTTCTATTACCTATGTAATTGTTTAATCTTAAACTAGTTTTGCACTACTAATTAATTATTTATTTTAGTTTTGTGTTACTAACTATTTTTTTTTGCAAGGGAGAAAAAAATACTACTATTTTTTTTTAAAAAAAAAACTACTTTTGTATTATATACTACTCGGTGTTTAGAGCGAGGAAAAAGAAGTATTCATAATATATTTTCTTTAATTTTAAAACTATTTTGGGCTGCAGTAGATCATCCTGTTGGATGTATTAAATTTAAAAGTATATATTAATTATATAGGTACTTGAAACTTATTAAATTAAATAGTCGACTAAATTTATTACAATAAAATAAACATAAAACAAATCACATGACATAAATATTTGGCTGGTTGTAATACTACCAAACAAAATTGTAAAATTAACCCAATTACTAGCTATATTAGTAAATTATCAAGTACTAAGGAGTATATTTGAAGCTTAGAGCATCTCCAATTGGGGTGCTAACTGCTAAACCAAGGTTGTCAATATTGCCCACTCATCAATAATATTAATAGATTATTATCGTTTTGCTCAATTGTACTTTTGGCAACCTTTTTACCAAAATTTACTCCACTAATTAGCACTCAAAATTGCCAAACTATTCATATACAAGTATAATTTAAAACAGATATGAACGTACATGTCTTTCTTAGGACATATGAAATTATTTCCATTTTGGGAGGGTGCCAAAGGGTGCCAAAGGGTGCCAAAAGTTGGCTATTTTGGTTGGCACCACTGAGCCTCCAATGGGTAGGTAGCCAACAAGAGTGCCATGCCACATCATGCCACATGGCACTTTAGCACTCTTTTTGGCACCCCCGTAGGAGATTCTCTTCGGCTGGTAGCCGTATGCCTAAGGTTCTAGCCAATGGTCCCGATCCCACCTTGGGTCCACAGATGGAAAGGTCTAAAGTATACTAAACGACTTCAAGTATATTATTTCTTCATATTGCACGTTTGCTTGCAGCACTAGCATTATAATGGAAACTGGACAAAAATGCTAACCCCACTTTCCAGCAAGCTATCCATTAAATAACAAAAGTACAGTAATATTTATCCAATTAAATACCTCTATGTAACATCTACTAAATGGGTGCAGACCAAACCAATATTGACTATTTAGTAACATCTACAAAATCTATCTGCCAAAGTGATCCAGGATAGCATAATATTGAAGAAATATAGAATACTTGGCATAAGTTTTCATACTGAGAATCATAACATTGCATCAAGTGATGCTATTTATTGGGTTTATTTTGTGTCTCCTATCAGCAAAGTAGGCTGCAATTGATATTGTGCAACAGGTAATCATAATATTGCATCCAGTGATGCTCTATATTGGGTTTATTTTGTTGTCTCCTATCAGAGTAGGCTGCAATTGATATTGTGCAACAGGTAATTCGTCGAAGAGAAGCATCTAGGCACCATATGGTAATTGTATAGGAATATTTAAAAGCATGTTTTGACCACCTTTCTAAAATTTTCTTGGAACGAAGCTATCAATTATCATATATAGCCTTCAAAGCATAGTTGGGCCATTTCTCTTTTCAGATCCACCGGACATCAGCATACTTTAGCTCGCCAGTATAAGTTAAGATTTTTATTTGTTTGGGTGGAGGGGGAAAGGGAAGAGAAGGTATAGTGTAGCTTCAATAAACATAATACACTAATTCTTTTCCGCTAGAGAAACTTCTTCGACTAATCTTATGATTATACTAGAATACGTGAAGGTTGAAAGGTGCAGATGTGCCAGGACCGGATCAAAGGCATGGTCTGCACTCTTCAGGCAAGCAAGTTAACAGATGCTTCATAATTCATTATTGTATAGTCACAAAGATTGCAGAGCACAATAAAATCAACTTACATCGAAAACTAAAGGAGCATTTGCAAATGCATCTTTCACATTATATGAGGAATAGGCCTTCAGTGTGTGTGTACATACATACTCATTACAGCTTTGCATGTTTACCAAATCAATTTGACACCTTCAACAGGACAATTTTAGATGTCTGTGCACAAAATACGAACCCGTGCTACACTATGCCAAGCAAATGAAGCAAGGCAAATTTCTGGTCAATGCCAAGTAAGTCCGCATGTTTAGATTTACGATGGTTTACAAATCCGATCTTCTTTTAAACAAATAAACAAGGAAAAATAAAAGCTGCTAGAAATATGTGATGTAAAACTATATTATACACATTATTATTACCTTCTCCTTTATGGGAAGTTTATCATCAAAAATTTGTGCTGCGTCCTCAGCCCTTATATTATGATGTTTTTGTCTCTCAGTCTTTGATCTTTCCAACTTATCGCTTGAAGGTGGCATAAACTTTTCTGAGTTCAAAAACTCTACAGGTAAAGTATTTACTCTCGGAAAACTTCTAGCATTGCCTGCAACATCAATGATAAATAGTTCCACATTAAACATCCATACATATTACACATAAACTACATTAAAAAGCACTCAAACCACCATATTCATTATAGTAACACCACATTCACCTAATTTCATGCCTAGTCACTAACGCTCCAATTGGTTGCAGGAAAAAAATCAAGTTGGAATAGAGTAAAATTTGTACTCTTTTGTAGGTAGATTTACATAATTTCCACTATTTTGTGGGTAAATATTCATAATTTCCACTATTTTTGAGGGTAGAGATTCACAATATCAGCTAAACAAAAAATATACATACGCAAAAAATTCCACTCTTTCCTCCAGTTTACTACGATTTTGAATCACAACTCAATTCTACTCATTTCTACATGAATGCTTCATTCCTCCTACTCATTCATCTCTTCCCAAACCTCACCATCGAAAATCAGCCATCTCTCCTATGTTTTCACTCTTATCATAAGGTTTTCATTTCATTTCATCCATCTCCAACTAAACACCGAGCATTACTTTTTTACTTCCTTTCCGTCCAAATACTAATACTCTCTCTCTCTCTCTCTCTCTCTCTCTCTCCCTCCCTCCCTCCCTCCCCATAATTTGAACTAAATTATAAATATAAGTTATAACACTACAAACAAACACCTCTCTCTCTCTCTCCCTCTTTCTCTCCAGAATTAGAACTAAATTGTAAATGTAAGTTATAACACTTCAAACAAACACCTATCTCTCTCTCCCTCTTTCTCTCCAGAATCAGAACTAAATTGTAAATATACGTTATAACACTTCAAACAAACACCTCTCTCTTTCTCTAACTGGAACTAAGTTATGACACTTCAGTATAACCTCTCTCTCTCTATCTCTCTCTAATTGGAACTAAGTTATGCCACTTCAGTATAACACCTCTCTCTCTCACTCTAATTGGAACTAAGTTAAGACACTTCAATATAACACCTCTCTCTCTCTCTCTCTCTCTCTCCCATTTCACCAATGCAAACTCAATCACACCAATCACACTCAACCACAACCACCTAAACTCTCCCAATCAAACACTTCACCTCACTCACACCTCCAAATTCACTTCATCAAACAATCATCAACTCATCTCAAACCAAACTCAAAACATCAAAAACATCAAAATTACCTGAAGAATTACTCCCACCGCCATTCGACAACTCACTCGCCACAGCCTCCTTACTATCCAATTCACTCCCACTACTACTCCCCACGCCTCTCTCAAACCTCGCCGGAACTGCCACATCACTCGCCGGAACCACCGACTCCGGCGAGCTTCCGCCGCTCCTCTCTCTCTGATCCGTCATCGAGATCTAGAAAATGTGAGGATTATTCGATGCACAAAACACAGGTCACCTGAGAGAATATAATATATAAAAGATATAGATACAGAAAAAGTGTATGTATAGATTGTTGTTTAATTTAAAATATATATATAAACCACGTTCTTGTAAGTGGGAAGGATAAAGGAGGAGGGTGATTTTGTGGTGGAAGCCAGCGAACTGAGCAGCGTACCGAATTAACCGCTCCCGGACATGTGTGTTTTGTGCCGTCAAAAGGGTAGTTTCGTCATTTCACTTTTTCAACTGAAATTCTCACAAATGTCAATTTTATAGTCAATCAAATTATTTTTCATCTACTTCTCACAAAAAAATATATTACTTTAGGTATGTCCGAAAAAGTTATTTTATTATCAAAAATATGAATATATTATACTACAATACTAAGTTCGTAATATATTTATATTCGACGAGATTATTCGTTTATTAAATATTTCAGTCGTTAATATTATATTGTGTTATCGATTTTAAAGTTGAAATGAGTGAAAGTAGAGCTGGTAATTTCATGTACGACACGATAACACAACACGAAAATAACAGGAAAATTATTGATTTGGGTTAACATTTTTTTATACACGAAAATACACAGATAAATTTAATGTCAGTTTTGGATTTAATCTTACATACACGACACGAAATAAAATTAAACAAAATAAATAAATAAGTATATAAAAAAAATTAATTTTTAAAGAAAAGTAATTTTCATTTAGGTTGGCAAAATGAAAAAAAATCATCTAATTTTCATAAAACATATTATTTTATGTAGGTCGTGATTGGTATAAACTTTAGATTAAAAAATAAATTTGTGTGAACAAATTTATTTTGTTATCAGAGATGAAATTATATTAGGGCATGTTTGGCAAATCTTATAAGCCAACTTATTGGCTTATAAGTCCGTAACATCTTATTGACGAGTATTTGTCGACCCAACTTATAAGTTGAATGTTGTTAAAATATAAAAATTAAGATAATCATATATAAAAATTATTTATTTTAGTTCATTTAAATAAATACAATTCTGACTTATAAGTTAAATTATCCAAACACTTGTATAACTTATAAGCATTTATCAACTTTCACTTATCACTAGCTTATACGCTTTAAGTTATAAGTTACTTATTTTAAGATTTGTCAAACGCACACACTGTGATATTCATTGTAAAGTTGGAATTGGAGTATAAACTGAAAATTAACTTTTGACCAAGTTAATTGAGTTTATGAATGGATAATAAACTTTTTTAGACTTTTGAGATGATTTACTATTGATGAAATGAGCGAATCATATTTCGAATTAGTGCCTAGCTAGAATTTAAAAGAGTAAGTAATGTATTAACGAATGATTACGCTAAGCACTATGCTTTAAAAGAACATAATGGGCATGTTCATACTTTAATAAAGTTAAAACATTTAAGATATTTATTTTAGAATATATTGAAAGTATTGACCCCGAATAATGCTTTTTGGTTATTTTTGAAAAACAGGTCTTCAAAAGTGAAATTTGGGTGCCAAATGTTTAGTAGATGGTCCTTAAAAAATTTTGAAATTCTTACTTCATTTGTCATTCGAAATGAGACCCCATAGAACAAAGGCTTTTGACGGCCGGCTTATAACCCAGTTATGGTTTATAAGTTCGTAACAATTTATTTACGAGTATTTGTTGACTTGATTTATAAATTGAAAGTATAACTTATACGCTGATAAGTTTAATGTTAATAGCGACATATTTTTTTTAATTTATTTTGATTTTTCGCTCATTTATTAACCTCAGTTTTAACATATATATTTTTAAATGTTAATCCAACTTATAATTCAAAAATTAAGATAATTATATGTATAATTATTTATTTTAGTTCGTTTAAGAAAAAAATTATATCTTATAAATAAAATTATTCAACCACTAAATTAACTTATAAGTATTCTTTTATTTATCACTTATAATTCACTTATTAATGTTAAATAGTAAATTACTTAGTCTAAGATTTCTCAAACACACACTAAAGGGAGTGTATTTATTTGGGATTTTGAAGGATTTTAAGGATTTTAGAAATTATAGGGTATTCAATTTGGATTTTAAATAATCCTTCAAAATTTGAAGGTATTCAACAAGGATTAAAAAAAGTCTTTTAAAATCAGAGTGTATTCAATTTATATTTTAAAAAGTCAATCAAAATTTGGTGGTATTCAATTTGGATTTTAAAAAACTCATCAAAATCTGATGGTATTCAAGTGTCCTTTGATTTTCTTTTATTTAAAAAAGTTGTGGATTTTGATAGATTTGCTAGTACATTTTTAATATCTTGAAATCTCCTCAAAATACATGAGATTTTGATGGATTTCTAAAAAACTCCACAAAATCTGCAAGACTCTACAATATTTTGGATCAACTCCATCAAAATCCATGAAGAATTAAAATCAACGAAAATCTTTTAAAATCCATAAATTATTAACAATCTTTAAAATCTGGAATGAATACACCCCTTTAAGTTTTTGGGCATGTGGTGGATGATTAGTTATTTATAATCAATTATTTCTTAATCAAGCCAAATAAAGTATTGGAATTGTTATGCCCGATTTGGCTTGGGTTCTAAACATGTTAAATAAGATTTTTCATTAGAATCATAATAATGAATTTATGGCTTTTTAAATTTATATCATTTTTAGAGATCATATATGATGACTTTTTTTGGTACCGAGATGAGGTATTTGCGTAAAGTATTATTTTTATTGTAGTTTTAGTATAATATATAATGGATTCGAGATATTTAATTAAAGGGATATCTTTTGGTTCGATTTTATCTTTTACCTTTTTTAAAATTATATTGTAAGAATTATTTATACTAGCTTACGGCCCGTGCGATGCACGGGTCTTGATTAATATTTATATATTTTTATTTCTATTTTATATAATTTTATTAAAATTCTATAAAAAAAATAAATACTAAATAATGATTATATTATTATGCTTTTATTGTGTATTATTCCAAGTTAAGTTTAAATAATATATCAAGATCTTATTCATAAATAATAATGTAAATATTTATTATTGGTGAGATTCGAACCTCAAAACTTATATCCATCTTTATAAATAATAATATAAATATTTGTTGTTAACTGGATTCGAACCTGAGAACTTATATGTATATTTATAATAATAATATAAATATTTGTTGTTGACGTGATTCGAACCTAGGAACTTTTGAAATGTATTTTTTAGTATTTAAATCTGACGGCTCTTATTATTTGATGAAGAAGATCCGACGGTCGTGATGGAAATGGATAACCAAAATGAGGGGTTAACCAAACTACAAATCATACCCCATTCTGGTTATTATAGTATAGTATGGATTTATTAAAATGCATTGTAAGACTTATTCGCTTCTTGTTTCTTTTCAGTTATTTTATTCGTCTTGAATTGTTTTATTATCTAAATTTTTGGGGACATCATGCATGTCCTTTGGTTAGATGGTAAACTTTTTTGATCGAAAGAAAATTCTCATTTAAGGGCATTATATATGAATACAATTCATATACAATTCATTTGAAGAGATGATGCAACCTTAAGTCATATTATTGTTTAAATAATACGTGATCACCTTCAGATTAGGGATCGTTTTGCACCAATATTGTCCATATGAAGCTTCAATATCGTAACTTTTACTCGTTTGGACATATATACCCTCAATATCTTCTAGGGTCATTTTTACCTTAACCATAACATTTACTCGTTTGATCACGTAAACACTCAATATCTGAAAACGTACCCCCGCGCCCTCAATGTATGTCAAAAATATATTTTCACCGTAATATCTACAGATGTCATCTGAGTATCAGTATCAGTATCAGTCATATCGGTTAAGGGTAATATCGGTAATAAAATATCTTGTAACGGTACAACACAAAAAAGAGGATTTACACTGCATTTTACGGTAGTATCACTCCCAACTATCAGTTATATGTTAAAGGTTTCTAAAACCGTTAAAAAACTGATTAAATCAATTAGCTTGAATCAAACACATATGATAGTTATATGTCTAAGGTTCCAATACAATATAAAATTGTTCTCAAACACATATAATCATATTAACCTATGTGTTTGAGTTCCATGTGATTTGTTATTGTATTGATCTTAATCTCGCAATATTACTTGTTGATTATCACGTAAAGGCATATCATGTAAAAGCCGATATACACAATATCACGTAGAGGCCGGTATACGCACTCTGGTTGATTTTATAGCAGTAAGGGTCGAGATGTATATTTGACATATATTATATGAGCGGGGGTACATTTTCAAACATTGAAGATTTATGTTTTCAAGTAAGCAAACGTTTATGGCTAAGGTATAAATAAAGCACATGGTTATGTTGAATATAATACAAACTGACATCGAGAACAAGTTAAGTGTCGATTTAGGGGACCCGAGTTTCTGATCCATCTTTTTTCGAAGATTTATTAGTACTCTTCAGTATTATGTTTATATTATGAAATATTTGGTTTATTAATTATGATTATATGGATTATTCTTTAGTAATTTATTATATCTTTATTTTCTGCGATAAGATGTTAGATTAATAAATGTCCTTGGAATACTATATGTCGCTCATTGTTTATGATTTTAAATTAGATTTAAAATGGTTGCCAACGTAATAATAACCTAAAGTGTCGCACAAAGAATTATAGAAGGATTATTTAGTTTAAATTCAGATTTAAATTAAATGTAAGTAATTCGAATTATTTGTTATTAATTAAGTGTGACTTAATTAATTAAATAAATAGGAAATTCAAATTTAATATTAAATCTGAAATTGAGTTATTGGATGATTAAGTGAGACTTAATAATACAATAATTAGAATTTTGAATTTAATAATAATAATAACTCTAAAATTCAGTTTAGGGTTGAAGGCCCATTAACTCTTGCCTATATAATATCTCTTTCTAATAGAATTAGGGTTACACATTTTATTTGATAAAAAATAAACCCTAGCAGCTTGAAGAGAGATAGAGAGAGCAAGAAGGCGGCCTCGAGAACGTGCTAGTACACACCCATCCTCCGGGCGATCATTCGTGTGGATACCCTTAAGACGTAGATCGTTCCAGCGACGGGCTACGTGGTGATCATTCAAGACCTCCATATTTCCATTAACGTAAAACTTCTTAAGGTAAAACATCCATTCTCCGTTCATTATATATAGATCCTGCGGTAGGGATTCGAAAATTTTATTTTTCCGTTGCGTTTTTATGATCAAATCCCTAACAATTCATACATGATCTGAGGGTGCCCCGCCTTGCTATCATGAGACTCATTCCCATATATATTAAATGGGATTATTAGCTTTTATCTTTCAGGTTCATCATCTCCTGGATTGATAGCATACTCTGACTTTAGGTGGGTGCCCTGACACTCGTAGTTCCAATCCAGGGTATTATCTTATCGTGGGTAATAATTTGATCTTTTGATACAGTCAGACAGAATACCGAGGTCTTGTCCACGCGGTTGCAGAGACATCATGAATCAGTAACTTACTACTCGAGTTATATCAACCTATCCAAAAAGCAAATTGGTCTATAATAATAAAGCAAATGTGGTATATTATATCTAAAAAATAGGGATGGTTCGGGGAAAGTGCATTCCATAACAAATTCTGCCAATGCTTTAGCATTTATTGTTATCCGAGGTATAAACTTGATGTTGAATTGACCTAGCTCGATTGCCCAATTGACAGGTCTCCTGGATGTATCGGGTTTATGTATGATCTTTCTAAGAGGTTAGTCTATGACCACTTTGATTTCCCGACCTTGGAAGTATAGCCAAAGCTTCCTACCTGCGTGGACGAAAACCAAGGCGAACTTTTCCAAGTTTGGGTACCGAGCTTCAGCATCTTTGAGGACTTGGCTCACATAGTAAACTGGATTTTGGAGTCATTTTTCTTCTCAGACGAGTGCCGCCGAGATGGCATTAGGGCCAACAGCTATGTAGAGTGAGAGGGGTTCTCCGGGCTCTGCTTTAGAAATAATTGGGGGGGTTCATGAGGTGCCTTTTGACTTCTTCAAATGTTGAGTTACACTTCGGGGTCCAATTTATCAACTTCTTATTTCATGCCCCTTTGAGCAATTCGAAGAAATGTAGGCACCTTTCTGCAAGCTTTGGGATGAACTTGCGCAAGGTTGTGAGGCATGTGGATAGTTTTTGGATATCTTTCTGTGTTATGGAAACTTTCATTTCCATGATTGCATTTATCTTCTCCGGGTTTACTTCAATTCCTCTCTCGCTGATCAGGAAGCCCATAAACTTTCCAGAGGGCACCCCGAATGCACATTTTTCCGGGTTAAGCTTCATGTTGTACTTTCTTAAGTTGTCAAAATATTCTTTGAGATCCTTGATATGATCCGGGATAGTTTTGAACTTGGAGATCATGTCATCGACATATGATTCCATAATTTTTCCCAATTGATCTTTGAAAATTGTGTTCATCATTTTTTGGTAAGTTGCTTATTCGTTGATGAGCCCGAATGACATCATGATAAATGCATACACAACCCAATGGGTGATGAATGTTATTTTTATAATGTCCTTCGGGTCCATTTTGACCTGATTGTATCTTGAAAAAGCATCCATGAAACTTAGCATAACATGTCCCAAAGTTGCGTCGATCACCTGATCGATGTTGGAAAGAGGGTATGAGTCTTTAGGGCACACAGAGTTTAAGCTCGTGTAATCAACACACATCCTCCACCTGTCATTCGGTTTTTTGACCAATATCACATTGGCTAGCCAATCCGGATACTTAATTTCGTAGATGATGTCTGCCTTCAATAGTTTTTCTACTTCCTCATCAATTGCTTGTTGGCGCTCCGGAGCAAAGTTTCTTCTTTTTTGTTTGATCGGTTTTTGTTTGGGATCGACATTTGATCTGCGCATTTCTACTGACTCATAAATCACAGGCATGTCCTACGGGCTCCATCCAAATATATCAGCGTATTTTTTCAACGGGTCAATGAGCTATTTCTGGAAGGTTGTCTCTAGTCCTTTTCCAATCTTCAACTTCCAGGCGGGGTTTCCGGGATCAAACTCGATATCCATTGTTCGGGTTGCTGGTTCAACCTAGGTTTTCTCCTTTATTTCCATGAACTTTTGAATCTGGGCATCTGCATTGGTTACGATGTAACCCGAATCTTCAATGACATTCACATCCAACCTTGGTCTCTTGCTGAGGTGTTCCCGGTGCTTTTTTCGACTATGTCCCCTGGGTAGGGACATGACCTTCTTCCTGTTTTTAGGCTTCATTTCTGCCATGACCAGGGCATGTCGGTAGTATCTGCTAGCCATGTCTCTGTCTCATTTCATATCGCTGATTCCACTCGGGGTTGGAAACTTGAGTTTTAGATGAATAATTGAGGGTATGGCCTGTAGTTTAGTGATGGTGGGTCTCCCTAAGATCATGTTATAAGATGAGGCTACATATATAACATAGAACTTTATGGTGTGCGAGACATGCTAGGGGCAGTTTCAAATATGATAGGTAGATAAATCACTCCTCGGATGGCTATCATGGAATTTTCAAAGCCATAGAGGGGGTATGCAAGGCAGGGGTCCATACACAGATGGCCCAATTTTATCCTGTTGAGCATTTGCTCAAAGACTATGTTTGTAGACGATCCGTTGTCGACCAGAATCCTCTTTACTTCGTTGTCTACCACATCTAGGGTCACTACTAGTGCTTGATTATGTCCGAGATCCAGTCCTTCATAATCGGTATAAGAGAAATAGATTGATTCGTCCTTCATAATTCTGTGGGTTTTTCTCTTCAATTTCGCTTCTTCTTCATGAATTCTTTTCTCAATTGCTGCCTTGGACTTAATTCGGTCCCGAAGTGTTGCTTTTCGGATTTCGTCATGGGCATCTTCTGTCGGCCTTTTCATGTTCTTGGAAATCTGATCCAAGACCGATCCACGGGTTTCCCCGGAGTGCTCCTCCTGAACACCGGGCGGGTTTCTGGTTCAGGCTATTTTTTCTCTTTCCATAAGTTCATGGCTGCTTGGATCTGTTCCGGGATCATGTTTCCCCAGGGTTTGCAGAGGTTTTCGGCGTATTTGTGAGCCGCCTTTTCAATAGTTACCCTTTGGTCTCCTAGTTGGAGTCCTTGAGATGAAGTACGAGTTATGGGGAGCCTTTCTTCTATCTCTTCAATTTCACCATCCCTGGGCGGGATGATGGTCGACATAACTGGTCCGGAAACATCTTTGCTTTTTCTTGTAGTCATTACTCTCGACAAGAAATCATCAGAATACTAAAAACACAATACTAGGGATGCCTTAAAAATAAGAATGGCAAGAAAAGTAGATCCGAAAAAATTGAAGCGTTAACCTTACCGGGGTATAAAGTTTCGGTCTCCTGGGCGGAGTAACACGACTGAAATCGATGACACCACTGAACGGAGGTTCGACCCCTCAATCTAGCGCCAATGATAACTCCCTTTCTTCCCCGGGTTCTTCTCCATTTCCTATCCAGACATGGTTTTAGTTTGTGCAGAAATGAAGACGTGTGAGATTAAACTATAGGTTGGGTTCTTGCAAAATAGAACCGGAGGGGGTGGCGTCCCCGCGGCGCCTCCGACGTGAGGATGAGAAAAGGGTTTCTTGAAGAAGAAGAATAGAACATGAGTTATTTGAATGTATATATGGTTATGTGTGTATAGATAGAAGAAGTAACCCCTAAAACCCCGTTTTGGGGCCTTTTATAGGCTTCCAATTTATATTTTTGGGGGTTTGTGCCCTTTTATCTTGCCCGTTGGTGATTCTTGGTTGGTGGATAATTGGACGGTCCAGATGAGAAATCGGGCACAACTGTCCCCTTGTTGTTGGTATAGCCTGAGGTCTTGGCACATTGACGCTTGAGATGTTGTCATGCTATTTTGGGTAAATATGGGATCGTTGCTATTCTGAGTGGGTGCCATGTGTCCAGGGACCACATCCAGTTGGGCCCGGGTTTTCTTTTCATCGGTTTTTTGTGTTTTTTTGGCCTAATTGTATTATGGCCTATCACCATGCTTATCATGTGCTCATGACACACACACAATATACACACACACACACACATATATATATATATATATATAGAGAGAGAGAGAGATTAAAGACGAAATAATGAAAGTTTTGTTGATAGTCGGTCTGTTCACCAAAATTATAGTAATATTTAAAAGAGAACACTCTCATAAATAGAAAAATATTTATAACCGAATTATAATATGTCTAATAATTTTTTTAAAACAAAATAATATATAAAATTAACGCGGCCGAGCTAAACAAAATTATACTATTGATCCAATTTTAAATAAAAAATAAAAAAACTATTAAAACAAAATAATCTATAAAATTCACCTGGCCGGGTTAAACAAAATTATACCATTGTCCAATTTTAAATAAAAAATTAAAAAAACTATATATAATTAGTTGGATTTGAAGAATCAGTCTAAAATAAAATAATAAATATTATTGATCCCGCTAAAATATTATATTATTGGTGCAAACTATAACAAAATAAAAATTTGAAAGAAAACTCTCGGGGTCGATATAATGTCATCAAATTAAAACAAAATAATACATATTATCCATTCGGTCAAAAATAAAATAATAATTACCCCGGCCTAGAATAAAATTGAAAGAATGCCCAAAATACACTACTTTCCAACTTCAAGTGCCCAAAATACTCACATGCGGAAAAACTGCCATTTTTACCAACTAAATGCGCATTTGTATCATGCGTATCCTATTTTTTTGAAAATTTACAAAGGATACGCATGTCAGACACGCGCATCCACTGTTTACTGTAGCAGTGGATACGCATGTTTGACATGCGTATTCTTTGTAATTTTTTTTAAAAGGGTACGCATGATATGAATGCGCATTCAGTAGGTATTATGAGGTATTTTGGGCACCAGACCCCCAAATAGTGGCAATTTTGATTTTATACCCAATAAAATTAAACAAAATAGTAAGTATAATTAGTTGGATTTGGTTGATATAACGGACCTCAAACTAACATAATTTTTTGCCATTTGACAAATAAAATTTTACCATTGATTCGAGTTTAAACATATTAAACTAACATAAATATGAATATATTTAGTTGGATTTGGTCGGTTAACATACTAATTACAATTCGTATACTAATGTTCTCAGCTAAAATTTATCTTTTTAATTAAATATAATAATCTTTCGTTAACACACCTATAAATATCAATAAATATATAAATTTTAAATATTACATTATTTTTTAAAACTGTAATATCACTAACTTATACAATTATGTGTATATTAATAAGTATTATCAAATCATATTATTGAAATTTCAAATAAATAAGTTTCATAATTTAAATTTTTTACTTCATATTAAATTTAAAAAAATATTAAAAATAATTCGTGAATTGCACGAGTTTAGATTAATATTAAATTATTTACATTATTCCGAAACAATTCTCTAAAAAAATCACAGTGAGACGGAGGGAGCAATAAAAACAAAATTTTCAATTTTCAAACATGTTCGAAGAAAAGAACAATGCTACTCCGCCCAAAGCATCTGATTGGTCCTCTTAATATAAAATTTCCAAATTCTGGCCATGCAAATCCACGTAGGATTAAGAGAATAAAATCCCACCTGATAACATGCATAGCACAACACATTAACACATACATGAACACAAGACACAACTCATACATACAAAAATGTACATAAACAATGATAATGATATGTAGAGAGAGAAAATATATGTAGAGAGAGAAACTTAATGATCAGTTGCCTGTGTTGATGCCGCCATTTTCTCGGCCAATGTCTGATAACCCACCCACCCTTTTCATCTTTTCTCCTCTTTTCATCATCCAAACAAGCCCTTAAGTTTTTTTTGTTCTTTAAATTCTTGATTAAAATTTCACTAATTCTCGTTTGATTTGCGGAAAGATTTGATTTTGATGGTGTATATGGTGGATAATCAGCTAAAGATTAGACCCCAGATGGAGAATTGCAGAGCTGATGGTACAAAAAAGGTACTTTTTTGAAACAGTTTGAAAAAGAAATTAAAGATTTGATTTTTATTTGATGGGTTTGTGAATTGGTGTATATTGATCTTGTACCCATGTGGGTTTTTGTTGATTTAGTGAGATTGTGTTGAATTTGTGTTTTAGATTGGTAAAGATTGTGTTGATTAGAGTTTAGATGTTAATTGTGTGGTTGATGTTTTATTACAGGATCTTTGTTGCTGTGGATATGAGAATTGAATGATAGTATTAGTGGCCAGCTCGATATTTGTCGATTTTGAGTAATTTGGATTACTATAGTAGTAGGGTTTTGTAGCTGGTATATATATACTTGTTAGGTGTGTGCATATATTGTAAAGGTGTATTGTTTTGGAAGTGTTACTATTTTTTTGTGAAAATTTAGAAAGATCGCTGTAAATTGGGGTTAGCGTTTGTCAATAGTTTCGAGTATAGTGCTGCAAATTGACATCAATTTGAGGGAAATAGAGAAAAATTATCATTTTATACCACGAGGTGCTGCAGTGTTTGTTCAGATTTAGTGGCTGGTCCTAGAGGTTTATTGGTATCTTTTGGATTTTTAAGCTACTTTGGACAAAGGCTGAGACTTAGATCGCAAGGGTTACAGAACCGAAGTATACATAGTACATAGTGTGTAGTGAGTTACTATTAAAGGAATTGTTGAATTGGTGTAAGATTGGTTTTGAATTAGTATGGAAAGGGAATCCCATTTGGGAAGAGAGATGTTGTTATGATTGATGCCACTGAATAGAGTTAAGAAAGTATCTGAGGCTATGACCAACCAGGGACAAGGCCATAGCGGACAGCGAGTACAACAAGAATCTTCACCCACAACATTTAGAGATGGAATAAATGCAGGAAAAAGTGTTGTAAATAATAATGTTTCTATGCAGACAGGCGAGGACTTCTCTACAGAATTTATCTATGATCGCACTAGTACAAAAGGAGTACCTGGTCTGACCAACATGGTCCAAAATCATGGCAGAGTAGTTGGAGCCAATAAGGTTCAGAATATTCCAGTGGTGTACCAGGGGCTTACTAAGATTCTAGGGCTGAAACGTATGGATTCAGAATGTAGTTCTGATATAAGCGATTTTCTTTCAGCAAAAGGATCTATTTCGGAGTTTGACATTGGTAGTTTTAGTAATAAAGACTTCCAGATTCAAAGAGCAGATTCTCCTATTTTCTACGAGCCAAAAGAGGCCACTGCTGATATGTTTAGCAATCAGGGTGCTTCTGACCCCACCGCTTCATTCATAACTCAATCTGATATATCCAAGTTACTTCAACCTTCAGGATCAGTTGTTTCAGATGGACCCCAATCTTGCAAAATAAAGTTGCTCTGCAGTTTTGGTGGGAAAATCTTGCATCGGCCTAGTGATGGGAAACTTAGATATGTTGGGGGTGATACACGTATTATTTCTATAAGGAAGGATATTTTATGGGAAGAGCTTGTAAGAAAAACCTTTGGTATATGCAAACAGCCTCATACAATCAAATACCAGCTTCCAGGCGAGGACCTTGATTCCCTTGTATCCGTTTCTTGTGATGAGGATCTTCAAAACATGATTGATGAATACTATGGGCTTGAAAAGCTTGGAGGATCACAACGACTAAGAATTTTCGTAATTCCACTTAACGAAACTGAAAGAACACCTCTAGTTGTTTCTGACACTAGTGAGCAGAATAATCATGACTATCAGTATGTTGTCGCTGTAAATGGCATAGGTGAAACTAGTTTTGGTAAGAACTACAGCGAACAACTGCATAGTGAAGAAAGTATGTCGAAACCCCATATGGACAGAAGTTCTAGCTTCTGCAGAGACTCTCCCTCTTCCTTGCCATCTTTGAGTAAGCCCGGTTTTAGTGTTTCTCATCTTACTCCGGTTTTAAATGAATCATATGAAGTCATTGGATCTCTCAATCAGTCTACGTCTTATTCCCCCAAGAAATCCCGACAAGGAGATAGCTATGGTGAGATGCAGAAGTGCGTGGAAATCTCGGCTCATGGTAATACTGAAAAAACCAAAGCTTGCGTTACTGGTCGATTGCTTCCTGAAAAACTTAGAACCGATTTTACTTTTCCACAATTAGCTGCGGATTTAATGAGTTGTAATCATCCCAGTGAACATTTCGCGGTGCATTCTCATATCCCCGTTCCCAGCAGCAGAGGTCTAGCAACTTCTCCCAGACTAAATTATAGTGACACAAATCTTTATTGTCACTGTTCTGGAAATTCAATAATTAAAGAAATGGAAGTTTATTCTGAAAAGAACATTTCACAACCAGGCGATCATATAAGATCTCCGTTGGCATCTAATGGGTCGACAGAGTCTCATCCTGTGCTGTTACATGCATTTTCTGATTCCTTTCTGCCGGAACATGGAGGAAGGTCTGCATTCTATTTGGAAAAAGGAACAAGTACATCACCCTCGTTAAAAGTTGCAACTCCACTGCTGCCTTCAGAAGGAGTTTATGCTGCTTTGGCCGAAAAGCCTGTGCGGATACAGGACAATGGTAATCCAATTGCTTCAGAAGTTCAAATCAAGTTACTGAACGCTGATTCTAATGCATCCTACACAAGAATGAATATTTCAAATGGTGTCACAAGCTCAGGATCAATGGATAGAGTTAAAAATTCTTATGGAGGTGCTGATCGTCCAGATATGAAGCAAAACCTTAGCAAGGAATACTCTTTGGATTCTGACAGACCAAGTGGGTTTGATGGAAGGGATCATTTATTGCTTCAGAGTGGTAGTGTCTCTGATTCTTGGAATCCTTTTGCTGCCAGGGAACCAAACAAGATTTCATTGAATGTCACATGTGATCCAGTATCTAATGTTGGTGTCCAAGCACCCACACAAGATCTGCGAGTCCTCAAGGACATCATCTCTAATGACCCAAATTCTTTCAAAGATGCAGCGATTGAACAGTCTTATCGACCAGAGAAATATCAAGCAGAGCATATCTTCAAAGGTCAGAAAAATCAGGCAGGTCAGCTGCACTTTTCAACTGAGATAACTGGCAGTGATCAGCAGAATAACAGATCATCGGCGAAAGACTCAGGAACAGCTGGGAGGATACAGGGCTCCCTACAACCGTACCATGAGAAAAATGTTCTTACTGATCCTTTTTTTGAAGTATCCAATGATCCCTTGTTAAATGACACCGAGATGCCACCACTTGTCTGTTGTAAGAATAATATTGACCAAGAACCAAGGGTAAAAAGCTCAACAAATTTTGATCACCTTCATTGCGAAAATGCTAAAACCAATCCAAATTTAAATGACTGTACTTCGATGCAGAATATAACTGAAGGAACTGCCATTAAAGTGTCTCTCCTTGATAATGATTTGTTTCAGCACCCTGATGATGAAGTAGAAAAACTTTTCCTTGGTGAATCATACGATGAGAAGCAAAAAGTTCATGGTAGTTCCCAAAGTAAACACGCTGAGAAAAACAGGCTGGAGACTGATGAATTTTTGGGATGCACTGTTGCTGGTATTCCTCCTGGTGTAGAATCTTCCGCAACAGCTATCCTGCAAATGATAGATACTATCAATTGTGATGTAAAATCTCCAGGTTCAGCAGAAGCTAATGTCACTTTGGATGAGTCGAAATTTGAGGTGAGATTGGTTTTTTAGTAATCACAATACCTATTATTGTAACTTATGTGTATAAAGTTTAAATTGACTTTTTTGTTTTATGTAGGATGCAAGAGCTGATGATAGAGAGAAAGATGAATGTTTTAGTGATGCAATGATAGCTGAAATAGAAGCGGACATATATGGTTTACAGGTCTGTATGCTTTATTTACTCAAAGTTGTAACTGAATATATCCTTTAATACATGCAGATAAAAGAAGTAAGAGCTGAGATTATGGCTTATATTAGATGAAAACAGGGTAATAGTTCATTGATCGTGGCAGTTCTGTATACATCTTATAGCTTCCATGCTGCAAGTTGTGCACTTCATTGGAATGGGTAATTTATTTCTTAAGTTCGAGGATTAGTTCCATTGACAAAAGGACTCGCTGCACTTTAAGAAAATGCGTGACTTAAACTACTTGGAATTTGCAGACGTAGGTTCTCACAAGAATGTGCAGACTGCAGCCTACCATTAAGGACCAATTTATTCACAGGCACACCTTGCCTCTATACTATGAACATGTGGGAAACTTCTTGTAAACGTAGCACATAATAGTGGTTTTTTTACAAAATTATTCTATCCCGTGCATAGGGAGGGGACACCTAATTATTTGATATATTAGTTAGTACTTAAAAGTATATAACAGTTGCATCACTACCTTTTAACATGCTTGGAATTACTGACCTTATATTTCCTAATTGGAGTTTGCGGAATAAATCATTTCCCTATAATTTTTTGGTTATAGCTCTAAGTTAATAATCTTGTTTAGATCATATTATTCTAAATCGAATTGTAAAGCTGCCTCCTCTTTTCTTCTGACACTATTTCATAATTTATCTATGCTTGAGTTTGATGTATCATTTGCATTTTTGGCATTTATGTCCAGATCATTAAGAATGCTGATCTGGAAGAACTACGGGAGCTAGGGTGTGGTACTTATGGAACCGTCTATCATGGAAAATGGCGAGGATCGGATGTTGCCATTAAAAGAATAAAAAAAGGCTGCTTTGTTGGGAGATCATCAGAGCAAGAACGCTTGGTCAGTCATGTGAACATTCTTGCTTTCCATATTCTTTTGTTAACTCTTTCCATATATTTTCCGATCGCTGATAATGCATGTGGTTCATATTAGGCCAAGGACTTTTGGAGGGAAGCACAAATTCTTTCAAATCTTCATCATCCAAATGTAGTTGCATTTTATGGGGTCGTACCAGATGGGGCCGGGGGGACATTGGCGACTGTTACGGAATTTATGGCAAATGGGTCACTTAGGAATGTCCTCCTCAAAAAGGATAGGTGAATATTTTCACCATTTGCTTTCAAGCATTTATCCCCTCTTTAAATGTAGTTTAATGATTTTCAATCGTTTTACAGATCACTTGATCGACGAAAAAAGCTTATAATTGCCATGGATGCAGCTTTTGGCATGGAATACTTGCATTCAAAGAATATCGTCCATTTTGATTTGAAATGTGATAATCTGCTAGTCAATCTCAGGGATCCCCAACGACCCATATGCAAGGTGATTTGAGAATTCCAAGCCTGTTCTTTAATACGTGCAACAGTGCAAGTAACGAGTACACAGTCCATGAACTATTCAGTGCAAAGTTACAAATACAGAAAGTACTGCTCTAATGAAGAAAAAATTCTCTTTTTTATATTGTTTGATTATTGATGATTGACTCTGCTGAAAGAAGGATATATTTATTAGAACAACAAATATTAAACTAGTTCAGCTTTGCTTTGCATATAATTGATGATTGTTTTACTTGTTGGCTGGTTAATCAATAAGAGAAAAAATAGTATTATGCAACATTTCAAAGAAATGGTGGTTGTTTGGTTAACAAATTAATACCCAGGAACTCCAGTTTACCGGGAAGTACGCAATGGTCTACTTGTTTTGAAGGATGTAATTACCAAGGAACTACAACTTTCTTAAGAAGTCAGTACCCATGTGTAACCAAACTTATATTGTAATAATCAACTAAATACCATGTTATAGGATTTTAATGTGAAAATTAAGTTAAGAACACGGGGTAAAGTATTGTACCCAACGAGAGGAACATTTTATACACTGTGTACATCTGCGTCACGGGTCCTTCTCTTAATTGCCCTTGATGGTTTTAGATCCTTTCAGGTAGGAGACTTTGGACTTTCGAGAATCAAACGCAATACTTTAGTTTCCGGAGGTGTGCGAGGAACCTTGCCATGGATGGCCCCAGAGCTGTTGAATGGTAGCAGCAATCGGGTTACTGAAAAGGTTGGTTGATATGTCATATATTACATGTTAATTCCTATCACTAAAAGTAATTCAGGTTAACTGTTTCATATGAATTTGTTTTGGCAGGTTGATGTTTTCTCCTTTGGCATTGCAATGTGGGAGATCCTGACAGGGGAAGAACCCTATGCAAACATGCATTGTGGTGCAATCATAGGTAAGTGATTAACTAATGAAATTTAGATGCCAAAGGGTCTGCTCTATCTTGCATGTTGTTGCCATTTGAATGACACAACTTCTACTTTAATTTACTTGCATTCTTAGAATCGAAATGGTCAATGTGAATACAGATTTTGCTGCAATCAATTGATAAATAGCAACTAACGGGAGTGAAGTGTTATGAATGGATAATTTCATTAAAAATTCAAAAGAATTTTGGATGCAAAATGCTTTACTCTATCTTTCATTATGCTACAACTTGAATGATAGAAGTTCTGCTTATATTTACTTGAATTGAAATTGGTAATTCTAGATCCGTGTGGATAAGTCGCCGCACCTGACATATAATCTTCAAATACAAACTACATTACTACAGTTACAATGCCTTGAGAAATTGAACAAATTTTGTATTAGTGGAATTTATTGCCGTGCTAACAAAGGGTTGGTGCAGTGGTTGAGCTCTTGTCCCCTTGCGGGAGCTCAAGAGTTCGACTCCTGGTGTGTGCGTGTTGAATTAATTAGGAAAAAAAGGAATTTATGGCTGCCAAGGTCATATTTAATAGTGTCAAATTTAGGTCGCAGCCAATAGCTGTTATGTCTGGTGCTTGTCTGAGTTATAAAGGTGTCAGTTTAGATTTATTTATATACAAGGGGGGTGAATCGACAATTATGTCTTGTGCTAAAAAAACTGATATTTAATCTTATGATATATATTAAATTTCAATAAAAAAATTATGTGCAGTCTTGGTTTAAGTTCAAATCATGTTAAAATTATAGAATTCCTCTATTATATCATACCTAACGATTGTAAATATAACTTCAGATAATGCTAAAGAAATTCTATGTGTATCTTAGATTCATTATAATAATTTATTTATTTTTCCTTCTTGATCGCTATGGTTGTAGTCATGTAGATACCGGGTCTGCCCTGCTTGTGTTGGTCATTACTGGTTAAAGCTATTTGCATTGATGATTGTAGGTGGAATTGTAAAGAATACTCTTCGTCCTCCCATTCCAGTAAGGTGTGACAGTGAGTGGAAGAATTTGATGGAACAGTGCTGGTCAGCTGACCCTGATACCCGACCATCATTTACTGAGATAACTAAAGCTCTACGATACATGTCTGCAACATTGCAAGGAAAAGGTCCCGGACTGGCCAGATAATCCAAGCCTAATATCCTTGTAAAAGTCCCGCGTCAGGCAACTGCTTCGCGCTTCCTGTTTTCTGTTTGCGGCTGTGTGGTAGACTTTTTTTACGAAGATAATCATGTTTTTCTCGAAGAGTTGCAATCGAGTGGTGTTTTTTTTGCTTGCTTCATCCAATTTTATTCATTTGTATATTATTCGCAGTCTATTCATTCTTTTTGATTCTGCTATAGTAATTAAACCATTAGGCCATTACGTGTAAATCTCGAATATCCTGATGTTCTTGCTCTAGTAAAATGTGTGTATAGATATGTGTAAATCTCGGATATCACCGTTCTCTATTGATTTTTTCGTTTCAATGTATTGTTAGAGATAAACACACTAATCAAATTCCGAAATATAACGAGGAGAAGAATTAGGAGTTCCGATTCTTTTTTCCTTTCTTTTCCCTACAATTAAAATATATTGTACTTCGATGGTATTAGCTATATTTTAAAAATAGTATGTTATTAAAATTTTATGTTGTTATAAATAGAATATATATCTTCAATATGGTAATAAATGATTAGATTTTTTTTTTACAGATTTCTTACAGTGATTCAATAAATATAGCCAACATCAAGAGGAGGCTGACTATATCTATAGACAAGGGGAATGTACCATTGGAGATGGATTTTTTTTACATAATCTCTATGTTTTTTATTTATAATATGTATTAATGATTTTTAACTAAGGGTTTTACACGTTGGAAATGCAGAAACAAGTGTAATGATTGTTAATTAGACTAATGACAATGATTAATATAAAAAAAAAGCATAACAACTAATTTGACAGCCCATGCGTTTACTAACTTTCCAGTCTTCAGTCTTTCCATTTTAGTGACTGTAATAGTTCTAACAATATTGTTGGTAAGAGGTATTATTGACCATATTCATGTAACCTTTTTTGAACAACAACTAAATTTTTGTCCACATTTACAATTTCGTAAAATAAATTTATACTAAAAGATTTTCTATAATTAAGTATCAAATATTCAATACTTTATCGAAATGATAACTGGATACCAAAAATTTTTACAAAATCTTTGGTTAGTAGGGCTCTAATTCGGGCTGTCCGAGCGAGCCGAGTTTCGGGATGGGGCAATTCGAGCCGAACTTAATCGAGTCGATCCCAGCCGATTCGTTTAGCTAATTGAGCCTAAATCTTTGTCCGAACTCGACTCGGTTTAATTTTATAATTCGAGGCGAGCTGGCTTATTCAATTTTACATTTAATCGAGTGTAAAATTCTATTCAAACTCGGCTCGTTTAATTTTACGAGTTGAGTCGAGCTGAATCGTTAATTAAAAAAGTCGGAATCTTTTTTCAAACTCGTCTTATTTAATTAAACTAGTTAAATCAAGTCAGTTAATCGAGTTCCAACCGACCGACAGCAAAAATACTATCATTTCTTAATCACATAAATTTAAGGCGATATTATGACACACTCATAAAATTCTGATTTCGTTATCGCTAATATATAAACAAATTTATATAATTTTAAATCCAATTAAACATCAGTCAAATCAAACAGGCGTCAAAGACTCGTGGTCAATCTTCTTTGAAAAAAAAAATCAAGTGAAAAATGTGAGTTATTTCCCAAACGTTTCATTCTAATTTCCCACCATAGATTCCACTCAGTTTCTGAGAAAGATTCTTGGTGTACCATCTTACAAAAGTACAATGCACTTGTGTGTTCCGTCCACTTTTATTTTTTACTAATTTGGTTTATATACCTTATAATTGAGTATCTGAATAAACAAATTTCGGTGGTGAACAAAAATCGAATCCACAACCTAGGACCACAAGAGATAAGTCCTTGACTTCACCTATCTCATCGCGTTCTCTTCCGTCCACTTCTTAAACACAAGTCAACCCTAAATAACCATGTTCTCCGCAAATGATCGGGATCGAAAATTTTTATTTATTAATAAAATTATTTTTATATTAAAATTAAAATGTGATATTTTATAGTATCAAAATAAAATAAATATTTATTTATCAAATATTTTTAAAATTTTTAATGCACTTTTATACATATAACATTTACATACATATATTTTCTTGATCTTTTTCCTTTAAAGACTCTAGTCTTTCCATTTCACATCACCATCTCTATATAAAGCAGTAAAGATTAAATCTTTAAAGAAAAAGATCAAGTCTTTAAGCACAAAAATACAGGAGAGAAATGGAGAAAGCTGTGAACAGACAGAAGGTTTTGCTAGGCCATCTTTTACCATCTTCATCATCATTTTCTACTGATTCTTCTTTATCTGTAAGTACCCTTTTGTTTATATGTATGTATGAATCTTTTTTTTTTATGATCTTGATGGTTTAGATTCTTGTTTTACAGTTTTTTAGTCTACCCTTTTGTTAGTAGTGTGTGTTTATGTGTTTTGTGTGTTTTTATGATATGTTTGTATCTTTTTTTATGATCTTGATGCTATAGATTATTGTTCTTATAGCTTTTTAGTCTACCCTTTTGTTAGTAGTGTGTGTTTATGTGTGTTTTGTGTGTGTTTTTATTGTCTGATCCTGTTGAGACTTGAGGGTGAGTTGTGATTTATTTAGATAGGCCTGTACATTAGATTGTTGAATTTTTTTAGTGTGTGTTTATGTATTTTTATTGTCTGATCATGTTGAGACTTGAGGATGAGTTGTGATTTAGTTAGATAGGCCTGTGAATTAGATTGTTGAAATTTCTTAGTGTTGTGTGTGGGGAAATGTTATGTGTGTGTTTTAGAAATTGTGGGCTGATCATTTGGGGGTGAATTGTATTTATGTAGATTGGTCTTTAAACTAGATTATATGTTTGAAATTTTGTCTCAGTATGTGTCA
The DNA here is from genome assembly GCF_009905375.1 of Apium graveolens. Taxonomy (NCBI): domain Eukaryota; kingdom Viridiplantae; phylum Streptophyta; class Magnoliopsida; order Apiales; family Apiaceae; genus Apium; species Apium graveolens. The sequence continues at coordinate 2,936,893 of NC_133653.1, forward strand.
GTGTGAGTATAAATTGCGTAAATTTGCTTCGCTTGAAAATTGAAATAACCGGTTTTGTTAGTTGTGTGTATGTCTCTTTTAGTGTGTTTTGTAGCTCGAGCAGTTTGGGAATGAATGTTAGTATTTAAAAATAACCCTTTAAATTGGATTATATGATTACTAATAAGACGATGGTGTATTACTGTATTCACATGGCAGAGTTTTAACGGCGAGCCTACTAAATAAAGCACATGATTCTAAAATATATTGGACAATTTAAACAAGTATCGATCATTTCTGAATTTCATGAAAGGAAAATGTCAAATTTGTTCATGTGCACATTTCTAGGATGCCCGTTTATTAATTTTCTGGACTTCTTTAGTTTTTCATGTACATATTAAATGTAAATTGGTTTGATCATTGAGTTTAATATCTCATGAATTTGGTTTATGGATATATATAGAACTGTAACTATTGTTATGAGTATAAATTGCTCGTGCCTTGCTCTTCAGGCTTCTGTGTGTCTAGCCGGAGATAGTAGTGCTTATCATAGACAGGCTGCTTTCGGAGATGATATTGTGATTGTGGCGTAAGACAATCTAATTTAAGCTTCTGACACGTTTAAACTAAATTGATTTATTGTTGACACGTTTAAACTAAATTGATTTATTGTTGATGTTATATATATTTCCTTTATCTAATTGCATATTCATTTTCTCAGTGCATATCGAACTGCAATATGCAAGGCAAAACGTGGGGGTTTCAAGGATACTCTTCCAGATGATTTACTTGGAACTGTTTTGAAGGTATAGATTTAGTTAATAACTAAATTCAGATATAAATGAATTTTAAAGCAAATTAGATGTTCTTAATCTTTTAGTGCTGTTTTAATAGGCAGTGATAGACAAAACAAACTTGAATCCAAGTGAAGTGGGGGATATAGTTGTCGGTACTGTCTTAGCTCCTGGTTCAGAGAGAGCTATTGATTGCAGGATGGCAGCCTTCTATGCTGGTTTTCCTGGTACTTTCTCCTTACTATATATGCAATTTCTCAAGTTTATCGATATAGTTTTTTGAATAATAAAGGAAATTAGAAATCATCTTTTAGTCAATTGGCCAACTTTATCTGAGATTTCATTGTCTAAATCATAGTACTTGAGTAACTCAGCAGAAACTGCAGTAATATATCAAAAATGAGCTGCGACAATATGTTCACAATAAAAGTTTTTTATTGGATCATTTTCATAAAGCTATGCCAACTTTTATGTTGATTGTTGGGCACTGCGAGGCGAGTCTATGACTGATTAAATGGGGCCCAATATGACCGAATGACTGGGGTCCAAGCCAATTTGTAATTTCTGATTTCATTATTGCAGATACTGTTCCACTCAGAACTGTCAACAGGCAATGTTCATCTGGCCTTCAGGCAGTTGCTGATGTAGCTGCAGGCATAAAATCAGGATACTATGATATAGGTAAGTTTTGTTCCTAAATTCATGGTAGTAGTTATGTAGTAGTTATTTCTCGTGTGATATTGACCCCTTTTTATTCATTGTTATTATGAAGGTATTGCGGCTGGACTGGAGTCTATGACAGTTGATCAAATGGGCAGAACTCGGAAGATAAACCAAAAAGTGAGTTTATGGCCTTGATTTTACCAACACTTAATTGGTTCCTCGCGAGGAAGCTGTCTTCAACAATATATATTAAATATCACTATATTTCCATCAACAGGTAGAAATGTTTGAACAAGCCAGAGACTGTCTTCTTCCAATGGGAATTACATCTGAAAATGTTGCACAGCGTTATGGCGTGACACGTGAAGAGCAAGATCATGCTGCAGTAAGTTCTTGATATCTGTTTGTGTAAGAAATTCTCCGAGTGCTCTGGTTTACACCTCTTGTTTCTGTCTCCATAGGTCTTATCTCATAAGCGTGCTGCTGCTGCAAGTGCATCTGGAAGATTTAAGGATGAAATTATTCCAGTTCATACGAAGGTAGTGTTGTGGACTTATTTCTTCTTAATTCCAGATTTTAACCAACTCAAACAATGAACCCGTACTCGTATTATATAATAACAACATCCAGTATGCCACTTCCCCTCTTAACTTTACTTGTATCTTAATTGATTGACGGTTTGCAAATGGTTAATTAAATTGGAAGATTGTTGACCCGAAGACCGGAGAGGAGAAACCTGTAATAATATCCGTGGATGATGGAATTCGTCCCAGCACAACTATGGAAGCTTTGTCAAAGTTGAAACCCTCGTTTAAGAAGGACGGGACCACAACTGCCGGTACACAATATTGGTATCTTTGTAATACTATCATTTTTAACTTATATATTTGAAACCTAAAGATTTGCCATTTGGCGTTCCAGGTAATGCTAGCCAGGTAAGTGATGGTGCTGGGGCGGTCCTTCTCATGAAGAGAAGTGTAGCCATGCAAAAGGGACTTCCCATTCTTGGTGTATTCAGGTATTATTGCTCAGATTATTTTCAAGGCAGAAAATATCAATCTTTAAATGAGGTCAGGCGTTCACAACAACTCCTAAGAGTTCTACATGTTTTTTAATGCAGGAGTTTTGCCGCAGTTGGAGTGGATCCTGCTGTCATGGGAGTCGGGCCAGCAGCAGCAATTCCAGTTGCCGTGAAGTCCGCAGGTCTTCAGCTTGATGATATTGATCTGTTTGAAATAAATGAGGTAATTTGTTGTCTTTATTTTTAACAAGCTGGTGATAGACTAGGACTAATTTGTTGTAAATTTGTACAGGCTTTTGCATCCCAGTACGTTTACTGCTGTAAGAAACTAGAGCTTGATCCAGAAAAAGTCAATGTCAATGGAGGAGCAATTGCTCTTGGGCACCCTTTGGGTGCTACAGGTAAATTCCCAGAGTTGTTTTGAAATATGCAAAATGGATTATGCAGTTGCTTCTAGCTGAACTTGATTTCACACATAACGAATCTGTTTGATTGAAGTTAGGACCATGCTCTGGCCTTGCTAAATCTCGAAATAGAAGTTAACTTGATCATATTCCTTTATAGGTGCTCGTTGTGTTGCAACTTTATTGAATGAGATGAAGCGACGGGGTAAAGACTCTCGTTATGGTGTGATTTCTATGTGCATAGGTATCTATGTCTACATCTCCATCAGCATTCAGCAAATTGTCTTAATTGTTTCAGCTTTGAAAACATCATTTTCATAAGAGAGTAACATGCATTGTCGTAATTACAGGATCGGGCATGGGAGCTGCAGCTGTTTTCGAGAGAGGGGACTGTGTGGACGAGTTGTGCAATGCTAGAACTGTGTGAAGCACAAATATTTTATCAAGAGCTGCTCAGTAGATTATGCCTTTAAGACCATTGTGGATGTGAAGATGATATAGGGACATGCTCTATTTCTTGTAATTGTAAACAGTTTACAATAAGCATTTTCAGATATTTTGATGTGCGATTGCTTGTTTTAATGAAATTAATTTGCATTCAAAGAAAATAAAAGACAAGGGCTGCTTAATAAAAAAAGCAATGAAGTCCAAATACAACATGTTAACATGTAAAGCAGTCGAAATTCAACATTGAAAATTGTCAAAAACTTTTAATAATACCTTTGTCCCTGATTATATTTTCATTTTGATTTTCCAACTAGTTAAATTAAATAACTTTTGACTTACCTGATTATATATTCATTTTAATTTTTTAGAAGTTAAATTGATCAATTTTTGATTTAGTTATTATCCCAATTTATCTTATTTTGACAATTTGGGGTCAAATTAACCTAACGTTGATAATAAATTTAATATTAACCGTTTCATTATTTTAAAAAAGTGAAATGTAAATATTAAAGTAGATTATATGTAATTTTGAATGATATAATTTTTAGTGTATGAAATTTTCGGTTAAAGTTAGATGAATTTGACCACTAAAAATCAAAGATGATAAATAAATTAGGAGGGAGTATTAAAATTTACCGATTAAATTTTCATATTGTGATGTTTTTTTCTAAGCACTTATGAATTTTTATAATATTCAATAGTGCATTAAATAATTTACAAAATTAAATTTTCATACTGTGATGTTTTGGGTGTGTTGATCGTAATAATTTGACTATTGATGTTTGTTTTACTGATTTTTTCTACTTCTCTTTTTTGTTATAATTCACTAAACATGTTTGATAAAATGTCTTAAATTGATTTTCTGTTTTAAATGTATAATCGACAGATGGAAAACTACCGTCACCACTGTTCGACTGTGTTCCGTTCACGTTCTGCAATTACAAAGCACTACAAGCGCGTACACAAAAATCTCTACAGAAGCCACTAACAAAAACTTACAATGATTGCAGTTCATGGTTCCCGAATCTGATTCGTTTCTTGCAGTCCATGTGGCGCTGAAGTATCAGTTTTGAACCGTAACTTTGTCAATCTTTTGTGGAAGCTTGATGTCTGCACTCTTGCATAATAAAAAAAAACTGTTATTATAAAAATGGCTCGAAGTCCCAAAATTCAGCAAACTCTGGTGCAAAGAGAGTTATGGGTGGTGATTTTCGTGCTACATGTGTTTGATTTTAAGTAGATGTCTCTCGAGTTAAGTCATTCATAGGAATTCCTTCCTTATTTTACATTTAAGTAGAGAAAAAGACTATGTCATCTATGTTCAGTGGTATCTCCCTCATTTCCTTAATCGTTTATACATTTGGACTCTTCCAGTATCCAGCCTAACATCAACCTGGGCTATCTGGCCTGGCCTTTGAGGTCAGCTCAATCCTATGTTTGCGGCACACATTAAACATTACGAAAAACAGGACGATTTCCCTTTCACTCATAGTATGGGAAATAAGTGGATCCTAAAGGTACTACGAATTGAATTGATTGAGGAATCACATTAAACCATATCAATTGTATTATAGATCGTTCTGCAACATATTTTGGCAAGAAAATGCGTAAAAGACAAGAAAGAGGGACACCAGCCGGAAAATACCTGTGAACGTTCCTTTTGATCGAGTGCTATTTCTATAAAAAAAATAATTTAGTAGGAAAATCTTGAATTGGCTTCAATCGAGATTGCCTCGAAATAACTTTGATCCTGACTCAGCATCACATATTAGTTTGGACATTCCTTAGATTTACTAGTGATTTGTACCTCAGTAGGCACAAGCAGCTCTCAGATCTCCAATTTCCCCTTTTCTAATTTTTTCCATGTTATTTGTCTGCGTTATTTATTGAATGGGCCTGTGAGTTAATGGGCCGGATCATCGGATATAAAGATCAAATTGACGTCTTATGGTTCTCATTTTTATTTCTGAGTTCAATAGGATTTGTTATATTAATATAATTGGAAATATGTTATTATTATGTTAATAAAACTGAAGCGTCAAAATTTTAATTTTGTTTTTAAAAATTAGTATTCACGATTTCATTTACTGTCGAGAGCAATTATATAGGGGTGATCACGCTGCGGGCGGTGCGGCTCAACCCGCACATGCGGTTTGATCAAACTTTCAAACTGCAAACCAAGCCATACACACAATTAGATAAATAATTAATGCAATAAAAAATTTTTCACATTAAAATAAATGTGAAAATAGTTCTAAACAATACATGCAATTAGATAAATAATTAATGCAATACTAGTTCTAAACCATAAATGCAATTAGATAAATAATTATTAAAATTTATAATATAATATTATATTATATTATTAAGATTATAAATTTTAAATATACAATTCTAATGCAAAGATAAAAATAATTAACATGGTTTAATGACTTACTATATATATTAAAAATATCGCATTTGTTGTAAGCCAGTTACGTTATCAAATCTCGAATGGGACATGATTGCATCGCTGGGGGCTTATCCATCAGCTAAAGGCCCTCTTTCTTGTTTTAATTTTGTTATTCTTTTAATAATACACATTCTTGGTTAAAATGTGTTTTTTACCTAATTTTGTTGTTGTTGCCTATATCTCATCTTGAAATGTTTTGAGTTATTTTTTTGATAATAATTTATGTCATGTATTGAAGGATCTGGAATCCTCGCATTAAAGTAGTGTGGAATAAAATAATGGTGAAAATTGTAATAATCCACCTTTCAAAACAAAAGTTTTCTTATACTCTACGTGTGCATCTTTACTTTCGGTTAGTATAACTAAAATATCCGAATATTGGATTACATCTAGATTTAATTGTGTGAACGTCAATTGTGATGTTATTGTTTTCAAGAAGACATCGAGGTATAGACTAGATTGCTCGAAAATCATCGAATTCATTTTTAATTTGAAAAATTTTAAGCGATCCGAATATAAAGCGGTTAAATTTTTTAAGACTTAATTGCAGAAAGATGGTCTCAGTTATAATTTTTTTGCACAAAAATGTCTGAAATATAATAATAGTCACCCGCATAACTTACGTATAGTTTTTTTACCACTCAATTACATTTCGTTAATTTTGATTAACGGACGTTAAATATTGAGAGGTAAACTTGGAAAAAAAATATAATGAGTTGTATGTGTATATTATTATGTCATACAGATGTAAACTTGAACACCAGATAACAAAATTGGGCATCCATGATTATGCAAATCAACTGAGTTGATCAGAAATCATGGCAAAATCGAGTGTCACACAAATTTTCAAAGTTTTTTGATTCCTTGCTGCCTTGTCTGACTTCTTCCGATGACAGTGATGATATGACACAGATGAATTTTAAGTATTAAGCTGATCCTTATTAGGAGATTAATATGTCAAATACAAGAGAGAAGGAGTTCAACTGAGCGAATTCTATGAGCTTGAGGAAAATAAATCTAAATTAGTTTTAAGAACTTATAGGGGTGTATTCAATTGGGATTTTGAATGATTTTTATGGATTTTAGAAATCATGGGGTATTCAATTTGGATTTTAAATAATCCTTCAAAATCTGAAGGTATTCAACAAGGATTGAAAAAAGTCTTTTAAAATCTGAGTGTATTCAATTTAGATTTTAAAAAGTCAATCAAAATTTGGTGGTATTCAATTTGAATTTTAAAAAATCCATCAAAATCTGATGGTATTCAACAGTCCATGGATTTTTTTTTATTTAAAAAAGTTGTGGATTTTGATGGATTTGCTAGTACATTTTTAATATCTTGAAATCTCTTCAAAATACATGAGATTTTAATGGATTTCTAAAAAACTCCACAAAATCTACAAGACTCTACAAGATTTTGGATAAACTCCATCAAAGTCCACGAAGAATTGAAATCAACGAAAATCTTTTAAAATCCATAAATTATTAACAATCCTTTAAAATCTGAAATGAATACACCCCATTTAGAAAAATAGAAGTTCAATGATGGAAGCTTATCATAGGTAAAGATAATTATTATTAAAAATTAAAACTTGCGAAATCCCTTTGCCAGGCCTTTCGATGCATTGGTGATAAAATCAGGTGGACATCGGATATCTTGATACTTGATAAGTGGCATTTTATACCACTTAGAACGTCTTAAAATGGCTTAAATTGGTGTCTTGAAATCAAGTATTTTGTGTATTTGATGCGTTTTTCTAGTGTTTATGCGTTTCAGGGTATTAGTTGCATTTCGGAGGAGGAATCATCAAGGATAAGCCTTGGCATGTGTTCACCATTGCGAGAGGAAAAGAACGGGCAGATTACGGCGAAGAAACGGAGCAAACCTGGAAATTTTCCAGTAGGGTCCTGCGCGCCCGCGCAGCAATGCTGAGCGGCCGCGCAGCAACCTTGCGCGCCCGCGCAGAAATGCTGAGCGGCCGCGCAGGGTCGGGGAAAATAATATATTGTTTTAGACTTCTACTTCTGTTTGGCTTCCAACTTCTATGTAATCTGAGTTTTATGGGACTATTATATAAGTATATTTGAGACGTTTTTCACAGAGAATTAAGAGGAGATTATGTTTTAGATTGTGTTTTGCAAGAAGCGAAGGAGATAAGGAAGAAGACCGATTTAGCACACAGCAACGAAGAGGAAGCATATATTCTTGTGATTCTTGTTTCGTTGTAACGTTGGATGCTAGTTTTCTTGCTTTGACTTATTTACTCTTGTGACGTACTCTGTTTTAATATAATTAGTTTAGTTGTTATTTTCTTGTGTTCGTTTATCATGATTTCATATGAACCCATGATGGCGATAAGTTCTATTATGGGCTAATCGTGATCGTGGGGTTGCAACGGATTTATTATGGAATTCTTTAGTTAATTTTTTAATACTTTAGTGTGTGATGATTGCATGATATCTAGTATTGGTTGTGCGTATTCGTCTTATGTGCGTCGCGAACATATAAGATAGGGTGTTAATCTCTTGTGAAGCGACAGTGGATCTTGAGATTTAGAATTTGCCATGCTAGCATAGGTTCATGTATGTTGTGCATGATTAGTGGGTAACTCTAACATTTTTATTTGCCCTATGTAATCAAAAGGAATAACTTGTGCTTAAATCGTTGTGTTGTCAATTTCTGTAGACATATAGGAACTCAACATAATTGATGACTATTCAATGTCTATCTTAATTGTGGATGTTTGGTAGAATGGTATTAGTACAATGAAAGTTGGCTTTTATCAGTTTTGTGTTATTCGATTAATATCATCACTGTCACATGCTAAAGGTAATAACTATGGCTATAGAAGGAAGTAATAATGAAGTTGTGATCTCATGAGTATTTTATTATTGATAAATTACAGTGTTAGTTAAGTGGTTAATTAAGTAGTTAATTATAGTTAATATTTAATCAACAATTTTAAGTGTTATTATCTTAACATTGAGAAGTAATCATACATTGGTGAGTGAGTTAAATTAGACAATAACTTAGTCTGAGTCTCTGAGGGAACGAACTAGAAGTATTCTATATTACTTGCGAACGCGTATACTTGCGTGAATATTAGTGCGTGATTTCGCCCTAACAAGTTTTTGGCGCCGCTGCCGGGGACTCGGCGTAGTTGTTTAGTTTATGTACTTACCATCATTGGTCATTAGGACTCAGTGATTAGGACGTAGTAGTTAATTACTCTTTTCGGTTGTGTTTCAGGTACTTTAGTGCGTTTATGCAAACTCGTTCTCGTGCTCGCAAGAGGACCTTAGATACAGCTGAGGAGAAAGACGAAGTTCTTGATACACCGGAGAAGTTAGATTTTGAGGATTCGGATTCAGGAACTGAGCAGAAAGAACCAGTAAACATGGGAGATCATATTGTTCAAGCTGATCCAGCTCTTATGGATTTTTCTCGGCCTAAAATTGATGACATTCAGTCAAGCATCCTTCATCCGGCTATTCAAGCTAACACCTTTGAAATCAAGCCGGGCACTATTCAGATGGTGCAGAATTCTGTTTCTTTTGGAGGAGCGGCAACTGAAGACCCCAACATGCACATAAGGAATTTTGTCGAGATCTGCAGCACTTTTAAGTATAATGGCGTGACTGATGAGGCTATCAAGTTGAGGCTTTTCCCATTCTCACTGAGGGATAAGGCTAAAGACTGGTTACATTCTGAACCAGCTGGGTCAATCACTACGTGGCAAGATCTTGCGCAAAAGTTTCTGGTGAAGTTTTATCCAATGGCAAAGACTGCTGCTATGAGGAGTGCTCTCACTCAGTTTGCGCAGCAACCTACAGAATCTATGTGCGAGGCTTGGGAACGCTACAAGGAAATGTTGAGAAAATGTCCACATCATGGAATGCCGGATTGGATGGTAATCACTGGTTTTTATAATGGTTTGGGGGCTCAATCTCGGCCCATGCTCGATGCAGCAGCTGGAGGCGCCTTATGGGCTAAAAGCTATACTGAGGCGTACAATCTTATTGAGACGATGGCTGCAAATGAGCATCAAAACCCAACTCAGAGGATGACATCAGGCAAGGTAGCAGGTATTCTGGAAGTTGATGCAGCCACCGCTATTGCAGCCCAGCTCCAAGCGCTATCAATGAAGGTTGATTCTTTGGCTACGTATGGAGTTAATCAAATAGCTATGGTTTGTGAGCTTTGTGCAGGTTCTCATGCTACGGATCAGTGTTCTCTTGTCAACAAATCTGTTCAGTATGTGAATAATTATCAGCGACAACAGCAGCCTGTGCCAGCAACCTATCATCCTAACAACAGAAATCATCCAAATTTCAGCCGGGGAAATAATCAGAATGCTATTCAGCCACCATATCAGCAAGGAGTGAGTAAACAGTTTAACCCACCTGGATTCCAGCAACCACAGCAGTATGCTACAAGACAATCATATCCTCAACAGGGAAGTGCAACTGCACCTACTAGTGCTGATTTTGAGGAACTTAAGCTTGTTGTGCAAGAGTCAGGCGGTTTCTATCAAGACCTTGGAAAATCAAATCGGTCAATTAGCCAATGCAGTGCTCAATCGTCAACCTGGCACTCTTCCCAGTGACACGGAAGTACCAGGCAGGAAGGAAGCTAAAGAGCAAGTCAAGGCTATTACCTTAAGGTCTGGAAAAGTAGCTGATGCTGAAAAGGCAAAAGAAGTCGAAGCTGAAGTTCGAGATGAAGAATCTAAGCAAAGGGAGAAAGCGGCGGAACCAAGGAAGACTACTGTTGAACACACTCTGCCTGAGGCTAATACAGGGGAGAAACAGCTCTATCCTCCACCACCTTTTCCTAAGAGATTGCAGCAACAAAAGCTGGATAAACAGTTCGGGAAGTTTCTGGAGGTGTTCAAGAAACTTCACATCAATATACCTTTCGCTGAGGCTCTGGAACAAATGCCTAGTTATGCGAAGTTTATGAAGACTATTCTTTCAAGGAAGGTGAAACTGGATGACCTTGAAACCGTTGCTCTCACGGAAGAATGCAGCGCGGTTCTGCAACAAAAGTTACCACCAAAACTGAAAGATCCAGGAAGCTTCACCATTCCTTGCACCATTGGCAATCTAACTTTTGACAAGTGCCTTTGTGATTTGGGAGCAAGCATTAATCTGATGCCGTTGTCGATCTTTAAAAAGCTGGATCTACCTGATCCAAAACCCACATACATGTCGCTACAATTGGCGGACCGTTCCATTACTTACCCAAGGGGCATAGTTGAGGATGTGCTCGTCAAGGTGGATAAGCTCTTCTTTCCTGCTGATTTTGTTATTCTGGATTTTGAGGAAGATAAAAAGATTCCCATAATCTTGGGGAGGCCTTTCTTGGCAACTGGCCGTACCTTGATAGATGTGCAAAAAGGAGAACTTACTATGCGGGTTCAAGATCAGGATGTGACTTCAACATATTCAAGGCAATGAAATTCCCTACAGAAGATGAAGAGTGCTTAAAAGTGGATGTGATTGATTCTGCGGTTACTTCGGAACTCGATCACATGCTAATGTCTGATGCATTGGAAAAGGCCTTAGTGGGGGAATTTGACAGTGATGATGAAGATAGCAACGAGCAATTACAAAATCTGAACGCTTCTCCCTGGAAGCGAAAGCTAGATATACCATTTGAATCTCTTGATACTTCTGACCTCAAGAACGCTGAAGGGAAGCTCAAACCATCAATAGAGGAAGCGCCTACCTTAGAGCTTAAACCATTACCTGAACACTTGAGGTATGCCTTTTTAGGTGATTCATCTACGTTACCTGTTATTATTTCAGCTGACCTTTCAGGTAGTGAGGAAGACAAGCTCTTAAGGATTTTGAGAGAATTCAAATCGGCTATAGGATGGACTATAGCAGACATCAAGGGGATAAGTCCCTCATATTGTATGCATAAAATTCTGTTAGAGGAAGGTAGTAAGCCAACTGTGGAACAGCAGCGAAGACTGAACCCAATCATGAAGGAGGTGGTGAAGAAAGAAATTCTGAAATGGCTAGATGCAGGCATCATTTATCCTATTTCTGACAGCTCGTGGGTGAGCCCTGTACAATGTGTTCCTAAGAAGGGAGGTATCACTGAGCTCATCCCTACTCGAACATTTACAGGATGGAGAGTATGCATGGATTATAGAAAATTGAACAAAGCCACAAGAAAGGATCACTTCCCTCTCCCATTCATTGATCAAATGCTGGACAGATTGGCGGGACATGAGTATTTTTGTCTTCTGGATGGGTATTCCGGGTATAATCAGATTTGTATTGCACCAGAGGATCAGGAAAAGACTACCTTCACTTGTCCATTTGGCACATTTGCTTTTCGTAGAGTTTCGTTTGGGTTATGTGGCGCCCCGGCCACCTTTCAGAGATGTATGATGGCTATATTCTCTGACATGATTGGAAATAACGTCGAAGTGTTCATGGATGACTTCTCCGTCTTTGGACACTCATATGATGAATGCTTGAATAATCTGCGCGCCGTACTCAAAAGATGCGTGGAAACTAATTTGGTGCTTAATTGGGAGAAATGTCATTTTATGGTGCGTGAAGGCATTATCCTTGGGCATAAGGTCTCTAGCAAAGGTCTGGAGGTGGACAAGGCCAAGGTGGGAGTCATTGAAAATCTTCCCCCACCTAATTCAGTGAAAGGAATCCGTAGTTTTCTCGGTCATGCGGGTTTTTATCGGCGATTCATCAAGGACTTTTCAAAGATATCTAAGCCGTTGTGCAATTTACTTGAGAAAGATGTGCCTTTCAAATTTGATGATGAATGTTTGGCAGCATTCGAGACTCTCAAGGAGAGTTTGATCACGGCACCAGTTATTACAGCACCAGATTGGACAGAACCGTTTGAGATGATGTGTGATGCGAGTGACTATACGGTAGGTGCAGTTCTGGGACAACGCAAGAAAAATCTCTTCCATGTGGTCTACTATGCGAGTAAGACTTTAAATGGGGCCCAATTGAACTACACCACTACTGAGAAGGAGCTTTTGGCTATAGTCTTTGGCTTTGAGAAATTTCGATCTTATCTGCTTGGTACGAAAGTGACAGTATTCACTGATCATGCAGTTATTCGCTATCTGGTTTCTAAGAAGGATTCGAAGCCGAGACTCATTCGTTGGGTGCTTTTACTTCAGGAATTTGAGTTAGAGATCAAAGATAGAAAAGGTACCGAGAATCAAGTAGCTGACCATCTCTCTAGGTTGGAGAATCCCGATTCTACTTCACAAGATAGGATGTTAATCAATGAATCTTTTCCGGATGAGCAGTTGTTTGCAATTCAGGAGGAAGAACCATGGTTTGCAGATATTGTAAACTATCTTGTCAGCAATATAATGCCTCCCAATTTGACATCCGCGCAAAAGAAGAAGTTTCTGCATGAGGTGAAGTGGTATATGTGGGATGAACCATATTTGTTTAGACAGGGAGCTGACCAGATCATCAGGAGATGTATCCCGTTCTGTGAGACGGAGGGGATATTACGAGACTGCCATTCCACAGTTTATGGTGGACACTATGGAGGTGAGAAAACGGCAGCTCGTATTCTGCAAGCAAGTTTATTCTGGCCCACCTTGTTCAAGGATGCTCATCAGTTTGTTTTAAGGTGTGATCGTTGCCAAAGAGTGGGAAATTTGTCAAGGAAGGATGAGATGCCATTAAATGTGATGCTTGAAGTCGAGGTCTTTGATGTATGGGGAATCGATTTCATGGGGCCTTTTATCTCGTCTTGCAATAATCAGTACATTTTGCTGGCAGTCGATTATGTCTCAAAATGGGTCGAAGTTAAAGCTTTACCAACAAATGATGCAAAGGCAGTGCTAAATTTTCTTCATAAGCAAATTTTCACAAGGTTTGGAACACCTCGGGTAATCATAAGTGATGAAGGATCGCATTTTTGCAACCGTAAGTTCACTTCTATGATGCAGCGTTATAATGTGAATCATCGAGTAGCTACTGCCTATCATCCGCAAATAAATGGTCAAGCGGAAGTGTCTAACAGAGAGATAAAGCACATTCTAGAGAAGGTTGTTTGTCCATCAAGGAAGGATTGGTCTTTAAAGCTCGATGAAGCTGTTTGGGCTTACAGAACAGCATACAAAACTCCACTTGGGATGTCACCGTTTCAGTTGGTGTACGGTAAGGGATGTCATCTACCGGCGGAGCTTGAGCATAAGGCCTACTGGGCATTGAAGAAATTGAACCTGGATTTAGATGCAGCTGGTAAGAAAAGAATGCTTCAGCTTAATGAACTTGATGAATTTCGACTTCAAGCGTACGAGAATAACAAAATGTATAAGGAAAAGGTGAAAAGGTGGCACGATAGGAAGCTACATCCTAAGTTGTTTGTGCCAGGGCAACAAGTTCTGTTATTCAACTCTCGGCTCCGACTTTTTCCTGGGAAGTTGAAATCAAGGTGGTTTGGACCTTTTATTGTCAAAACTGTGTTTCCACATGGAGCGGTGGAAATTTTTGAGAATGATTCGGACCAAGCATTCAAGGTTAACGGTCAGCGGTTGAAGCACTACTATGGGGACATGGCAAACCGAGAGGTGGTTAGTGCCATTTTGTTGACTACGTGAGAAAGGAACGGAACGTCAAGCTAATGACGAAAAAGAAGCGCTGCGTGGGAGGCAACCCATGAATTGTTGTTACAGGAACCCTTAGAAGTTAATAACCTATCCAAAAACACAAAAAAATCAGAAAACATGGGCTGAAAAAAAAAAATTCCAGAGACCCTCTGCGCGCCCGCGCAGAAATGCTGAGCGGCCGCGCATGGGTCGAGTTCCAGAAATTTTTTTACAGTTCAGAAAAAAAAAAAAAAAACAAAACACAAAAACCCATTACAGCCCATAAACCCACGAATTCTTTTCCCATTACCCCATGATTTTATCCCTCAACCCCACTCCTAATCTAATTTAACCTACTCCACACCCTATATATACATACACATATCCTACATATCTCCCACAACTTCCTACACTTAAACCCTCTCATAAACATCAAAAATCAGTTCTTACACACTTTTATTCATAAATCAATGGCACCCAAGAGAGCACGCACTAATGACAGCAGCAACACAGTTCCTACTGCTGATTCATCAAGGGGTACTGCTGCAAGGCCTCGGTTAACTGACAGAGCCGCGGAGGAGGAGTACACTAGGCTGTTGGGGAAGCCGATTCTGAAGGAGAGGGGGTTTTTACCATCAGGGAGGGATGGTGAGTTGTTGCCCATGATTGCAGAGAAGGGGTGGATAGCTTTTTGTGAGTCACCCGAAGCAGTACCGATGAGTGTTGTTCGCGAGTTCTACGCGAACGCGAAGGCTGAAAAGAATGGGTTTTCTGTAGTTCGGGGGCTGACGGTTGATTATCATCCTGCGGCGATTCGCCGAGTGATTGGACAGCGAGAGAGGAAGCCCGAGGAGGAGAACTGGAATGAAAAGACTGCTGAGGATTTTGACTTGGATTTGATTTGTGCGACTCTCTGTCGACCGGGCACAGTTTGGAACCGCAGTCCAGCCAATAATGAGTATCGTCACTTTCCGGCGATCGCCATGAACAGGTATGCCCGTGCATGGAACGCATTTATATGTGCTAATATTTTGCCTTCTTCACATGCACACGAGGTCACAGTTGAGAGAGCACAGTTGTTGTGGGGAATTCTGAATGAGGAATACTATGTGGACCTTGGTGAGTTTATCTACCAAGGAATTCTGAAGTTTTTGAGGGGAGCAAAGCATATGAACATCCCTTATGCATCCACGGTTACAAAGCTATGCCGTGCAGTAGGAGTGAACTGGCCGGCTCATGAGCAGTTGCAGTTGCCAGCAGCTCCTATAGATTCATGCACTCTGAATGGGATGCAGGAGTGGACCGGTGGTGAGCCTGAGGAGCATGGGCTGGGTTATCGTCTTCCAGGAGGGCGTCCAGCACGAGGTGCTACTATGGCCAGGCCAGGGCGTGGTGAGGCTAGTTCTTCGAGAGCTCAGGAGGGTGCTGGGATGGGTGATGCCCAATATAGGAGGCTTTCACGGCGGATGGATGCCATGTATGAGACGCAGAGCAGGTTTGCTCAGGAGCTCACCCTTGCGTTAGGGACTGCTTTTCGAGGCCTTGGAGCTGATATCCAGTGGCCAGTTTTTGGTGAGGACTCTGCATACTCGCCGCCTGATACTCCACCCACTGAGGGTGATGATGATGATGACTCCGAGTAGGTATATCCTGTGTTCCTTTCTACTACCTTCACTGGGGACAGTGAAGATTTTAAGTTTGGGGGTGGTAGTTAAGGAATATTTTGTGTGTGTCATATAGTTGCATATTCATGATAGTTAGTTCATATAGTTGCATAATTTTTGCCATATAGTTTTTTTTTATATAGCTTTATTTGTTGTCATATCATATAGCTCATATATATACCATGATCCCTTTTGCAATGATTTATCGACTGAATTGTGATATTGATGCGAGTGTAGTGATAGCATTAAAGTGATATTAAGTTGTGTAGGTTGATATGCATGCTAGAAGCACTTGTATTATCACTAAGTCTTAGAGAATGCTGAAGGACTAGATTGTTGTTATGATCTGATTATTTTCGAGGATAATCTATTTATTATGCTTAGAATTTGATAATAGGTTCTTAGTGGTAAAGGCATGAAAAAGAAAAAAAATGGAGTAAAAATGGAATTTGTTGCTAGTTGTGGCTAGGCGTCAAATGGCTAGTAGCCGGCTCGCATGTTATGCGAGTAGTCTAGGGTTGAGCAAGATGGAGCGAAACGCACTTGCTCAGAGTTAAAAAAAAAAAAAAAAAAAATTTGCGTAATTGATCAAGAGTGGGCTCTTTGGTATTCGAGTTATTAAGTTCTTAGGGGACTTTGTGCCTAGTGACCTAAGGCTTTTAGAGTCTGGGATCCGCTAACCTAACGCTCGTTACATGGATACCATTGTATAAGTATTTTGTGGACCTCACTCACTGCACGGTCAAATAAGCATTTGCGTTGTAAATAAAAAGCACGATTCCGTAGTAAGCTCTAAAGTTCTTGTAGTAGTTGTATATCACTTTGTGCCTAGAATTTTTATTCTTTGTATAATCATAGGATTGCCTTGAGGAAAGTCTAGTCATAGTAATTGGTCTAGTTCCGAAGCATATCTGTTAAGCATTTGCACACACCACGTTTCTGGCGGTATGTCCGTTTGCATGAGTTTCTTGATCTTTAGTGTCTAACTGCATTCGTTGAGACGTGATTCTTGTTTCGTTGTAACGTTGGATGCTAGTTTTCTTGCTTTGACTTATTTACTCTTGTGACGTACTCTATTTTAATATAATTAGTTTAGTTGTTATTTTCTTGTGTTCGTTTATCATGATTTCATATGAACCCATGATGGCGATAAGTTCTATTATGGGCTAATCGTGATCGTGGGGTTGCAACGGATTTATTATGGAATTCTTTAGTTAATTGTTTAATACTTTAGTGTGTGATGATTGCATGATATCTAGTATTGGTTGTGCGTATTCGTCTTATGTGCGTCGCGAACATATAAGATAGGGTGTTAATCTCTTGTGAAGCGACAGTGGATCTTGAGATTTAGAACTTGCCATGCTAGCATAGGTTCATGTACGTTGTGCATGATTAGTGGGTAACTCTAACAGTTTTATTTGCCCTATGTAATCAAAAGGAATAACTTGTGCTTAAATCGTTGTGTTGTCAATTTCTGTAGACATATAGGAACTCAACATAATTGATGACTATTCAATGTCTATCTTAATTGTGGATGTTTGGTAGAATGGTATTAGTACAATGAAAGTTGGCTTTTATCAGTTTTGTGTTATTCGATTAATATCATCACTGCCACATGCTAAAGGTAATAACTATGGCTATAGAAGGAAGTAATAATGAAGTTGTGATCTCATGAGTATTTTATTATTGATAAATTACAGTGTTAGTTAAGTGGTTAATTAAGTAGTTAATTATAGTTAATATTTAATCAACAATTTTAAGTGTTATTATCTTAACATTGAGAAGTAATTATACATTGGTGAGTGAGTTAAATTAGACAATAACTTAGTCTGAGTCTCTGAGGGAACGAACTAGAAAGTATTCTATATTACTTGCGAACGCGTATACTTGCGTGAATATTAGTGCGTGATTTCGCCCTAACAATACTCTAGCAAGAAAAGTTCTTGGAGATCATCCACATGAAGAATCTGCCTTAAATTATATCCCCGAATCATTTTACGAATTTCCGGTGTGCAAGAATTTAGCAGCTGACTATATCTTCTAGTGCTTTTCTCTATAATAACTATGCATTTTCTCTACAGAAGGTTCAAGAACTTCTGCTTCTTCCTCCGGGGCAAATGCCATGCAGATGCTAAGTTCCTGAACTGCCTCCTCGTAGTCCCTGGTGCTCATGATTATCAACACCGATGTAATGAAAAAACACATAGCAGATTATGATAGTATGAAGAAACTTTACCTATCAAAATACAACATCATGTCGTTGTCTCTCCTTAAAGCCCAATTATGTGGCTGTAGGATAAACAATTTCTTTGAAGCCATGATAGCCATCTTAGGGAAAGAACGGAGCTTTGCATGCATATTGTTATTCCAGTGCACAACAATTTACACATTCGAGTTTCATACAGTCGCGAAAACTTGTTAGATTTCTAATTAAGATGAACACTATTACATTATAGTTTAATTATAAAGTAATATAGGATTGAATGCTTCACACTTACTCATTTCATACTTTGCATTAATTTGACAAACTTTTTGCAAAGTTTTTCATCTGTAGAGCCAAATATAATATCATCTACATAAATTTGAACAAGTATGCTAGAACCATTACATTTCTAAAGAATAAAGTTTTATCAACAGTACCTCTAGTGAAGTGATTCTTTAAGAGAAATTTTGACAAAGTGTCATACCAGGCCCTAGGTGCTTGCTTCAATCCATAAAGTGCTTTCAGAAGATAGTATACATGTTCATGAAAATTTGGATCCTCAAAACCAGGAGGCTGACTTACATAGACTTTCTCCTCCAAATCTCCATTAAGAAGGCACTTTTGACATCCATTTGATAGACTTTGAAATTGGAATGGGTTGCATAGGCTAGGAAAATTCTGATGGCTTCAAGTCTTGCAACAGGAGCAAAAGTTTCATCAAAATCTATTCTTTCTTGTTGACAGTAGCCCTCAGAAACCAATCTAGCTTTGTTCCTGATGACTATGCCATTTTCATCCATCTTGTTTCTGAATACCCGCTTGGTGTCTATTGAATTCTTCTCTTTAGGCTTGGGTACCAGCTTCCATACATTATTTCTTTCAAATTGGTTTAGCTCTTCCTGCACAGCTAAAACCCAATCAGGATGCAACAGAGCTTCTTCTACCTTCTTTGGTTCCTCCTTTGATAGGAAGCTGTTATACAGACATTCTTCTTGAGTTGCTTTCCTTGTCTGAACTCTAGAAGATGCATCACCAATAATGAGCTCATAAGGGTGATCTCTTGTCCATTTTCTCTGTTGTGGTAGATTACCTCTTGATGAAGAGGTCTCATTGTTGTCTTGATGTGTGACTGAATTTTGTGTGACTGAATTTTGATTAAAAGAAACTCCCCCTGAGTTTATGGATCTTTGACTTAAAGATGGAGTTCTTTCTGTAAGTGATCTGACTTGACTCCCAGCTTCTCTCATTATTCTGACGGATGATGCACTTTGTATCTCGACGGATGAAGCTGATTGTGTACCGACGGATGAAGCATTTTGCAACTCAACAAATGTTGAGTTCTGTGCTTCATTAGTAGTAGATATTTCCACATTATTCTTAGTCACTGTTTCTTGATCACTTTCATCATCATTGTCATCACTAACCATTTCAACATTATCAAATTTGAGACTCTCATGGAAATCTTCATCTTGCATTCCTTCAATCTTTTTATCATCAAACACAACATGTACAGATTCCATTACTATGTTGGTTCTTAGATTGTAGAATCTAAATGCCTTTCCAACAACATATCCAACAAAGATTCCTTCATCTGCCTTGGCATCAAAATTTCCATGTTGATCAGTTTGATTTTTTAAGATATAGCATTTGCATCCAAAGACGTGTAAGAAATTAGAGTTGGTTTCCTATTCTTGAACAATTGGTAGGGTGTCATGCGCTTTGCTTGATTGATCAAAGAGATGTTTTGAGTGTAGCATGCAGTATTCACAGCTTCGGCCTAAAAATATGTTGGCAACTTTGATTCTTCCATCATTGTCCTTGCAGCTTCAATAAGAGATATGTTCATCCTTTCTACCACTCAATTTTGTTGTGGAGTTCTAGCTGCAGAGAACTCATGCATGATCCCATTCTCTTCACAAAATGATCTCATCACAGAATTCTTGAACTCAGTTCCATTGTCACTCCTGATTCTTCTAACTTTGAAGTTAGGATGATTGTTAGCTTGCTTTATGTGATTGATGATGATTTCACTAGCCTCATCTTTGAATTTCAGAAAATATATCCAAGAGAACTTTGAGAAATCATCCACAATTACTAGGCAATATCTTTTCCTTGAGATAGACAATAAATTGACTGGTCCAAATAAATCCATGTGCAACAGTTGCAAAGGTTCTTCAATTGTTGATTCAAACTTCCTGTCTCTTTCTTCCTTTTCATCTTTTGCCCTTGCAATTTTATCATCTCTTTCCTTCACCCATACACAGTATACAACTTTCCAAAACCTTGTGATTGTATCCTTATCCTTCATCAAACTGATCACTCTTTTGAATTCTGTGGTTGAAAGTATGTCCATTAGATTGCTGCCTAGTAGAGTGAAAGAACCATCATCATAATAAATTCCGACTACTATATATGATACAACCCAGAATCTGACTATTTCTTCAGCTAGCTGTTGAAAATATTCTTCATCTGTGAGGCATCAATTTAGTGGCAGAAAGTCAGTTTGATCATAGCAATTCCATAGTGATCTTTCAGTAACTGGTAGTTGCTTTGCTTTTCTCCCAACAGATTTAAAGTGTGTCTTGATTGGAGGTTTATATGAAGATAGGTTTGTGATTTTCTTCAAGCTGGTTTGAGTGGTAGTGATTGGGATTTTGAGAAGTGAATTTGCAGTTGGCTTGTATATAAATTTTGGCTTTGAGGTGAAAGATGGTTGAATGTTTGAGCTAAGAGATTTGGTAGGTTGAGATTGTGTCATTTGAATTTGTAGGGTTTGTTGGTGTGGTCCTGGATTGTCTTCATTCTTTTTCCTCCTTTCATCTCCTCTCTTCTTGTCATCATCCTTCTTCTCATCCTTATTTTTATCCTTGCTGCCAGTTGCTCTTGAAGATTGACTTGGATTTGAGCCATAAGGTTTTTGTTTATCATCATTCTACTCATTATCATTGTTGTCATCTTTTAAGTTGTATTGAGTGGATGACAATATGGTGTCACCATTTACAAGATATCTATCAAGAATCCTGATCATTTCTTCATCTTCAATTTTCTTTTTCTTTTTATATTTCAAATCAGATTGAAGAGTCATGATCAGCCTCATGTTCCCTCTCACACAATTCTTTGGAACATTGAAGAATTTATTTTTCTCGGTCTGTGAGCAGATGTAGGACATCCCTTGCTTGGATATCATTAGGCTTCATAAAAACTGTTATCTGTGCATATTTAAGCTCATGAAGAAGCTGAGTGTCCTCTATGATGACCATATGTACTTTGTCAATCACAACATCTAGCTCATGTGCCCTTAGTGTTCTGAGATTTGACAGAGATACTTGAAGGCATCTATCCACACCACCATGATTTATGTTGACAACAATCCTCTTCTGTAGATAGTTATCAACATTTACAACTACTGCCCTAATGGAGTTGATAGTATTGGCCAATGCTCTTTTGTATGTGACGAAGTTATTTTGAAGAGACATCCCCAGGACTGCAAGAAGTTCACTGAATTCTTGATCTTGATTTGGTCTTTCTGCAGCCTTGATGAGTCTTTCTTTTCCCACATCTTGAAATAGTTGAGTTTTTGAAGAAGTTTGACCAAGTTGAACCGACGTGATAGGCTCTTTAGATTTAGATTTATTAGCATCCTTGGACTGTTGAATCCTAGCTTCAATCTCCCCCTTAGTCTTGGTGACAGACATGAGTAGGGGAGTTGGTAATTTTGGCCTTACATCTTCAGGTAGTGAGGGCAAAAGAATGTTGAGCTTCCCCATAATGGCTCCCAAAGTAACAGAGTTTTGCATTTGGAGATGGTTATGAAAGTCCACCAAGGTTTTGATATCTGTCTGTTGAATCTGCACTGAAGATGTAAGAGCTTGTACTTGTGCACTTAGTGAGTCATTGGATGATTGGAGAGAAGAGGCTTGTTGTTGAAGCTCTTGAACTTGCATTGTTGATGGGGATTGAGATGTGGAGGAAGTAGAAACCCCAAAAGTGTCCTGCACGGCCTTCTTAATTTCATCCATGAGCAAGGCTGAAGGAGTGTATCTGCTAGAGTGCGTTTGATCCAGCTTCAGTCTTGTATCATTGGAATTAATGATATGTTGTTGAACTTGTGAATTTAGGGCCACAAATGAGGTCTTGAGATTCTTGACTTGTCTCCACTCCACTCAGATCATACCTTGACATCTAATCATCCAAAAATAGGGGTACCCAATATATTACAGTATGTCGTAATATATTAACACGCTGGACCGACGCCACGGCCTCCTACGCAACCATCCAATCTATAATATAAGAATTTAGTATAATGAAATTCTTATACAACAATAACTACTATTCCTGTTTATCAGGAATAACCATAAAATTAACTTTAATAATCAAACAGTGCATCTCACTGTCCAACAAACAACCAAGGAATCACTGTTTAGTAACAATAATGGATTCTAGCAGAATAATTACTAGAAGTATTTTTTAACCAGTATCACAATGATAAATTGTATCAAAATAACAGTATATTTTATTTTCACAATATCGATCAGAGATAACCATTTTAATAAATAAAATATTTAACTATTCTGAAAGTAGAAAATCGGAGAAATACTTGCATAATTATAAGCAGTTTGATATGTAAAATATTGAAATATCCTGGAATTAGAATAGTATAGAGAACCTGCCTTTGATTTTTTAGTAGTTAGTCACACTCGCAGCAACGCAATTATCCCAGTCTGGCATCTCAAGACATCATCGTCTTTCATTCCAACAATCCACTGATATGCTGGTCTTGCGATTGTTAGAAGCCGGATATCCAATATCATTCCATTTCATTCTTTCCAATTTCTGGTCCCGATCAACTCTAACGATTCGCATCCATAATTAAAAAATACACTTTAATCGTCTAAATGATAATTACTCGACGAATTACACGTCAAAACCCTATCGTCAACCCATACGATAGCCCACACATAAATAAAACAGTTAAACACAAGAATCTTGACCCATATACACACGTAATTCACATAGCACGTAAACACATAACTCACGTATCCCATAATTCATATCACATATGACTCATTTCGTTAAAAGATTAGACTCGATACGTTTAAAATTGAAATCTGGTCAAAAATATTATTTACCGATCAATAAACGACTCGGAATGATTCGCAAAACAAACGACCTTTTGAAACAAAATAATTTGGGTCTCGAAAGTATTTTTCATAAAAGAAGAATATTTTTCTGAGTCTAGACGCGTTCATTTCGTATTAATCGGACGAACGATCTATTTATTACGAATAAAATAAGAATAAATCAATTATTAATAATATTAGTTGATTTTTAAACAGTCAAATATAATCTTTAAAAGCTCAAAATAATTTTTAGAAATTATTTTGAATTAATTATAAATTATTATATTTTATTTAACTATTTATAAATAAAACTAATTGATTAAAAGAATTAATCAATTAATTAAATCTATAAATAATTAACTAAAATAAATTATAAATAATTTTGGAAATAAAAAAACAATTCAATTAATTATTAAATAATTAACTAAATTAAAATTAGAATTTAAAATGATTTCTATGAATATGAAATGAATTTTGACTTATTTTTTAAAAACAAAACCTGCACTAACAGCTTTTAGAAATTGTATTTGGCTAAAAGGAAATTGAAACCGGGTCAAACATCAGACCTATCGGGTCAAAAAAGAAAAATCGGGTCACCAAGAACCCTAAGAACAAGCTGGAATTTTTGTAGAACCCGACGAGTTCTTCGACTTCCGGCAAACCCCGATTGGCCTCCAACTGATTCATTACCTCCGCTTTACCGTGCTAATTCATTATACGCCTACCCACACTTCCAATAAACCCTGAACTAGTCATACATGACGCCGTATACACCACAGCCGGCGACAATCACCATTAAAGCCGGTCAAATACCGAGCTTTTCCGGCGAGTCGTGTTTTTTCCCGATTCAATACCAAACTCAAACAATAATACCTTAAATTAAAGTTAGTAATCAGTACAATCAACCTATACTCTTATAAACATCGAATCAACATCAAACAATTCACAAATTCGAAAACTACAAATGAAATTGTTCAAATTTACTCCTGATTCCATTTAACTATCAATTAACAACAACAATTATGCAAATCGATTCTAATTAACACCAGGAATCATAATTTATCCTTATAAACATCAAACAATGAATCAATAACATAGTCCGGATCTTTGTCGATTCTGACGAACGAGTCAAAATAGAATACCCGACCTTAAATCGTGATTCCGGTGTCGAATTATTCATCTCAATCCGTGCTTTATCACAGTGCCAGGATCAACACAAACGGATGGATGAATCGATTAGAAATTAAGGTTCTTTGAAATATGTTCTAAGGTTTATCAGATAAGGAAGAAGGAATGTTTATCTGTTTGGTTTTTGATTTTCTAAAAAAAATACAGACAAACTTGATAGTTATTTATACTCGGTAACTTATTCCGATAAATCGCAACGCAACGCAATATCATTTATCTCTTAATTTAAAATCACAAGTCCAAAATAATAATTTACGATAAAATATAATTTATAATTAATTACAAGTTTTATATCAATTTTTTTCGAAAATTACGTACATTGCAAAAATACGAGAATCACTTGAGCCAAAGATAGCCAGCAATGCTTAGCAACACATACAAGAATAGTGACACATATTCAACAAATTTAGTATATTACCTTATGGGCAGGGAACAAGTTGCCTTGTGCATTACGTTTTAGTTATTAATGTTCAGCTTTTCCATCAAAGTTCCAACAACTTTGAGCTCCGCTGTAACCATTATTCTAAAAAGCGGGAATCGGCATTATTCGGTATAGCAATCCTTTAGTGATTAATCAGATAATCGGTGATTAATCGGATTAATTAATCGGAGCATTAATCGAATATATTTAATAAAATATAAAAATAATTAATTTATTAAACTAAATATATAAATTTAAGAAAAAAGTGCAGTGATTAATCGATTATAAAATTGAATCGGCGGAGCATATTGAAATGATTAATCGGGTGATTAATCGATAAAATCGGTGATTTTTAGAACAAAGGCTGTAACATGATACACTTTACAGAAATAACATTATAGAGAAAAGAAGCAGAATCTCGGAAACCAAACTTTTTCAATTTCACCAACTCCTCGCCATATATCTTTAGACAATCTCTTACGACCGTCCATCTACTTGGCATCTTAAACCTCGACTTCGCTTCATTCAACAATTCTTTAAACCCGTCATGCTCCACAATCCTCAAAGGTTGATTGTCTTTTATACACATCAAGGTTTAGTCTCTCTTGATTATTATGATCCTTAAGCGTGTGAAATTTATCATCCTTCGATAATTTCCCTAATTACAATATTTTTTGCAATTTAACAAGATTCATACGCAACGTCGATTTAGGACACACTAATTTCAAGTGACTCATCATAGCGGATGTACCATTTTGGAAAGAATTGCACGCAATTATCACACCACAAAATTGACATTTAGCTTTCTCAAAATCTTTTGGACAACATGTTACAATATCAAAGTAATCCGCGGCTTGTGAATTTTTTTTCCCAATAGTATCACATTTTTTCCCCTTCCCTTTTATCATCTACCAAGTCAACATTTATCTACAAATAAATAAATATAGAGTAGACAACACCATAAATAACTAAATGTAATAGCAAATGATCCAACAAATTAACTTGTTTCTTCTAATATAACACAAACGAAACTGTGTAATTTGTATATCCAACAAATCAATTCATAATATTACACAAATTAAAAAAAAAGAGATGCACAATATTGTAATATCATACCACTAGAGTCGGAGATATTGTTTCTCGGTAAGATATGGTTTGCAACTCGCGGCAATTCAGGGACAATAGTTCAGGTTTCGGCTCAAATGTTTAATATTTTGAGCGGCTACTGTTAGACCTAAATTATGGAGTGTGGACTTTGTGTGGCTGTGGAGTCTGGAGTATGAGGCCGTGGACTATGAAATATGTTATGAATTTAGACATGCCCAAATGATAAAAAATTCCGGGCCCAAAATTTAATTTCTTAAATTAAATATTTACATTGGTTTAATATATATATATATATATTTCTCGATTTTAATCGATTCCATTTTAGTTATTTTTTATTAATTTCAATTCAGTTTCAATTTCATTTCGGCTTTTCCACTCAGCAGTGGTGATCGGCACACATTCTACAGTAGTAATCATGACCAGAATATATGCATTTAAGCAAATCTAAAATATTTTAAAGTTACCAAAATAAGTAAAAGGGAATATATTTCCTGTTTTAATCTTTTTCCTCTTTTAATCAGTGACACAGAGGCACACATGAGGTACACATGATTACAGTTCGATTTGATGCAGACATGACTCAAACACAACATTTTAATCTTATTACACAACATATTAATCTTATTCCGATGTTGAGTTGGGGACCTCAGTGAAACAAGGTAAGGATTCTTTGTCTATTCATATTTTAATTTGTATTCTTAAACTCAGATGTAATGATTCTTTTTCTATTCATATTCTAATTTGCTTTCTTAAAGTCAGATATAATGATTCTTTTTCGATTCATTGTCTGATTACAATTCAAAAGATTAAATCTTTATAAGTTGGTTGCTCCCATGTTCAATTTTGATGATTCAAACAATTTAGATTGTTTAGTTCTTGATACAGAGATTGTTTAATTCTTGATTAGAAAAAAGATTGCTTTTTTAGTGATTAAAACAGATAAGATTGCTTAGTTCTTGATTTTGAAAAAGATTATTTTTTTTTAATGATTTGGCAGCTCTCATCTTCAGTTTTTTGTATCTGGAATTGAAAAGGTTGGTGATAATTTAATAAAGTTTGCATCTTTATAGAGATGGCTTATAATGTTAATTGGACTGAGCTTCCTAAGGATCTTGTTATAAGTGTTGCAGATAGGTTAAGTTTTTTAGAGGAGTTTTTTCAATTTACTGCTGTTTGTAAGTCATGGAAATTAGCCACCGAAGATCACAAGCCATGGTGGCTGCCTACGAGGGCTCCGATGCTTCTTCTCGCTGAAGAAGTTGCCCCTGGTGCTATACTTGACGATACTGAATTAAAACAAGATGATACGGACACTGACGAAGATGAAGAAGAAGATGAAGAAGAATCTTATGACGATGGCTGGGAAATCAGATACGATAGTTTAAAGAATTCAATAGGTAGTAGCCGTGGTTTATATAGCCTTTCATCAACGAAAACATATAATATCGAGTTACCAGAAGCTGCTGGAAGGCTAATATTAGGGACTAACAGAGGATGGTTGGTAACGCTAGGCAGAGATTTGAAAATCAATCTTCTACATCCTCTTTTGAGGCACCAATTCTCCCTTCCGCCCATGCTTACGTTTCTTAGGCAGTATGAATACCATGAAGACTACACTCCTCTAGATGCTAGTGACCAGTTTATTGAAAAAGTTGCCTTATCTTCTAAATTACTAAACAAAATTACAGATGTCGGATTTTGTTGTCACCAATATACTATGTCACCAATTGTAATGGCTGTCTATGGAGAGCATGGTTATTTAGGTTTTGCTAGATTGGGAGACCAAGTGTGGACGGATGTCAGTGTTCCTTCTCGCTGCTTCCACGATATTGTTTTCCACAAAGGAAATTTCTATGCAGTAAACACTTACGGAGATGTATATCTGTGTTGTATTGACGATGACAAAGAGACTGGAGGGCCTAGGGGCACAAAAAATGCATCTCTCGTAACTGAGGATTGGCACCAGAAGTACTTGGTTGAATCATCGTCAGGATCGGAGCTTTTTCTAATCGTGCGCTACAGGAAAACTAAAAGTGTCAAACAATCTCTAAGCACAGTACTTACGTATTGTACAAAGAATTTTGCCGTATGGAAGTTGGATTTAAAATATCACGATTCTCTTGAAGTTCCTTCTTGTACTCTGACTGAAGAGAAGAACTTGGGAAATGAGGCAATATTCGTTGGTAGAGCTTCATCGTTATCTGTATCATCATCAGAAATCATAAAGCCCAACTCCATTTACTTTACAGATGACTACTGCGAACTCTACTTGCGTACAGGAGGTGGCCATGATATGGGGATCTTCGACATGGAGCGTCGAACCATTGAACCTCACTTTCCAGGAAAATCCATTCATCCCATCTCTCCTCCGCTATGGTGCATCTGAACTACACAGTGAAGCCGATCCACAACTTTTAATTTACATATTAATGGAAGGAATCAGAGTTCACTTATTTCAAGCCTTAGTCAGACATGTCTTTTCATGATTTGTCATGCCTTTTTACTATTTCTTTTTATTTTTTAATAATTATTTTAATATCAGAAATATCCAGAAATAATAAATATAATTCTAAAATATTTACATATATTTGAATATCTAAAAAGTTATTAATATAAATGAGTATTATGATGGTATTCAGTTGTTATTATGCTAACTTTAATTTTATATTCAAGTTCACTATATATAAGCATAAAAATTATATTTTAAATTTTATTATATTTAATTGATAAATATTGGTATGCCATTCGGGCATGACTTTTGATAAAAAATATGCCTTAGACATGCCTTCTGGAGTCTGGTGACAGGTACCCTCACGTGTATTTGCATCTCTGGACAAACTTCTATATATTATTAGATGCCTGATCATAACTGGCATTAATCTTCACAGTAGGAGCATCACTTTCCTTTGCAACAGAACCCTTTTTCTGCTATAGGATGGTCTGGGACTACTACACAGTAACTGAGTGACGAGGGGCTGGAGGCTTTTCATTTATTTTTATTCCAGCAGCAGAAGCATTTGTTGGTGCAAAGTTAACAATAGCGTAGGAATTCTTCTTCTGAGAAGAACCACTTTCTACTAGTTTTACCATCGATCTTGGTTGTCCAATTCACTTTACATTCATCATCGTTTTTGGTATTAACAAATCGTGCGACTTTTAATTTCCTATGTTAAATTAGAAAAAACATACAAGATTTTATTGAATTCATAATTTTTCCTGTTTTTATATAATCCATCATCTTACTTCCTGTTCAAATTATCATTTACAAAATTTCACTGTCATTTCTCTGTCTACTATTCGAAATAAGGACATGCTTTGCATAGATCTTAGGCTCCCCTCTATTTGGTTTGTTTTGATTTAGTTTTTCTAGAGTATGCTCGTCATTGAATTCATTAATTTAGTTTTTTTCAGATCGGGTCGGATTTCGGGTTTCGAATTTTTTTAACATCTTATATTGAGAGAGAAGTAATAGTATGGGTGACCCTCATAGTATTGTACCCCTGAAGAAATGCATCAAAATAATTTAGTTATTTATAAATTGATATATATTTAACATATTATTTAATTTATAGTTATTTACATTAAATTACTACTTCATTTTATATCTAATAATTTGTTTGAAATATATTTTTGATCAAGAAGAATTCATAGCTATTAATCGGATTTCAAAAATCTGATTAGTCACATATTATTAGAGGATTAATCGGGAATTAATTGATAAATTTTCAAAATCATAGGTAAAATATCAATTTGTGATTTATTAAAATCTGAATTTGTTAAAATAAAATATCATAATAAAAATTGGATAAATTTTTATATTTTATTTAATATACTAGTTTTATTTATTAAATATTCATTCATAATATTCATAACGATAAACGGAAAACAGAAAAAATCGTCAAAATATATCATTTTTGGACTTCATGGCACTCACTTGCCTATTGGACATGAAAATTCATGTAAGGCAACTGTTTTTTTTTAATAGGGATGTTGTAACATTTCGTGTTACACGTCTGGAGAAATACAAATTTTGGGCATGACTACCTGTCCTGATACGCAAGACAACAATACGTATTAGCTGAGAACCACACTAAGCTTACACAAGGGAAATAAATCCCACCAGTTACTAGTTGCAAATATGTACTCTGTCTAACCTTTCATGAACTCAATTAGCCTTCCCTTTACTTTTCTCCCAAGTGTATTTCCCACCGGAAAGATCGAGTTCTGCAAGAGAAGAATCATCAATAGTTCTATTTATCTTGTACTACATCCGTCCCTCTCATTTCTTTACAGTTTTTTTCACATGCTTGACGCATTTTAAGGCAACTATAAAATATATCTCCGTAATTTATTTTTAAAATTTTCTTTTTTTTATAAAAGTTTAAACATTATATTTTTAGTAAGAAGAAAAAATTTTAAAAAAAAATTATGCAACTACATTTAATAATAAGGTGACGGAGTGAGTAATAGATTTCCTGTTTTAATCTTTTTCCTCTTTCAAGTGCTGAACAGACCACATATTACAGAACCAGTTCGATGTTGAGTTGGAGACCTCAGTGAAACAAGGTTAGGATTCTTTGTCTATTCATATTCTAATTTGTATTCAGCTGTAATGATTCTTTTTCTATTCATTATCTGATTAAAATTCGAAAGATTAAATCTTTATAAGTTGGTTGCTCCCATGTTCAATTTTGATGATTCAAACAATTCAGATTGTTTAGTTCTTGATTCGAAAAGTTTGCTTTTTTATGATTTGGCACATACAAAGATTGCTTGATTCTTGATTAGAAAAAAAGTTTGCTTTGTTAGTGTTTACAACAGATAAGATTGCTCAGTTCTTGATTAAAGATTGCTTTATTCTTGATTAGAAAAAGATTGTTTTTTTAGTGATTACAAAAGATAAGATTGCTTAGTTCTTGATTGCAAACGATTGTTTTTTTATGATTAGGCAGCTCTCATCTCGATTTTCTTGTTTTTGGAATTGAAAAGATTGGTGATAATTTGATAAAGTTTGCATCTTTATCAAGATGGCTTATAGTGTCAATTGGACTGAGCTTCCTAAGGACCTTGTTGTAAGTGTTGCACATAGGTTGAGTTTTTTAGAGGAGTTTTTTCAATTTACTGCTGTTTGTAAGTCATGGAAATCAGCCACCGAGGCTCACAAGCCGTTATGTCTGCCCATGAGGTATCCCCTGCTTCTTCTTGCTGAAGAAGTTGCACCGGGTGCTATTCGTTTTGATGGTGTATATGACCAAGATTATAGTGACACCGACACCGATGAAGATAAAGATGAAGATGAGGATGTTGGTGAAAAAGAAGATTTTGACACCATTTTTTTGCGATGGAAAGCGAGTTATGATTATTTGAAGAATTCAATCGGCAGTAGTCGTGGTTTATACAGTCTACTATCGATGAAAACATATAATATTGAGTTACCAGAAGCTGCCGGAAGACTAATATTAGGGACAAATAAAGGATGGCTGGTCACGCTAGGTAGAGATTTACAAATTAATCTTTTGCATCCTCTTTTGAGGCATCAAGTCTCACTACCACCCATGCTTACGTTTCCTAGGCAGTATAGGTACCATGAAGGCTACACTCCTGAAGAAGCCACTGACCAGTTTATCCAAAAAGTTGCTATGTCTTCTAGATTACTAACGTGCAATACAGATGTCAGTTTATGTCAGCATCGCTCTACTCCTTCACCAATTGTAATGGCTGTCTATGGAGCATCAGGTTTCTTGGGTTTTGCTAGATTGGGAGACAAAGTGTGGACTGATGTCAACGTTCCTTCTCGCTCCTTTCATGACATTATTTACCACGACGGAAGCTTTTATGCGGTGGACCATCGGGGGGATGTATACGTGTGTTGCATTGACAATGATAAAGAGAGAGGGCCTAGGGGCACAAAAATTGCGTCTCTTGAATGTGATTCTCTTGACCAAAAATATTTGGTTGAACCATTATCGGGATCTGGTTTGTTGTTAGTTGTGCGCTACAACAAGATTAAGCAAATTGAACATAATATCGGAATAGAAGTCAAGTACGGTACAACTGATTTTGTAGTGTGGAGGTTGGACCTAAAATATAGTGATTCTGTTGAAACTCCATCATGTACTTTGACTGAAGTCAATAACTTGGGGAATGAGGCAATATTCGTTGGCAGAGCTTCATCGTTATCTGTATCATCATCGGAGATTGTAAGGCCAAACTCCATTTACTTTACAGATGACAACTCGGAAGCCTATTATCGTATAGGAGGTGGCCACGATATGGGCATCTTTGACATTGAGCGGGGAACCATTGAACCTCATTTTCATGGGAATTCCATCCATCCTATCTCTCCTCCACTTTGGTACATCTGATTGTACCAGTGAAGTTGCCCCACAATTAATTATGTTCTCTAAAGATTATTTTTATGTTAAAATATATTTTCTTTACATGGACAAATTGTTATGATGTTAAATCAGTCATTTCTAGCTGTGAGTTTTTGTTTACAACCAGACCTAGTATTTTACTTGAATATAGTTTATTACTGATTTTCTGAAGGCACGGTTTCACTATTGTGAGAGGTGTTAAGGCTACACAGCAGAGTTATCGAGGATTTTCGTAAGGAGAAATCCTAAAATTAGCCTCATTCTAATAAAAAAGATGAAACAAGCTGAAGGTTAGGATTCTCGGGAGTTGGAATACATCTCAGTCTTCCATGTTATGCAGTGTGTATGGTTGTTTTAGTTAATTTAGGACCGTGCCTATCAGAATCGTCAAATGCAATGCTAATCTGGCCCCAGTCAGTTGCTGGTGTAGCTGCTGCGATCAAAGCAGGAATGTATGGTATTTGCAAATTCTAATCGCGGCTTCATAGCGAAGGTTAATTCTGATGGTAGTTCTTGCTTTACAATCTAATATTTCAAAATAGTTGATGGGGACGGAATTTGAGTCCACTAAGATGGCTAGTAAAATTATTTCAAGAGTTAATTTGAGACCTTTATTTTTCTAGCACTCGCCTGTTCCAAGAATGCTGACTTGAACACCACATATATTCTATCAACAGATAGGAGTGTTCCGATATGCCCTGTATTGCCTTCTTCCGATAGGCATTACTTATGATGAACAAGGACCACATTGCAATGACTTTCAGAAACTGTGGGGAAAATTCGCCAATAATAACATGTGCTGAGGTTCAAACTGTATCCAAGGAATTCAAGGATGAAACTGTTCTAGTTAATGCGAAGGTAGTGTGCAATATCACGTTATATTGCCATCTGATTTTCAGGTAATCCTTGTCGGGTGAATCGTGATGCTGGGATGGTTCTTATGATGAGAAGTCTAGCTATGCAGTACTTTCTATTTATTGGTTTTGTTCAGGTAATATTGATTTCTCAGGGAAGTACATTATGACAAATAAATAAAAGGGTAGTCCAATTCTATAAGCTCTTATATTGTCTTTTTCTTAAAATCTGCACTGTTTTGCTACTTGTAAAGATCAGTTCAGTGTTAATGCACTGTTCTGTAATGTTTACAAAATTTTATTGTTTTACAATATAGAATTACAGACTAAGCATAATAGTCCAGAGTTCTATTTCAATTTCACAAGATTCTTTAGATGCACTAAGCATCAAATCTTTGTTTATATTGTTTGTTGCTTTCTGCTTTTATGCTAGTTTATTGCTTATGATAAATAGGAATCTACCCCTGTTGCCGCAGTAAATAGCACATGTCTTCGGTTTGAAAAATGGGATGTTGAGGACTCGAACATTGTCTAAAACAAGGTCGGTGTATGAGTGCATTAAACTAGCAAAAAGAAAAATGTATATTAGAAAAATTATGTTGCATGTACTGTGTAGCCAGGGCCAGGCTCAGTATGATATTCTGTTTAATCTTTAAATTAGAACAGCACAAGAAGCTGCAGTGAAATGCACTAGCTCACAAGTCACAAGCCTTTGATTTGTCGGGAATAAATTATTCAAAATGCTGACCTGCAAGTGATCTAGTGCGTTCACTTGTATTGTTGAGTTACAGTGCTAGGGGAATCTCAGGTGACCTGAGCTGTTTTAAGTCACGTAGAATAATTCTTGTTGACCTGCAAGGGTCAGAAAGACAAAAGCTAAAAAATGCAGCCAGGGATTGTTTGAAGCTTTGCACCTAATAGTTGATGCTGTTACAAGTTGTCGGTTTGAGGTGACCGATCCTGCATTTGAAGAAGTGGCAAGCTCTAAAGGTGAGCTGCTGCAGAGAATAGCACGCCATACAATGCATGAGCATGAGCTGATTAGATGTATTATCACCCACCTGTCCCATTTTTACAACATTGACCCAAAGCCATTGGGTTGGTCTAATCCACAAATCCAAACAAACTGCTTCGTTCATCAGTTGTGATTCTAGAGATCAACTGAATCCTGACATGTTTGCTATCTTATGAGGTCCAGCTATTGCTGCACTAACTGTGGTTTTTGATAATGTGGTGCAGGAAGATGCTTTACAAACATGTGTTGGTGGATTCTTGGGTGCTGCTAAAATTGCGGCTCATCATTTTAATGATTTGCTAAACGATCTGGTTGTCTCTCTTTGTAAATTACATCCCTCATGCTTCTGCTATCTGGTGAAGAACCTGTAATTATGTTGGGAGATGATATCAAAGCCAGAATGGCTACTGAAGCAGTTTTCACTATAGCCAATAGGTATGGTGATGATCTTCACTCTGGCTGAATAAACATTCTGGACTGTGTACTAAGCTAGCACAAGATAGGCCTTCTTACTGCTCGTTTGGCCAGTGATGCAACTGATGATTTCCGCTATCTGCTTCAACTTCGTTGCCATTTACCATCTTCACAACAAGCTTCAATATGCTTGACAGATTATCAGGTCTGTCTACAAATGGTGTAGAAGTGCCAAATCAATAGCAATTTCAGTGAGAGCAAATTTCTGTAAGCTGATTCTCTATCACAGTTCGTCCAGGCTCTCATCTCAGCTGCATGGAGATTTGACAAGGGAATTATTGTTCAGGAAAATGAAGAAACTGCATAACTTTGTCTCGAATTGCTTGTTGCAGTCACCCTAATCAATAGCATGTTTGTTAAGGCTTAAAATTAGCCACTTTGTAAAAATCTCAATTCTTTAAAGGACGGATTGAAAACTGATATTATTACCGCGAGACTTTCAAAACCGACAATGTGAAAGATGGTTTGTAACATCAGTTCCTTAGCAAGGCGGTGTTAAAGTTTTAACTCTCTGTCATGATTGACAGTTTTTCTCTGTCTTTGTGGCAGCTATTAGTCTATAAGAGTTTAGTCTATAATTTTGTCAAAAATTATCTTCATTTTAAAATACACAAATGACGCGATCTGAGAATTCTCTGGAGGAGATGTATGCAAATCTGGTGATCGATGATGAGAAGGAAGGAGGAATTATTGTACCAAGCAATGAGGTGGTGGCACAAAAACAAACATATATGCTAGTGGGGAAGTTTCTGACAGAAAAACACATAAATTACCATGCGATGCAGAATGTCATGGCAGGTATATGGAGGCCTAAGGAAGGAATGGAGGTATATGAAATGGGTGGGCTCCGATATTCATTTGTGTTTTTTCATAAGCTAGATATTCAGAAGGTTATAGACGGGGGTCCTTGGTCGTTTGAGCAAGCGACGTTAGTTTTTCATCAGGTTAAGGAAGGAGAAGATCCCGACTGCAGTGCCGTTAAAGCAAGTTGAAATGTGGATTCAGATTTATGATATACCAACAGGGTTCTTGTCTGAGAATATACTTAAAAGTGTGGGATCATCGATTGGTCAATATATTAAGTCAGATCCTGACACCTTTAAAGGAGGATGGAAGCCATACGTGCGTATTAGGGTCTTATTAGATGTGGAGAAACCATTGAAACGACGAATGAAAATCAAGAGGGAAGGGGATATATGGAGCTGGTTAAATTTTAAATATGAAAAGCTGGGAACGTTTTGTTTTGTCTGTGGGATTATAGGGCATGGGGAAAGAGAATGTAATGTGGTTTATGCTAATCCAGAGAAAGTAATAGAGAAAGCATACGGTGTCTGGCTTCGAGCACCGAACAAAAATGTAAGGAATAACACAGGAGCTAGGTGGCTTAGAAGTAATAAGGATGGAGGAGGTATGTGGGAACAAAATGCGGGAACCACCATGCATGGTGGTACACAGGTGGGGGAGCGGTTCATGGAGGTGGAGGGGGTGATTCGTCAAACAACGGATGACACGAAGGAGATCAGAGTCAAATCGCGTGAAAATAGGGAGGTGGTTGTACGTGATGGGGATCCTAAAATCATGGGGCTGGAAAAAGGGGAGGTGAGTGCAACAGAAAATGGGATGGATACCGAAAATATAGTCATGGATGCTAAAAGGAAACGTTTAAATACGGATGTGGTAGGAGAAAATCAAGGAAAGGAAATGGTGGAATATATGGAAACTCAACCTACAGATGGGTCAAAAAACTTGCTAGTGGCGGGTCCTGGAGTCCAGGCCCGCCAAGGATTATGAGTCTCTTATCTTGGAACTGTCGTGGGCTGGCCAATCCACGGACAGTTAGATTTCTAAATGAAATCAATAGCCAATATCGGCCCAGTATTTTATTTTTAAGCGAGACATTAGTAAAGAAAAATAAAGTAGAGAGAGTAAGTAAGAAGTTAGGGTTTGCAAAGTTTTTTGCAGTTGATGCTCAAGGACATGGTGGGGGACTAGCTCTATTTTGGAAAAATGAGGAAGGAATAAATATTTTAAGTAGCTGTAATAATTTCATTGATTTTGAATGTAATCATGAAACTTTGGGTAAATGGAGATACACAGGATACTATGATTTTCCTGAGAGAAGTAGACGGGTGGATTCTTGGAATATGATCAGAAATCTTTCAGCAAGTTCAACTTTACCGTGGTGTATAATTGGGGATTTTAATGACATGATGTCTGGGGAAGAGAAAAGGGGGGGTCAACGGCAGCCAAGGGCATTATTAGATGGTTTCTCTGAGACTATAATGGACTGTGGTTTGGAGGATCTGGGGTATACAGGGGACATATATACGTGGGAGAGAGCGAGGGGGACGGATAGATGGATTCAAGAGAGGTTAGATAGAGGATTAGCGACGAAAGAATGGTGTGAGTTATTTCCAGCTGCGGAGGTTCAAGTTCTGGAAATGTCATCGTCTGATCATATGCCTCTGGTGCTGCAACTACATAAGCAGGTATATATTCGAAAACGATGTAGGTTCAAGTTTGAGAATATGTGGGTGAAAGAAAGTGAATGCAGGAGCATTGTTCAGTCATGCTGGAATGAGGAGGGAGTTACTGATTTACTGGAAAAAATGGTGCGTTGTTGTGCTAAATTAGAAGAATGGGGTGGAGGTTTAATCAGGGACATGAAAATGAAGATAGCAAAGTACAAAAATGATATGAAGAGGCTGCGAGCTCGAAGGGATGTGGCTGATATTCGTCAGTATGAAGAGGCAAGATGGCAGTATATGAGATTACTTGAGAAGAAGGAAATATTTTGGCGTCAACGAGCCAAACAATACTGGCTTCGTGAAGGTGATAAAAATACGAGATTTTTCCATAAGTATGCCTCGATGAGAAAGGAGTATAATAAAATTAAAAGATTGAAAGATGAGAATGGGGAGTGGAAGGAAACAGAGGAGGAAATACAGGGGCTCATTACAGAATATTTTGTGAATATATTTAGTACGTCAAATATGGAGGAAAGGTTGTCAAACAGAATTGGTTTTAAACAGGTAGATGAAGAACAGAAACAAGCATTAATGTTGCCAATAAATGATGAAGAAGTGAGAACAACTGTTTTTGCTATGCACCCGGACAAGGCCCCAGGATTGGATGGGTTAAATCCTTCGTTCTTTCAAGCTTACTGGACTATAGTTGGACCTGATGTCTGCAAGTTCTGTCAACATTTCTTTGACACAGGAGTTTTGCCTGCAAGTATTAACACAACAGTAGTGTGTTTGATTCCAAAAGTAAAACATCCTCAGAAAGTGGCAGATTTAAGGCCCATCTCCTTATGCAATGTGCTAATGAGAATATTGTCAAAAGTCATGGCGAATAGAGTAAAACCAGTACTGCCTACAATCATTTCGGAGCAGCAAAGTGCATTTATAGAGAATCGTCTCCTGACAGATAATGCTTTTGTGGCATTTGAAGTAAATCACTATATTCATAGGAAAACACAAGGATCAGTGGGAGTTGCTGGATTAAAAGTTGATGTATCGAAAGCGTATGACAGGTTGGAGTGGCAGTTTATTGAATTTATGCAGCAGAAATTTGATTTCCCTCAACTATGGATAGATAGAATTATGAAATGTGTAAAAACGGTGACGTATAGTTTTTTACATGATGGGAAAATCTTTGGAAGTGTGATACCTCAAAGAGGAGTACGTCAAGGGGATCCTATTTCACCATATTTATATATAATGTGCGCGGAGGGTCTGAGTGGAATTTTGAGGATATATGAAGAGGTTGGGTTATTACATGGCTGTAAAATAGCTCGAGGAGCTCCATCTATTTCTCATCTGCTATTTGCAGATGACTGTTACTTCTTTTTTAGAGCATCACGAGTTGAAGCAAGTATAATGAAAGACATCCTGCAGCAATATCAAAATATGTCTGGTCAG
The DNA here is from genome assembly GCF_009905375.1 of Apium graveolens. Taxonomy (NCBI): domain Eukaryota; kingdom Viridiplantae; phylum Streptophyta; class Magnoliopsida; order Apiales; family Apiaceae; genus Apium; species Apium graveolens. The sequence goes on from NC_133653.1 coordinate 2,975,599, forward strand.
ATGATCAATAGTAGTAAGTCAAATATCACATTCAGTCCAAATACAGCAAGGGAGGATAGAGCAGGGGTGTGTGAAGTTCTACGCATTCAGGAGACAGATGCCCCAGGAAAATATCTTGGTATGCCTATGCGTATGGGACAAAATAAAATGGAGGTGTTAGGTTTTTTAAAAGATAAAGTCCAACAAAAGTTGCAAGGATGGACTAATAAAGATATCTCCAAGCATGGTAAGTTAACATTATTGTCTTCGGCAACTCAAGTGATCCCTAGTTTTTGGATGAACTTGTTTCTCATCCCGATTGGTATTTGTGAGGATATAGAACGGAAAATGAATGGCTTTCTGTGGGGTAGGGGAGTAACAGGGAAGGGGGTTAGATGGATGTCGTGGGCAAGGATGTGCAGACCTAAAGGATGTGGTGGTTTAGGGGTAAAAGATTTGAGGAAGTTCAATTTAGCTATGTTGGCTAAGCAAGGTTGTCGTCTAGTGCAGCAGTCAAACGTACTGGTGTCGTCGATAATTAAAGCGAGATATTATCCTAACACATCATTTCTTGAAGCAGGGGTAGGGAGGAACTCGAGTTATGTGTGGCGAAGTCTGATGGAGGCTATGGGGGTAGTTAAGGCAGGGACGAGACGAAAAATAGGGAATGGTAAGGATACAAAGGTGTGGCATATACCTTGGCTACCAGCTGTGGATCTGGGTTACTTAACAACGGAAATGCCTGATCAGTTGAAGGATATTACTGTTAATAGTTTGATGGATGATACGGGCAAGAATTGGGATATTGAGCTGGTTGAAGATATTTTCAATACGAGGGATGCAGACTTAATTAAACGTGTGCCAATTCCGATGTCTGAGAAGGAAGACTCTTGGTTTTGGTTACTAGATGAGAGTGGAATGTTTACAGTCAAGAGTGCGTATAGATGGTTGCAAGGGGAGTATGATAATACTTATAAGAGTTTTTTGGAATAAACTGTGGTCGCTGAAATTTCCAGGTAAAGTTATGCACTTTCTTTGGCGTGTATGTACAGGGTGCTTACCAACTGCTTGTGCTCTCTCAAGTAAGCAAATTGTTCAAAGTGTGCAATGTCCATGGTGTAGGAGTGGGATAGAAACGGATACTCATGTGTTATTTACTTGTAACTTTGCCCGTACAGTGTGGAATATGACAGGAGTGCAACAGGTATTACGTTTGTTACCACAGGAGCCAGCATTTAGAAATCTGTTAGAAATTTTTGCAGCAGCAACAAGAGAGCAATGTGTGCAAGTTGGAATGATTGCTTGGGCTTTATGGAGTAGACGAAATAAGTGGGTATGGGAGCATGTCAACGGTTCTGCGTTTGGAGTGAAAGCTACAGCTACAAGGTTTATTACAGAGTGGAGGGAGGCACAAATTCAGAGTGTGGGAGGAGCTAATCAAAATGGAGAAGGTGAGCATGTCTGGAAGAAACCGATGGAGGGTTGGGTGAAAGTAAATACAGACGCTGCCGTGTTTCAGGATGGCAGTGTTGGAGTGGGGTGTGTGATGCGAGATTCACAAGGTGCTTTCTTAGGAGCTAGATGTTGCAGAAAGATGGGAGCTTGGTCACCTAGAGAGGCTGAAGCCATTGGTATGAAGGAAGCTCTGTCATGGGTAATTGCACGGAAAAATCAATGCTGCATCATGGAAAGTGACTCTCGGATGTTAGTACAGGCGTGTAACGGAAGTCCAGGTGAAGCTATGTTTGGAACAATAGTTGGAGATTGTATTCAGTTATTGAAGCACATAAATCCAGTGCTAGTTAGATTTACTTATCGTTCTGCGAATAGTGTGGCACATGCATTAGCGAAAGCCAACTATTCTATGTCAGGAGAAAGGGAGTGGCTTGATAGTCCCCCAGGCTTTATTTTGCATGTACTTGAAAATGATAGTATTTAAGTAATGAAAGTACGTTTTATTCAAAAAAAAAAAAAATTAGCCACTTTTACTTTAATTTGAAAATATTGGATTCTGTATAATATGTTCAAAAAATGTTTTTGAAATACAATAAATTAAAGGGTTTTTTTGAAAAATATCTAAGTTTAAAAATACTTTTACAAAAATTCTTTTTTATTTGCAAATATACTATTTTTCATTTTTTTTTGCAAAAATACGGTTTTGGCAACGGGAATAACTAGATGCAATATTTGACGGATTTCCGCAACTACATTCAACATCAAATGCAACAAAAAAAACTCCATTCAACTAATTGCATGTCTGGTTGATTTTGGTTAATTCCCTATTTTTGCAAAAAAAATCAGAAAATAGTAAATTTACAAAAAAAACTTAGAAAAGTTAGCATTTTTATAATTTCTCTAAATTAAAAGTTAAAAAACTAGTAATAAGTTATTTTTTTATAATTTCATAAAAACAAAAGTTACATATTAGTATGTACAATTTCAAATCCATTTTTAAATAACAAAACTATTAAAATATGCATTTAACTTAAATTATCACATTTTATTTAGGAATACTTATAAATTATAACTTGTCACTTTTTCGAGTTTACCCGAATGTCTAAATCTATGTGCACCTTATTTTAATAATCTATCTATTGCATATATAACAGAGCAACAAGGGGATTAATTGCGATAATTTCTTCATTTAAAATTATTTAATTATCCCTCATAAATATGTACTAATAAATATCAAATTTAATAATATATATTAATTACATCTAGGTCATTTATTACTACTCTATTATTGTATAATAAGAACTTATATTTATAAATACATATGTATTTTATAAGTATAGACTAAAATTCTAATATTATTATGTATTTATATACATTACTATCAGATTTAATGTTGTATGTCACAATTTAATTATTTCATTTAGAGTAGAAGAAACTTAAATTTGAACAAAAAATAAATATCATATTCTTATTCTTATGTACATACGTATAACACTTGTATTATAAGTTCACAATACACATGTACTATCAAATTAATTATCCCATAACTTATTTCACACATTTAACATTCAAATACATACATGCATACTTGTATCAAATTGATTATCGTATCACTTATTTTCACACATTTAAAATTCAAATACAACATATATACATGCATATACACATACAAACATACATACAAGATATAAAAAATAAAGTAACTAACACAAATGAACTAATTTTTTCGTAATCAATAAATATAATCTTGTCAAATAATGAATTTCAATACTATACAGTAACAATTATGGAATTTAACAAAATTTAGAACACATTGAAATACATCTTTTACAAAAATCAACTATTAGTCATCTAATAAAAAATTAAAAAAAATACATCTCACACTATACCATATTTTTCAATTATATAACATGCACACATTTTATTAACATATCCGTCTTGAAATTATGTGTGTCTCATTTGGGCTATAAATACACATGCCGAAAAAACTCATCCTTACAACAAAAACTATACACAGATAAAATAATTTCTCGTAACAGAAAATATTCCATTTCAGAAGCATGTAAAACAAATTTTATAATAGTTGATCTTAAATCATGTTTGTGCCTCGCACAGGGTACAGATAAATTAAAGAAATAACTAGCCCCGCTCATACTCATATCCACTTTCAAAACACCCCAAACCCATATGCGAATGAAATTACAAATTTAGTACAGTAAAATAGAAGAAACAAACATATTAAAGAAGTAGAAACAAATAACTCACTCAACTTTCACATCCCTGAAGAAAAAACTACTAATCAGGTTACATATTAACGTCATTTGTTTGTCACAATTAATACATCTACATTTGTTTAATCTGTGCAATCATATAAGCTTGATAAACAATAGGTTTTGTTCATATGTATGTGTTTTGTCTTGTAGATGACAATCAAACAAATGAGTATTATTGCTATATTTGCAATCATGACTTGCTTCTCCACAAGGCAATGACTAGACACAACCTTTATATTTTATGATTTTCATTATCTTATTTACCGTTGCACTAGATGAGTCTGTTTCAACCAAGAATATGTATATATTCGATTAACTCTCATTCATGATGGAGGAATATTTGACTTTGTGAACTTTCAGAAAGAAATATTTGTTAATAACAACTAGCAACTTTCTATTGGAGTTCTGAAAAACCATAAAACAGTCACAATTTTGATCGAGGCGGATGTACAAGTTGTTTGTACGAAGACAATAAATAGATGTTCAGCCATGGTTTTAAGATTTTGTTCATGGAAAATAGCTCTGCATGAGAGCTGTACATGAAAGGAAAAGACAAAAAAATAGTAGGAATGTATTTAATTTGTGTGGAAAAATGATGCCGATGTGATGTTCAATACCAATCATGAGGACATGGTTAATTTTCAAAGGGGTAGGATTGTGAGGTATTAGCTTAATAGTAGGTAATATTATTTAGGTAAGGGGGATGAAAATAATAAGGGTCTTAAACTAGAAAAATGTGTTCGATATTAATTGTTTTAACATACTTGTAATTTTTTGCAGGATGAATGGATTCCTCCCAGGAACGAATTGTTTTTTAAGAAATCAAAGAGAGAGAAGGCAATTCTAAAGAAGAAGGCTGATGAGGAGGATAAAAAGGAGGAGGAGGAGGAGTGAGATAGCCGGAATTATGAGGGTCATTTATTAATAGATGAAGGAAAAGATGTGAACTGAACTATTTTGTATGTTGTTGTTCAGATTGTTTGACTATTGTTTGACTACGCTGAGTAACTTTGGAAAATCTGGATGAATGGGAAAAATCTTATGGAAGATTGCCCCTCTTACTCCTACTTCTATCTGAATGGTTCATTATTCACATGATATTTTAAGTTGTCTTACGTTTAATGATTGCACACTTTTTCATTAGCATTTCTTTGCAATTAAAAATGTTTAACCTTTATTTGTTAACATTTTTTTCTAATAACTTTAGATAATTCATGTTATAATTTTATTTTTATTATTAGGTTGGATCAAATAAATCAAATATTAATAACGAGCATTTAAGCTCGCGGTGCTGAAAATTTCATATTTAATAAAAGGAAACATGATATATAATAATAATTAAAGTGAATAAATGACATCATTGATTATCTGAAAATTTCATATTTAATAAAAGTAAGCATGATATTTAATAATAATTAAAGTGAATCAATGACATCATTGATTATATGGGGCATATAATCCATAAATTTTGTATGTTTAATAGAAGTAAGCATGATCAATGATAGAGATGCACAAAAACCGGAACGGACGCGGGGCGGATTTTTTTTAAAATCGGGTCGGATCGGGCCGTCGAATTTCATTCATAACTACGCCTGTTAGGCCCGCGGATTGAGTCGGGCCGGGCCACCAAATTTTTAAATAATTTAATGTTAATAATATTAAAAAAAAATTAGTAATAATAAATATTTTTTGTATTTTTTAGATTGTATTTGCAAGATTAGGCTTTTATTTATATGTACACACTCTTATTTAAAATTTGGAACAATTTCTTCATGTTATATCTTAGATTAGTTTAGAGTTTAAAATTTACATATCGATAATTCTATCTTAATATATTCAATTTATGACTTTGAAATCAAAATTATATTAGAAATTTTGACCTTTTATTCAAAATTATATTTAATTATAAAATAAATTTGGATAATGCATAATTTCTTCAAAGTTTCATTCGAATATTTATTAAAAATCATCATAAAATCCGGGCTTTCGTGTTCGAATATTTTATAGTCGAATAAAATAATATGTCAAACTTGGCCGAATAGACCCACTTATAATCTAAAAACTAAAAGAAGGCCCGTCACGAGACTCTAGAGCCGACAATCTCATACACGACACAAAAATTACGAATTTAGGTTGACATTTTTGATACACGAACACGAAAGTAGACAAATATAGAAAAGAAATTTAAGGAAATCTAACTTATTATATTTTTACTAAGTAAATCTAAAATATTTTAACAGTTACCGAAATAAATAAAAAATAATATATTATTTTGTTTTAATCCTTTTCCTCTTTTAATCAGTGACACAGAGGCACACATGAGGCACACATGTACAGATCACAGATTATAGTTCGATGTTGTTGCAGACATGACTTAAACAAAACATTTTTAATCTTATTCCGATGTTGAGTTGGAGACCTCAGTGAAGACAAGGTAAGAATTCTTTGTCTATTCATATTTTAATTTGTATTTTTAAACTCATATGTAATGATTCTTTTTCTATTCATATTCTAATTTACACGGGCTATAAAACTAGTTTTTCTTTAACGGAGAATATGGTTATTAGTTATGAATGAGTTTTAATATCTTGGTTTGATAACTGAAACTAGTATATTGCTGTAAGCAGCGGAGGCATTGGGTAGCTCTCCCCAAAAGTTATCTTAAAGCCTTTTTATGATAATTGATTTTTGTTCATACAACGTTCGTGGCCTTAATTTATAAATATTCCTTCATAAAGGACTTTCTTTATAATGTTCCTTAATTTATCTGAATTGTTAAATAAGTTCTATAACTTGTCAATTAAGCTCTAATTACATTATTATGTGCAAGAGATGCTAGACATGCAGTTCACTGCTGGAGCTTGATCGATAAAATTTGGTATCATGTACTTTTACCTATCATCTTTTATCTATTTCTATTATATGTATAATACTGCAACAAGGAGTTTGGTTAAAACATTTTATTTCACCACACTGCCATGTCAATGTCCCCGTCAGCCTACACATATAAACATATACATACACCTATTCACCTACTTCGTTGTTCCCGCTTCCGCTTCCGCCTCTGCAATCTGCGATTTTTCATCAATGTGTAGATTTCCTAATCTGTAGTCCATTCGTTCAATGACATACTGCTAAAACCCGTGGACTTGCTAAGCAGGCCTAACTCCACATTAGTATGATATTGTCCGCTTTGGGCCGAGTCCTCACGGGTTTATTTTTGGGTCACTCCCAAAAGGCCTCATACTAATGGAGTTATCTGGCTTCTTATATTCTAGCAATCTGCCCTTCCCACAAATGATGTGGGACAACTCCTAACAATTTCCCCTTCACACATCGGGCCCAACACCTGTCGATTCCGCCCCCTGATTGTGTTATCTGGCTCCCCCTTGACCTGTACTGGAAGTCCATCTGGCTATCTGCTCCCCTAGGCCCATACTGAAAGGTCCACCTTCCTTTTCCTTGAGCCCATACTGGGTAGCCCATTTGCCTCCTCCTAGGTCACTTCTGGAGCCACGTGAGATTGTTTTATACCGTTTTAACCTGAAGCTCTGATACCACTTGTTGGGATTTCTAAACATGCCTAACTCCACATTAGTATGATATTATCCGATTTGGGTCAAGCGCTCACGGGTTTGTTTTTGGTTCACTCCCAAAAGACCTCATACTAATGGAGTTATGTGGCTTCTTATATTCTAGCAATCTGCCCTTCCCATAAACGATGTGGGACAACTCTTAACAAAAGATTCATTTTAATTATGGTTCATTTCCCTTTTTGGAACAGTTTGATTATCATTTATGTTCTCTTAAAACTTCTTGTTTTTTAATTTGAATTTGGTGTATAAGGGGATAAGAAATTATAAGGGGATTTCAGTCGATAAACTTTGGTTTGGTAGATTTTGAATTAGAACAAATTATGTCATTGATTAAGATGCATACTGATAAACATGAAATTTTGATTTGCCAACAATTTGTCATGCAGCTAGTTGATCGGTTTCAGCGGATATTTACATGTGTTATCACTAGTTAGGTGATACACCAACACACTTATCTCTTTTCCATTACATATATGCTTTTATAGGTAAATTAGTTGCAGTCGCTTAATTTTGGAAAGATATTAGATACAACATTTATCAGCTTTATGAATGATCACGAGCCATAAGCTAGGTTGATATGAATGAACCATGTATTCCTACTAGACAATTATATATAAGTTGTAGCCCAAAACATGATTTTTTTCGAACCATTTCTGGCTTTGCACTCAAAAGAGCACTTAATTATCTGCAATGCAAATTTTATTCAGACATAGTGAATTGTGGAGGGTCACATAATCCTTGTGTAAGATAGCGCTCTTTTTGTCCTCTCCGACGAACATTTCTTTACCGGATGATGCATAATTACGAAAGTAGAAATGAAATTTTCCTACTTCTCATTCTTTATAAATGTAAATACAATTCATATAATTACAACTTACGCTTTAAAATAGATGATAGTTTGAGACTTAAAACATGCCCGTGCCTTGCATGGGTTATAATTTAATGTAGTATATGATTATTAGTTATGACTGAATTTTAGTTCTTGGTTTGATGACTGAAACTATGTTAGTCCCTTAACATTATAGCAAGAATTACAGAAGGGGGGTTGAATGGAATTCTTGAACCTTTTTCTTAAAATAAAAATGTTCAAACTCGAATACAAATATAAGTGTTTTGATTAGCACAATGTGGAATAAAAACTTAAGTGAATCAAAACATAAGTAATTAAAAATAAGAGTCTTTAAAACCTTTCTGGTGGATTTAAACAATTCCACCAGAGATATATATTATATCGAGAGAACTCTGTGTGCAAGAATGCTCACAGTTGCTTACAAATTTGAATTACTGAGAATACAGAGAAATGCTAATAATTCTGCTTACAAATGTTTCTCACTTTTTGTATCTCAGATCCATGTTTTCATTTGCTACTTCTTGGTTTATATATTACCAAGATTACAAAGTCAAAAGATAGAATCATTATAAAAACTATCAGTTTTTATGATTTGCTACTTTGTTCTGTATTACCCAGTTAATAGGCTTCCTCATTCCATTTGCATACATCTCGACGCATGTGACCAGTTGTCACTGTCAACTGATGTTTGAATTCTTTATTCGTTGGGTTCATGATCATCCGTCGGATTGTTGATCATCCGTCGAGTTGTTGATCATCCGTCGGGTGCTTTGTAGGTTATCCGTCGGGTAGCAATCAGGTACTTGACTTTATTTCACTTATGCAGAATTACAAGACATCATCTATGTACAATTAATCAACCTATTCTGCATATCTAGTTAAAGTCAGTATGACTTATATGCTACTACAGAATCTATACAAAGGTGTATGTAGAAATGTGCTACAGACTCATTATTACATAAGCTACTCACTCGATGGATAATAAATCATTATCCGTCGGGACTATAAAGATTTATCCGTCGGGACTAAAATTCTTATTCGTCGAGTGCTACATTATTTCACTAAGTAAAATCTACTTAGGTGTTTTGTTTGTGAAATCATCAAGTACACAACATATGCACAACAATCTCCCCCAATTTATGTCCACTGGAATTGTAGCCATAAATTAAGAGATACTTGATGATAACAAAACATCCTAAAGATACATCTTTAAAGAAAAGTAGATAATACTGAAAGTGCTTCAAATAATCAAAATGTACAAAGTTTTGCTCACAGTCATTTTCAAGATGCTCCTCTAGCCTGAGCAGATTTGTCTAGTTTCTTGAAGGTCTGGATCTTCTTCCAAGCTTTCTGTTGTTTTCATCAATCTGATTTTGGAGCTGCCTGTGAAATTCCAGTTCATCAGGTTCTGAGAGATTTAACTTTCTCTGCATTTCCAAAAGAGTCTCATTGCTAGAGATGCTCAATTGGTCTTCTAATCTGAAGAATCTTCTCACACCTTTGTCATCCATGAACTCCAACAGCCATTGGGGCCTTATATGCACTCTTCTCCCTGTGTATGGGATGATTAGAGTCTTTGGAAGTGCATCTTTAGCTCTAATACTCCTTAGTTCTTCAATCTTCTTCAATACTAGTCTTCTTGCAGTGACATTGAACCCAAAGTTCTTCTTGAAGGATGAATAAACTTTAATCAGTACAACTTGGCTTTCTTGAAGGATCCTGTGAAGTGGCCACTGAATCTCATTACCTCCTTTGTACTTAAACACTAACCTTTCAGGTAGGTTTCTGTATGCATCAATTCCCCTCACTTCATCTAGTTCATCCAGATAGAGGTTAAGTTCAGAAAATTCTTTGATGTCACACAAGTACAGATAATCTCCCCTATTGACTTTAGGTTGAGCTTTGATTATAGACTTGGGTTTGAGAGATGACAGCTTCATTTTCTTGACTGCTCTTAACTTTGTCCTTCTTGGCTTGCTAAGGATTGGTAGATTGAAGTCTGGAATTGGTATATTCTCCCATTCTATTGGCTCATCCTTGGGCACAATAGGTTCACCATGAATATTCCTGCAGGGATCCATCACCTTTATATCTTCAAATACCACAGGAGTCTTTGATGCTTGAGTTGTAGTAGGTGTGGGTTCCTTAGGAAATTGATCTCCCAATTCCTTGTCAACAAAATCCAGATTCCTTTTAATTCTTTTAGCCAGTGCTTTCTTTCTTGGAGATTTCTTCTGTTCTTCAACTTGCTTTCTTGATTCAGTAACTTCAGATGGTTGAGAGGGAATTTGTTGAGATGAATTCACAGCCTGTAGCTTGGCCAAGATAGCAATCTGCTCTTTCTTTTGTTTAGTCTTCTTTGCATCTAGAGCATCTTGCTTCTTTTACTGCTTTAATTTGGATTTTTCATCTCTCTTTGCTTGAGCAAATTGTGGATGTCCATCTACCACACAAATTTCCTTTCCATTTCTGAATATCTTTGCAATTCTTCTTTTTAAAACTGAATCAGCTGGATCTTTATAGAAGGCAATTGATCTTGACATAATCTTCTTCTCATCAGGCTTGGGTGTCTCATACACATTGTCCAAGGGATTCTTCAAGGATGATTTTGAGTAGTTTACCCTTGGTTTGAGAATTATTTCAGCCTTTGGAGACTTGATGCAGGAAGATTGTTCTCTTTCCAGATAGTTCATGCTCATCTCATTCACACTGATTTGCTTGACTTGAGAATGATGGATGGCTGATTTAACTGGCTCCTTGAAAAGTTGGAACTTCTTCTGTATCTCCTCATCAATCTTCTCCCAGTTGATGAGACTCAACTTTTCTTTCTCAGCAGCTTTCAAGTTGGCTGCTGCTGCTTGAATCAGATCTATACCATCTGCAACTGGTGACTTTGAGACAATAATTGAGGGCACAATTACTTTAGTGATTTGTATCTGAAGCTTCTCCCCCTCACTTGGTCCTTTCTCCCCCTTTTTGTTATCATCAAGTTGAGGAGTCAGGCCTTGTGCTTTAGCCAGTTGCATTAAGAGATTGGTCTGAGACTGTTGATTTTGAAGAATGGTGACCACTGAGTTTTCAATACCTTGAACTCTGTTCTCCAATGTGGTCAGCCTCTTTTCAGCATCTGATTCTCTTCTCAATCTCAGTACTAGATCCTGCATGGTACCATAGGGCATGACTGAATCCAGCTTCTCAGAATTGAAGGTCTTCAAGTCAACTATATCCTTTCTGAGTTCATCCACACTCAGATTCTGTCTTAATTGTTGTATCTTCATGAGATGTAAAGAATCTAGGTGGGCTTGAAGAATAGCCTTGGTACCAGCATTTGAGGTGTTCTGAATGGCCTTTTGAATAGACATGATTTGTTTGATCAAGGATACATTAAATTGTCCTGGTGTAGACTCCTTTGTCAATGCCCATTCAGGTAGATCTGGAACAGAACTTGGGCCTTCATCTCCCCCTAAGTTCATGCTTCCATCAAATGAAACAGAGTCATCATCATTAGAATTTACTCCAAATTCTTCAGATGGCTCACCAGCTGTGGGAGGCATCAGATTGACAGCAGCTTTATCCCTTTATAGAGATTCTGAAGTATGTACTAGATTTAAAGTCTTCTCTGCCTCCTCATTGCCCTGAGCAACCAACAATTGATAGGCTGACACAGGATGAGTAAAAGTGTCAGCATCCAAGGAAATGTTTTCAATTAGAGCTTTATAATGTTGCTGAAATTGTCTTTCCTTTTCAGCATCATCCACAATCATTGACTCATGAGCAATGGCTGGATCCACCCTTATATCCTCTGTACCTGCTTTTCTCTCATATTCTCTCTTTTGTTGCATCAGGGTCTCACCCTGGCTCCCCACCCTCACACCCTCACCTTCACCTACTAAGGTGGGACTCCTCTCACTCCCTTTTGCCAATCCTGAAGAAATGGATTGCTGATTTTCACTCATTTCCTCTCCTTTTTTCCAGGGAGCAACCCAGACTCTCACTCAAAACACTCGGCTCTCTCAATCCTAAGAGTGACTGTACAACCACTAAATCTTCTGCACTTGTGATAATTGAAGTTTGAAGCTGTGCAGAGATACTTGACGGATGAGTGATATCAATCGAGTGAGTGGTTTTGCTATTCGACGGATAACTGCTGTTAGGCTTATCCGTCGGGATACAATCACTACTCGGCGGATGAGCAATATCCGTCGAGAGAGTAGAAATGAATGAGTTGGGAAGAGAAACTATTGTTGACTCTGTGCTGATTGAAGATATTTTGGGCACGGATGACACAATAGTTTCTGAAAGAATTGGCAAGTGAGCCAACAAATCATCTAAAAGATGATGCTCACTTGCACTAGATTTTGGCTTCCCCAATAGAGTTAAAGAAGGGGAATCAGGAATTGATGTATTTATCATATCTACATCCAGAGAGTTTGTTGGTGAGTATTGTGTATGAGGTGCTTCTATAACTAGAGATTTTGGCTGTGACTCCACATTTATTGGAGCCACATCAAATTGAATTTGAGAAGTGTCTTTAGCACCAGTTTGCACTGTGTGTGTGCCCTGTGCATCCCCAGAGGTCTTAGATTTCTTCTTTCTGACATAGGTTTGGGGTGAGCTTGTGTCCCTAACCCTCTTGGCCTGTGCTCTTGGTTGAGAGCTTTGTTCAATAGCTACATCCTTTTGGGAGGATGCAGCTAGAAATGAGCTTTTATCATTTTTAAGCACTGCAGCTTGTTGGGAAACTGCAGTGTGGCTAGGCTGAATTCACTCAACTCTCCAACCTTATTCTTGGGGTTTCTTTGACGTTCACCCCTTCCCTCACTTGACTTTCCCTCCTTCACACTCCCCTCTTTTGCTTTTGTGGATTTTTCAACTGGTATCTTTTGGGAGATACCAGAGGGGGTTTTCTTTGATTTAGATTTGGAAATAGTAGTAGGTTTGGAAGTTTTGGCAGGCAACTGTTTGGTCATTGGCACAGTTTCCATAGCTACTCCTGAATTCAAAGAAATTGTGGAGGTTGGAATAGTTGTAGGAATGGATAAACTTACCTTACTTACCTGAGGTGTCTGCATTACAGGAAAGTAGAACATTGGCACATCCTTGTGATGATTGGCCCTGTTCAAATATGCAATGAGCCTTCTCTCTTGAACTCAACAATCCAGTTTGTTGTTAGGTTTCTCAAGCACAATCTCTTCACAGAGGTGGTTAGCCAATAACATAAGAAATCTAGCATAATACACATTCTTACCTCTTTTAGCTAACTCACCTAATTTAAAACCTAACTCAAACAAGACAAGGTCACTGGAATTATAAAATTTATCTGTAACTAGCATGTATAGCATGTTAAGCATGAAAATATTCAAAATTACTGATTTTTCCAGAGAAAACCTTAGTAACTACATCACACATGAAACTCCACTCCTTCCTAAGACCCATTCTCCTACTATCACTCAGTTTAGAAGTAGGAAGTGCATAATGCATGGAATTAAGCATCTTGATAATATCAGTGTCATTGTGTGGTGAAGTCACATTGTTATCAGGAATTTTGAAACATGCTTTTATCACATCACTATTGATACAGAATTCTTTACCTTTGATAGTTAGAGTGATGGTCTTGTCAGTAGAGTTGTAGATAGCCGTGGTCCACATCTCTTCAACAACTTCACAGAAGATTGTGGGTGATTCCAGCATGGCGTAATTGAGCTTGCAATTCTTCACAAAGTCCGTCATCTTGTGGTAGTCCTCTGATTGCTGAATACCCTTATTGACTAATGCAGTGAAATTGTTCTTCTCATAAATGAACCTAGTTTGAGACATAATATTTACTACAGGTGCCATTGTTAGAAAATGAAAGCTTGAAGAGAAGGAGAGTAAGTGCTTGAGAGAGAATGAAATAAGAGCAGTTGAATTTGAGAATGATAAAAGAAAAACAATTGCAATGAAATAAGCTTTTATACTATCTCAAAAATAACTGATAAAAATAATAAAGTAAAATAAAGTAACCAATAGAAATTGCCTAAAATAGCCGTTTTAAAAATAAACTGTAAAAATTCCACTCATTATCCGTCGTGTAATGCTTACAAACTGTAAGTATACTCGATGGATAATGTACAGGGAATTAACGGCTCAGATTAAGACAATTCGACGGATGAGGATAAACTGTTATCCGTCGTGTCTTAAAAGATTCCAGAAAAGTAATTAATTTTCATTAGCAAATAGTATATCGATGGATGACTAAACTCGATGGATAAGGGTCATCCGTCGAGATGTAAACTTTGACTTAGCCAAAATTTCATCCAAGACTAAAAAATCAATTAAATTTCTGGCTGCATAACAACTTGTAAAATAACTCAGATAAATTTAAGAGTAATTAAGCATACCTAACTCACTTACCAACCTTGAAAAGGTGAATTCATCCAGTGGCTTGGTAAAGATATCTGCAAGTTGCTTCTCACTTGGAACAAAATATAGTTCCACAATACCATTCATTACATGTTTCCTTATGAAATGGTACTTGATATCTATGTGCTTTGTCCTTGAATATTGCACTGGATTTTCAGTGATGGAAATTGCACTTGTGTTATCACAAAAAATAGGAATTCTCTCAACTTGCAAACCATAGTCTAGCAATTGATTTTTCATCCATAAAATCTGTGCACAGCAACTGCCAGCAGCAATATATTCAGCTTCAGCTGTAGAAGTAGAAACTGAATTTTGCTTTTTACTGAACCAGGACACAAGCTTGTTTCCTAGAAATTGACAGGTTCCTGTTGTACTCTTTCTATCAATTCTACAACCTGCATAATCTGCATCTGAATAACCAGTTAGATCAAAACCAGAATCTCTAGGATACCAAATGCCAAGGTTTGGTGTTCCCTTGAGATATCTGAAAATTCTCTTAATAGCTATCAAGTGAGATTCTCTAGGATCAGCCTAAAATCTAGCACATAAACATGTAGCAAATATTATATCTTGCCTACTAGCTGTTAAGTACAGAAGTGAGCCAACCATGCCTCTATAACTTGAAATATCCACAGACTTTTCAATAGTGTTTAATTCAAGCTTAGTTGAAGTGGCCATGAGAGTTTTTGCAGATGTACAATCCATTAGATCAAACTTCTTTAAAAGATCAAAAATATATTTAGTTTGACTCATGAATATTCCATCACTAACTTGCTTAACTTGTAAACCAAGAAAGTAAGCTAGTTCTCCCATCATACTCATTTCATACTTACTTTGTATCAATTTGGCAAACTTTTTGCAAAGTTTCTCATCTGTAGAGCCAAAAATAATATCATCTACATAAATTTGAACAAGTATACTAGAGCCATTAACATTTTTGAAAAATAAAGTTTTATCAACAGTACCTCTTGTGAAGTGATTTTCCTAAAGGAACTTTGATTAAGTGTCATACCAGGCTCTAGGTGCTTGCTTCAGTCCATAAAGTGCTTTCAGAAGATAATAGACATATTCTGGAAAATTTGGATCTTCAAAAGCAGGAGGATGACTGACATATACTTCTTCCTCCAAATCTCCATTCAGAAAGGCACTTTTGACATCCATTTGATAGACCTTGAAATTGGCATGGGCTGCATAGGCTAAGAAGATTCTAATGGCTTCAAGTCTTGCAACAGGAGCAAATGTTTCATCAAAATCAATTCCTTCTTGCTAACAATAGCCCTTAGCAACCAATCTAGCTTTGTTCCTGACTACTATGCCATTTTCATCCATCTTGTTTCTGAATACCCACTTGGTGTCTATTGAATTCTTTCCTTTAGGCTTGGGTACCAGCTTTCATACATTATTCCTTTCAAATTGGTTTAGCTCCTCCTGCATAGCTAAAATCCAATCAGGATCCAATAAAGCTTCTTCTACCTTCTTTGGTTCTTCCTTTGACAGAAAGCTGTTGTATAGACATTCTTCCTGAGTTGCTCTTCTTGTTTGAACTCTAGAAGAAACATCACCAATGATAAGCTCAAAGGGGTGATCTTTTTTCCATTTCCTTTGTTGAGGTAGATTAGCTCTAGATGAAGAGACCTCATAGTTATCTTGATGTGTGATTGAGTTTTGATTGCTAGAAACTCCCCCTAATTTTGTGGATCTTTAATTTAGGAAAGGGGTACTTTCTATAGATGATCTGTCTTAACCTCCTGCTCATTTTGATAACCCGACGGATGGTGAATTTTGAGTACCGACGGATGAGGCAGGTTATCTCCCGACGAATAACGCAGATTGCCTTCCGATGGATGAAGCATGATGCAACTCGACAGATGTTGAGTTTTGTGCTTCATTGGTAGTAGATTTGTCTGCATTATCCTTAGACACTGTTTCTTGATCACTTTCATCACCACTGTCATCACTAACCATCTCCACATTGTCGAATTTGAGGCTCTCATGGTAATCTCCATCTTTCAGTCCTTCAATCTTTTTATCATCAAACACAACATGTATAGATTCCACAACAATGTTGGTTCTTAGAATGTAGACTCTATATGCTTTACCAACAGCATATCCAACAAAAATTCCTTCATCTGCTTTAGCATCAAACTTCCCATTTTAATCAGTTTGATTTCTCAGGATATAGCATTTACAACCAAAGACATGAAGAAAGTTTAGAGTTGGCTTCTTGTTCTTGAACAATTGATAGGGAGTCATGCATCTTGCTTGATTAACCAGAGAAATGTTCTGAGTGTAGCATGCAGTATTTACAGCTTCAGCCCAGAAATATGTTGGTAGTTTAGATTCTTCAAGCATTGTCCTTGCAGCTTCAATAAGTGATATGTTCTTCCTTTCCACTACTCCATTCTGTTGTGGAGTCCTTGCTGCTGAAAACTCATGCAGAATCCCATTTTCCTCACAAAATGCTCTCATGACAGAATTCTTGAACTCAGTTCCATTATCACTCCTGATTCTTCTAACTTTGAAATCAGGATGATTGTTGACTTGCCTTACGTGATTGATGATGATTTCACTAGCCTCATCTTTAGACTTTAGGAAATATGTCCAAGAGAACTTTGAGAAATCATCTACAATTACTAGGCAAAATCTTTTCCTTGAGATGGACAATACATTGACTGGTCCAAACAAATCCATGTGAAGCAGTTGCAAAGGCTCTTCAGTTGTTGAATCAAGTTTGTTCCTGAATGATGCTTTGATCTGCTTCCCTTTTTGGCAGGCATCACACAGTCCATCCTTTGAAAACTCCACTTGAGGAATGCCTCTAACCAGTTCTTTCTTTACCAGCTCATTCATGGTCTTGAAGTTTAAATGGGATAACTTCTTGTGCCATAGCCAACTTTCATCCAGACTTGCTTTACTGAGAAGACAAGTTACAGACTCTGCATTGGATGAGTTGAAATCAGCTAAGTACACATTTCCTTTTCTCACACCAGTGAGAACCACTTTGTTGCTTCTTTTATTAGTCACAATACAGGCTTCTGAATTAAAGGTTACAGAATTGCCTTTATCACAAAGCTGGCTGATGCTCAACAGATTATGTTTGAGACCATCCACTAAGGCAACCTCCTCAATGATGACATTGTCCTTTGAAATCAAGCCATATCCCACAGTATAACCCTTGCTGTCATCTCCAAAAGTAATACTTGGGCCAGCTCTCTCCTTAAACTCTGTGAGCAGGGTAGAATCACCAGTCACGTGTCTTGAACAACCACTATCCAAGTACCAAATATTCTTTCTGTTTCCCTGCACACAATAAAATCAAATCAAGTTGATTTTGGTACCCAAGTTTCCTTGGGTCCTGCCTTGTTAGCTTTCTTTTTCTGTTTCTTTGGTCTTATCTCATTTGAATTAGGAATTTCAGATTCATCATTAATCACTTGAGTTGGACCTTTGAAACCGTTCATTGCAACAGAATTATCATGCATATTATGACTAACAGGAAATGACATGCTTGGTGTAAACATGTTATTCCAGTAAGGCATGCTAAATGGCATTTGTGGCATATTATATGCAACATAGTAAGGATTAGGTGCAAATGACATATTAGCAAACTGTGCATTCATGTTCTGTGTAGGCATAACATTAACAGGCATGGGAGGCATGGGAGGCATGTCATTCATGTTAGGAAATTGGGGCTAAACAGACATGGGAGTAGGCATGGCAGATTTGCAATTAACTGATAAATGATTCACACTACCACACTTGACACAGATTATTCTAGGAGCATATTTATCAGGTGTGTAGTTATTATGTTTGTTAATTCCTACTTTACCATTCCTGTTGTTTTTCTTTTTAGTCTCTGTTTTTACCTCAATTTTCTCAAGTCTGTCACTTAGCTGTTTGACAGTCATGTGACCAACATTAGCCTTTTTACCTTTCTTAACTTGACTTGACTCTCCTAAAACAAAGTTCTTGCAAACAGACCCATACTTCTCATTCAGCTTAATTAGTTTGGCTTTGTTAATGGGCTTGCTCACAGCCGACGGATGAGGATTTTCATCATTCGACGGATAACACTTTTTGTTATCCGACGGATAGTCCTCATCATCCGTCGAGTCTACATCAGTTAGCAGTCCATCTACCAAAATGGGTTCTAGTTTCTCTTTGTTCTTTTTCCAGGCTTCATCACAAAAGGACTCAATTCCTTGAACTTTGGTGATTTGAGCATGGATATCCCTGGATGTTTTCCATGCTTTAATCACCTCTTGTTCATGCTCGAGCTGCTTCCTTAAAATTTCTTCCTTTTTCAAGGACTCAGTTAATTCCTCCTTGGCAATCTTACACTCAATTCTTAATTTCTCAAAATCAATAAACTGTGTCTCAAGCACATTATTCCTCTCACTTAAAAACAAATTGTTTTCTTTGATTTTAGCATTTTCTTTAGTAAGAGACTTGAGTGTAACACGCAAATGATATAATTCAGTAGACATGTCATTTATGGCATCATTACACTCAGCTTTAGATAGATGTGTAAGGTTTGTAGTGATTACCTGATTGCTTGAGGAACTTGTCTCTGTCTCATCAGACTTGGCCATTAGGGCTAGATTGACATAGCTGACATCTTCATCTTCATCCAGACCATCTGATGCCCAGTCATTTTCTTGTGTAATAAAAGCCCTTTCCTTTTGTTTGAGTAGATCAAAGTATTTTTGCTTATAATCCACAGACTCAAACCTTTTCTTGCTGGAATCTGACTTTCTACATTCACTAGCAAAATGCCCTGCCAAGCCACATTTGAAACATTTGAATTTTGACTTATCCACCATGTTTCTACTTGGCTTGGCTGCTCCAAAGTTCTTTTTGAACTTGAGCTTGGAAAATCTCTTGGAAAGAAATGCTAGGTGCTCATTAATGTCCTCCATGTCATCTTGGCTCAATGAATCTTCACTTTCTACTGCAAGCCCCTTGCCCTTGTTCTCATAGACCTTTGAAGTTGTTTCAACAGCTTCCATCTTCACTTCCTTCTCCTTTTCCAACTCAGCAACTAGTGCAATGGATCCTCCTTTCTTCTTTCCTCTCTCCATCCTTTCATCCTGCTCTATTTCAAGCTCATAGGTTTTCAGGATGCCATACAGTCTCTCCAAAGTAAACTCCTTATAATCTTGTGAGTTTCTTAATGAGACTGTCATTGGTTTCCATTCCTTTGGAAGAGATCTAAGGAATTTCAGATTAGAGTCTTTTGTTTGATAGACCCTTCCATGCAACTTGAGAACATTTAGTAGTTTTTGAAACCTACTAAAAATGTCAGTGATAGACTCACTTTCTTCATTGTGAAAATGCTCATATTGCTAAATCAAGAGCTGCATCTTATTTTCTCTTACTTGCTCAGTGCCATCACAGATTATCTGTATAGTATCCCAAACTTCCTTGGCAGTTTTGCAGTTTATAATGTTGTCAAACATGTCTGCATCAACTCCATTAAACAGAATATTCATGGCCTTTTTATCCTTCCTGACTTGTTCAATATCAGGATCAGACCATTCATGCCTTGGCTTGGGGGACTGATGGCTCGTTTCCTGTTGCAGCTCTTATTGGAACATGAGGGCCTCTTTCTATGCAGTCCACATAGGCCTCATCTTGAGAAAGCATATGAAGATGCATTTTTACCTTCCAATTATGGTAATTATCTTTATCTAGAAAAGGAATCTTGACTCCAACATCCTTCTTGTTCATCTTGCTGAATTGTTTTGATCTTTAAACTCTTTGTAGGTTAAGAGCTTGCTCTGATATCAATTGTTAGTCCCTTAACAATATAGCAAGAATTACAGAAGGGGGGTTGAATGGAATTTTTGAACCTTTTTCTTAAAATAAAAATGTTCAAACTCGAATACAAATATAAGTGTTTTGATTAGCACAATGCGGAATAAAAGCTTAAGTGAATCAAAACATAAGTAATTAAAAACAAGAGTCTTTAAAACCTTTCTGGTGGATTTAAACAATTCCACCAGAGATATATATTATATCGAGAGAACTCTGTATGCAGGAATGCTCACAGCTGCTTACAAATTTGAACTACTGAGAATACAGAGAAATGCTAATAATTCTGCTTACAAATATTTCTCACTTTTTGTATCTCAGATCCATGTTTTCATTTGCTACTTCTTGGTTTATATATTACCAAGATTACAAAGTCAAAAGATAGAATCATTATAAAAACTATCAGTTTTTATGCTTTGCTACTTTGTTCTCTATTACCCAGTTAATAGGCTTCCTCATTCCATTTGCATACATCTCGACACATGTGACCAGTTGTCACTGTCAACTGATGTTTGAATTCTTTATCCGTTGGGTTCATGATCATCCGTCGGATTGTTGATCATCCGTCGGGTTGTTGATCATCCGTCGGGTGCTTTGTATGTTATCCGTCGGGTAGCAATCAGGCACTTGACTTCATTTCACTTATGCAGAATTACAAGACATCATCTATGTACAATTAATCAACCTATTCTGCATATCTAGTTAAAGTCAGTATGACTTATATGCTACTACAGAATCTATACAAAGGTGTATGCAGAAATGTGCTACAGACTCATTATTACATAAGATACTCACTCGATGTATAATAAATCATTATCCGTCGGGACTATAAAGATTTATCCGTCGGGACTAAAATTCTTATCCGTCGAGTGCTACATTATTTCACTAAGTAAAATCTACTTAGATGTTTTGTTTGTGAAATCATCAAGTACACAACATATGCACAACAAAATAGTATATTGCGTGATTATTGTTCTTAAGTTATTTTATGACTGACACTACCGTTTAACAAGCTTACCCACCCACAATCCTTTAACAAGCTTTAACTCTTTGAGGCTTTGGCCTCTAACCTTATATGCTAAATATAATCTATCAACAAGAGAAATGATTGCTTAAAACTTTTAATAATCTTTTTTATGATGGCATAATGCTGATCTTTTTTTTATGTTTTATAAGTTTTCATTGTCATGAAATGTGAAACCTATTGGCTGAATGTGTAGTCTTCTACTTTTAGGGCTTTGACATATTAAACGGGGGAAACGGATATCACTTATTTATTTATTAATTCGCAGTAAACGGAAGAATTCTGGAACTTGTTCTGGACACGAAATGCTGAAAAAAGAGAGAACGTAGTCATCACTGTTATATATTAATGCCTCATTTTCAAGTGTCTAATGTTATATATCAACAAGATACAACCATATATGACATGTTGACACAAACTTAAATAGTGAATTAAAAGGTCATATGTTCACAAATTGCATATATACCTTAAAATTTTATTAAAAACTACTAATTTATGTTTCTACGTGTTTCAGTTAACTTGATCATACTAATATTCGAATTCTCTCTTACATAATTTGAACAATGCTAACAATTCAATGAAACTGATTTAGACCATATCGGTTGCATATATATGCCGGCGAATATACCTTAAAATGATCTTAGATTAGGCAGGCATAAGTGTTTTAAATAGTGGTTAAATATGCTTAGAAAATGACTAATATAGTTAGTAATATCCCAATTACCATTTCGAATATTGAATCTAAGAAAATAAAAGGATACAATGTGTATTATTTAGAATCAACAAGTGAGTAATAACTTGATATAAGTTCCACTTTATTATATATATACTTATATATGATAAATATAATTTAATTATTTTTATTTATCGGTTCAGATGAAAAAAAGCCCCACATGTCACTATTTGGGGAAGAATGGCCCTGACTGTCACTTTCTAAAAAAATGCCCCCAAATGTCATTTTCTGAAAAGATAGTTCGGGTGTCGTTAGGGATGACAAAAAAATCCGATCCGACGGATACCTGATCTGTGAAACCCGAAATTTTGGATTCAGCGAACCTTATTATTTGGATTTAGATTTGGATATAAATTTAATTTTTAAACCCGAAATTTTTTGGATTTGGATATTAGGTATACCGAATCTGAAACCCGATCCGAAATCCGAAACTCTATTTGAACTCGATCTGAACCCGAAATCCGAAAAAACCCCGAATTATTATATATATTGATTATATATATATATTAGAATTTTATATATTACATAATATAATATTATATAATATCTATATATATACATATATTTTGACCTCGCGTATTTTACCAAAACTCTAAAAAAATGCTACGAGCAAGTTCATAATTTTATACAGAATTTATGAGAAATAATGTCCAAACTACACCACTTTTCACCTTCAACTGCCCAAAATGCCCAGATGCGCGTGAACCGCCCAAAATACCCACGTAATACGCATTTCAGGGATGCGTATTCAGCCTTCTAAAATTTAACTAAGAATACGCATGTTGAACATGCGTCTTCACTTTTTGATTTTACAAAGAATACACATGTTCAACATGCGTATTCACAAAAAAAAACAAAAAATGAATATGCATGTTGAACATGCGTATTCTTTGTTAAAACTTTAAAATCTGAATATGCATCCCCACATGCGTATTCAGTGGGTAAAAAGGGCGGAACATCCCGCCAATTGACATTTTGGGCAAATCTTCCCAAATATTGGGTATTTTGGTTTTTCACCCAATTTATGACAATGACAGCCAAACACACAGTAATCACGAGCAGAATACTACAATATTTAAAATAAATACCTAAATAAGTAAAAAAGAATATATGTCCTCTTTTAATCTTTTTTTCCACTTCTAGAAGATAGACTACAGAAACAGAAGCAAGGTAAGAATTTTTTGTCTATTCATATTTTTAATTTGTATTCTTAAACTCAGATGTAATGATTCTTTTTCTAGTCATGTTCTAATTTGCACGGGTTACAAAACTAGTTTTTCTTTAACGGAGAATATGGTTATAAGTTATGAATGAGTTTTAGTATCTTGGTTTGATGACTGAAACTAGTATATTACTGTAAGCGGCGGAGGCATTAGGTAGCTCTCCCCAAAAGTTATCTTAAAGCCTTTTATGATAATTGATTTTTGTTCATACAATGTTCGTGGCCTTAATTTAGAAATGTTCCTTCATAAAGAACTTTCTTTATAATGTTCCTTAATTTATCTGAATTGATAAATAAGTTCCATAGCTTTTCAATTAAGCTCTAATTACATTATTATGTACAAGAGATGCTACACATGCAGTTCACTGCTGGAGCTTGATCGATAAAATTTGGTATCATGTACTATTACCTATCATCTTTTATCTATTTATATTCTATGTATAATACTGTAACATAGAGTTCGGTTGAAACATTTTATTCCACCACAATGCCATGTCAATGTCCACGTCAGCCTACACGCATAAACATATACATACAACTCTTCACCTACTTCGTTGTTCCCGCTTCCGCCTCTGCAATCTGCGATTTGTCATCAATGTGTAGATTTCCTAATCTGTAGTCCATTTGTTCAATGATATACTGCTAAAACTTGTTGGGCTTGCTAAGCAGGCCTAACTCCACACAACGTTCGTGGCCTTAATTTATAAATGTTCCTTCATAAAGGACTTTCTTTTGTCGAATAAAATTTCTTTAATTGGCCTGCTGGAAACTCGTGTTAACTATCCTCCGGGTTGGTGTATCTGAACTGGATAAGTGAAGTCGATTCACTCTGTTCAGTTAGTTAGCAAATTATGTTGTTTTTTGTCATTTTAATTATTTTCTCTGCACAAAAAATAATTATGATCTTAAATTGTGTACTTTGTAGTTGTGATTTTTTGTTTACAATTTATATCTGAATTGATAAATAAGCTCCATAGCTTGTCAATTAAGCTCTAATTTACAATATTATGTGCAAGAGATACTACACTTGCTGTTCACCTGATTACATTATTATAATCAGGTATGTTCTCTTAAAACTTTTTATTTTTAATTTGAATTTGGTGTATAAGGGGATAAGGAAATGGTAAGGGGATTTCAGTCAATAAACTTTGGTGCCATTCACTAACTTTTTTAGTGGATTTTTTTGGTTTGGTAGATTTTGAATGAGAACAAATTATGTCATTGATTAAGATACATACGGATAAACATGAAATCTTGATCCGCCAATAATTTGGTACTCCCTCTTTACCATTCTCTTTACCATTGAATTGTATACATCACTTTTTGGCACATTTTTTATTAGTTATTTAAATTATAGTTCCATAATATTTTTTTAAAATTTTTTAATAAAAGTTTTTTTTTTGAAATAAACATTATGTAACTATATTCTATAGAAGTCTCAAAATACGTGTATATATAAGGGTTCTCTCTTGAAGAAAGGAGTGTTTTTTTAAAAAAAGGTCTATTTATATTATATTATTATAGATAAAGCATGGGATCGAATAATTTGATTGGTTGGTTCACAACTTCCATAAAAAAGTACCTCCATCCAAAAAAAACAAAACACAAATTACACGCAAATAAAAAAACATTATAGATCTGGTTGGGACTTTCTCTAATACCTTAGGGTTTTAGACCAGAGGTGATTACTCAACATGGTATCAGAGCTCAAGCAGCGGGATGATTCATGTTCGACTTCCTACCACTCCCAATATTCTCACAATTTATTATGGACATGAAAGGTAAATTTATACCCTATAAATCGGCATCCGTGATCCACTCTTCGATCCAAAAATATGCTCTCGGGTGAGAAAAAGTGTAAGAATATAGATATGATTGGATCTTCCTCTAATATCTTAAGATTTTATATGAGACCGGTTACTTAACATGTTATCAGAGTTTAGACAACGTGAGAACTCAAATCCGACGACTATTATTCCCATCAGGTAAAGTCTTAAGTCTCGAACAAGTGCAAGTCTCGAACCTGATGGGAATAGTGGTGATAAAGGTTTCTATTTCTGACAGTGTTTAAATCCTTAAAGTCTCGAACAAGTGCTTCTAGGATTGATTAATTTTAGTATCCTTTTACTTTGAAAAAAGGGGGAAAGGTACTAACTGTCAATTTCATTATATAAACCGAGACCAAAACTGGTATTGATTTTAACATAAGACATTCATATTTTCAGTGAGGCATATTATCAAACATGTTATAGTCAACTTACATAGTGTTTGTCTTGTTGGTGTTTAATTACATCATCCTTGCGTGGAAAGCACGAGAAGCATCGAACATATGTGGGTGCTTTCCCACGCTTAAACATCTTTTTATGCACAACCTTATTATGCTTATCAATCCCATCGCTCCTTGAAAATACTAACCTGCAGTGATAACAATAAAATTCTATCTTCCCAGTTTTCTCCATTGCGTTTGACAATTCGATCTTCTCAATCTTCTTCTCCATTGTTTTTATCAGTAGTGGTAACTCGTAGATCTAAATTTTAAATGATGGGTTCCTTCTAAATTCCATTGAAAATTTTGATCCAATTTTATTTTTAAGATGATTGGTTAATTAATATTTTAGGTTGCAATATTTATTTTATGGTTACATTGTATGTTGTAAATATGGTTGCATTTTAGTTATGTAATGGTAAAATGCAACCATATTTACAACATAAAATGTAACCCAAAATGCAACCTGAAACACTTATACAATTTACACTAAATTGTAACCTATGATGCAATATTGTATTTTTGCAAATATTTTCATAGTACAATAGCATTTTTACAAAAAAAAATCAAAGTCAGTAAAATCACCAATAATTTTATAAAAAATAGTATTTTTGG
Source organism: Apium graveolens (assembly GCF_009905375.1). Lineage (NCBI taxonomy): Eukaryota > Viridiplantae > Streptophyta > Magnoliopsida > Apiales > Apiaceae > Apium > Apium graveolens. Next base: position 3,001,828 of record NC_133653.1, read on the forward strand.
TAAATTCTCATTAATTTCTAATAAAGCAAATATTAATTAACCAATCATCTTTAAAAAAATTGGATCAAAATTTTCATTGGAATTTAAAAGGAACCATCATTTAAAATTTAGATCTACGAGTTACCACTACTGATAAAAACAATGGAAAAAAAGATTGAGAAGATCGAATTGTCAAACGCAATGGGGAAGACTGGGAAGATAGAATTTTACTATTATCACTGCAAGTTAGTATTTGCAAGGAGCAATGGGATTGATAAGCATAATAAGTTTGTGCATAAAAAGATGTTTAAGCGTGGGATTGCACCCACATGTGATCGATGTTTCTCGTGCTTTCCACGCAAGGATGATGTGATCAAACACCAACAAGACAAACACTATGTAAGTTGACTATGACATTTTTGATAATATGCCTCACTGAAAATATGAATGTGTACTGTTAAATCAACACCAGTATTGGTCTCGGTTTATATAATGAAATTGACAGTTGGTACCTTTCTCTTTCTTTCAAAGTAAAAGGATACTAAAATTAATCAATCCTAGAGGCATTTGTTTGAGACTTTAAGATTTTAAACACTGTTAAAAATAGAAACCTTTATCATCACAATTCCCATCAGGTTCGAGACTTGTTCCACTAAATAGTTGAGAAGCACTTGTTCGAGACTTTAAGACTTTCCATGATGGTATTAGTAGTCGTCGAACTTGAGTTCTCACGTTGTCTAAACTCTGATAATATGTTAAGTAACCGGTCTCATATAAAATTTTAAGATATTAGAGGAAGATCCAATCAGATCTATATTCTTACACTTTCCGTCACCCGAGAGCATATTTTTGGATCGAAGAGTGGATTACGGACGCCCATTTGTGGGGTATAAATTTACCTTTCATGTCCATAATAAATTGTGAGAATATTGGGAGTGACTGGGAGTCGAACATGAATCATTCCGCTGCTTGAGCTCTGATACCATGTTGAGTAATCACCTCTGGTCTAAAACCTTATGGTATTAGAGAAAGTCTCAACCAGATCTATAATATTTTTTTATTTACATGTAATTTTTGTTTTGTTATTTTGGATGAAGGTACTTTTTTATGAAAGTTGTGAACCAACCAATCAAATTATGCGATCCTATGTTTTATTTATAATAGTATAGTATAAATAGACCTTTTTTAAAAGAACCCTCCTTTCTTCAAGAGAGAACCATTATATATATATATATATATATATATATATATATATATATATATATATAGAGAGAGAGAGAGAGAGGGAGAGTCAAGTTCTATGGAAACCACATTTTTTTGGAGACCTTGGAGACCACATATGTTTTGCAACTAAAATCTTGCATAAAAATATTGCAAAACGTATTATTTTGCGAATTATGTTCTATTAAGATCATTATTTTATTCAAAATCTTGAAGATAATGCATGTACTGTATGTCGAACATTAGAAAATATTTTATTCTACAAAACATGTTTAGTTTGCATAAAATTTTTTCAAATAGTAGAACATTTACATTATACTTATTAAACTTAAATGATCTTCAACAATTTTAATGAATTAGTGATATTCGTTAAATATACTTCACAATGTTTTGATTGCAGAACATAGGTGGTCTTCGAGGTCTCCAGCAAAAATGTGGTCTCCATAGAATATGACTATATATATACAAGTTGGTAGCTCGTGCGAAGTACAAACCCGGGACTAAAAATAATATCAAGTTATTATTTGCATAAAATTGAATCTTATAATTCGTGGGAATAACACATTAAAATATAATAAATAAATATTGTTAAGTTATGTAGTTCAAAAAAATCAAATTGAGTGTAATTTTAAAATTTCATTATATAGCACTTGTTATGCACCTACTTATTTAACTTATATAAATACAACATCTTAACTTTTATTAATGTGATTATTTAATACCGCATACCCTCATCGGGGTAGTCTGGTGAGTTATCCTAATCGGGGGCCATGATGCGCCTTAGCATTTGCGATAAGTCATGCCTATATATTTGCGACTACAGCCAGAGGAAGTAATAGTAGCAAAGAGTTATCTAATATCCAGGGAGATGCGTCATTCTTGAAATTCGAAGCTGTAATCAAGCCTCGGGATATCTTGACTAGGCTGCATCGCTAGGCATTCCTAAAGTGAATAAAAGTCAGAATTATAATAGGAAGTCGGTATGAAGACTCCTATCGAGCCTCAGAATGAGAAATCAAGCCCATATTGGTTTATTAAAAGAATATGTAGGCACATTATTGAGATAAGTGTTTGAGAAGGAAAACATAAATCATAGTAATCTCTTCCGCTAATTAAGCAAAAACCACCACATTTCGACAATTTTTCCGATCACCGGCCACCGCTACAGATCTTGTCACGGACCTTAAATCTTTGTTAACCAAATTACCCCATTAACAGATATTAATGAAGCTGTGTACCCAAGTCAAAATCACTCATATGGTGGAATACTCTACGAAGTGTGATACATAATTTGCTTTCACATAGTGCTCTCATTAAAAAAAGTTTTTCATCAAAAAGTTAAAAAAAATTATTAAATAAACTTTATAGAGCAATAACTGTGTGCATGATAGGTATCCCCTTCATTTGAAGTTATGATCATCTACGAGAAAAATTCAATTGCAATAGCTCATATACCTGAATAATAGATACTTGCAATAAGGTATAATATAAGATGTTAATATTCTCTCATTATTACTTGTCAAAATCAATATGTCAAAAAATATGACAGTTTTAAACATCAATAACAAGAATTGCCACAACTTTTTTCTAAGACTAAGTAAAACAAGGTTAAAACTAATATAATTATAATGAGCTAGAATTTGTATATGAATGTTATTAAGGGTGTAACATATATGTAAAAAAGAGTTAACACTATCAAAATCAAATGGTATATATAAATAAATGTCGTAAGAAATTAAGTTACGGAATTGTAGTAAATAAATTAACATTTTGAAATTAAACAAAATTGAAAAAATCTATCAAGAATTTCTATATAAACTTATTTGATACCACATTCATCAAACACTTAAACGAACGATAATTCTTCTACTGTTTCTAAAATGATTTAATCATTCACCATAAAAGTTTGGAGCAGGTCATGATCAAAATTTTTTTGTCTGTGAATATAGAGAACTCATATCAGGAAGCAAGACTAAAATATGCAAGTGATAATATCAATTTAAGACATGATCGGCTGAAACTTATTCACACTGATAGAAAAAATACCAGCATTGATTTACTAAACACAGGACCCAATCTAAAATAATGTCACAAAGACCACGTAGATCCCTCTTAAATTCTGTAGTTCTAACTTTGTACATGAGATTCCAAACAGCAGTTTCCACCTTATTGTCCTGTTTGTTCTTGTCCAAACAATACTTATCCACCACTGGATAAGCAATTTTTTTTCATTGATCAAACACGGTAAGTTTATCATTCATATTCATGACTTAATAGTCGATTTCATCATCAACAATCCGATTAGCACGAAATTGAGGTAACGTTAAGAACAAATCTCCATCAAATTTATAGTCAACAGCGTGAATTGTGTATCATAATTATCTTTTGTGCAACATGGAAAATCATTAATTATATTAATTGGTGTTTCATGAGAACCCTTGACAAACAAAGAATCGGGAACCATAATGTTCGACCATTCCTTCTTAAACGAGTAAACAATCTTATTAGTTAAATGAGACCCATTATAACACACAATTACATTGTAATCAGACTTTGTAATATCGAAACAAAACTCAAAATTATACATAAGAAAATTCAAGTTATCAAGATCATTAACAAGATTAGACGAATAAAGAGAAAAATTTATAATTTTTTTTCACATTTAGAGACTATATCCCAAAATGAAAATTTATGCTTTACACACACAAACTATACGCCAACCACGTTATCGTCCGAAAGGAGATACGAGAGTTATATGTTCTTTCTTAGCCTGACGTGCAGTGATATTTCAATAACTCAATTTCAAAGATTATTCTTAACCTGTTCTTTTTAACAGCTCTAAACCGGAGTAAAAACATGACATGAAGTCCTAATAGTTATTTTTTCAGATTAGAGATCATATGTGTAGTAAATAAATCTTATTTACAATCTAATGCAACAGTAATATTTGTATATTTTTATTTTTCTATTATGTTAATATAATTTTTTTAAAAACAAAATGTGCCCTCCCATGTGCGATCGCACGGTTCCTCTCACGCTATACATTAAAATATTTTGTAATGTATTTGTTTCAGTATTTATAAAATATGATAATATGTAGTATATATATAATTTATAATATTTAATTAATTTAAAATGATTTTATGTTGTAAATATGGTTGTATTTTAGTTACATTCTGTAAAATGCAACCATTTTTACAACATAAAATGTAACCCAAAACCTAAAACACTTATACAATTTACACTAAATTGCAACCTATAATACAATATCGTATTTTTGCAAATATTTTCAGATTACAATAGCATTTTTACAAAAAAATTTGAAGTTAGTAAAATCACAAATAATTTTATAAAAAATTATTTGATAAATTCTCATTAATTTTTAATAAAACAAGTATCAATTAACCAATCATCTTAAAAAATGGATTAAAATTTTCATTGGAATTTAGAAGGAACCTATCATTTAAAATTTAGATTTACGAGTTACCACTACTGACAAAAATAATGGAGAAAAAGATTGAGAAGATCGAATTGTCAAACGCAATGGAGAAGAGTGGGAAGATAGAATTTTACTGTTATCACTGCAAGTTAGTATTTGAAAGGAGCAATGAGATTGATAAGCATAATAAGTTTGTGCATAAAAAGATGTTTAAGCGTGGGATTGCACCCACATGTGATCGATGCTTCTCGTGCTTTTCACACAAGGATGATGTGATCAAACACCAACAAGACAAATACTATGTAAGTTGACTATGACATATTTGATTATATGGAGATACTTTTTTATGGAAGTTGTGAACCAACCAATCAAATTATTCGATCCTTTGTTTTATTTATAATAATATATTATAAATAGACATTTTTTAAAAGAACCCCCTTTCTTCAAGAGAGAACCCTTATATATATATATATATATATATATATAGAGAGAGAGAGAGAGAGAGAGAGAGAGAGAGAGAGTCAAGTTCTATGGAGACCACATTTTTTTGGAGACCTTGGAGACCAAATATGTTTTGCAACTAAAATCTTGCATAAAAATATTGCAAAACATATTATTTTGCGAATTATGTTCTATTAAGATCATTATTTTATTCAAAATCTTGAACATAATGCATATACTGTATGTAGAACATTAGAAAATATTTTATTCTACAAAACATGTTTAGTTTGCATAAAATTTGTTCAAATAGTAGAACTTCTACATTATACTTACTAAACTTAAATGATCTTCAACAATTTTAATGAATTAGTGATATTCGTTGAATATACTTCACAGTGTTTTAATTGCAGAACATATATGGTATTCGGGGTCTCCAGCAAAAATGTGGTCTCCGTAGAATATGACTATATATATACAAGTTGGTAGCTCGTGCGAAGTACGGACCCGAGATTAAAAATAATATCAAGTTATTATTTGCATAAAATTGAATCTTATAATTCGTGGGAAGAACACATTAAAATATAATGAATAAAATATTGTTAAGTTATGTAGTTCAAAAAAATCAAAATTAAGTGTAATTTTCAAAATTTCATTATATAGCACTTGTTATGCACCTAGTTATTTAACTTATATAAATACAACATCTTAACTTTTATTAATGTGATTATTTAAAAGTAAATCGACGTTTGATGGATACTAACAAATAGATGTTAAACTGAAAACAAATTCTATAAAGAGTAGAAGTCAATTCGTGTTAGTTACTCAATTATATAAAATTTTAAAATAGTTGTATAATTTTCTAGTAATATTTGGTCTCACTAAGATTTGATACTTCTGTATTCTAATATAAAATGATTTCGCTTATGTGTATAAATACTTGATTAGGCGTGCGATTAGAGATGCACAAAAAGCGTGGGCCCAAAAATCTGGCCCGACCCGATCCGGTCAAAGCCCGGTCAAGTCCGGCCCGGTCCCGACCTTGGGGCCTCGACGAGCCCTATATTTTTAGACAAAGCCCGTCCCGTCCCGTCCCGGTTAAAATCCCGGGCTTCGGCCCGGCCCTATTAAAAGCCTGAAAAAACCCGGTTAAAATCTGATTATTCTAATATATTTTCTTATACATTTATGAATTTACATTTACTATAAATATAAATAATACTTTAAATACATATATATTTACATTTTCATGATTAATAATATTATTTATATATATTTTATTGCATTATATATATTTGGATAACATTGATAAAACATATTATTCTCTAAACATGTTTATTTTTTACCGAACTTAAATATTTTCAGCGAAATAATGTTTTCATAAAATATTCTATGCAAACTAATACATTTTTACGATGATCTAGTTGCTAACATATGTGACATCTTGATACTTAACAACAGGTTCAAGTTGAGAAGCAAAACCTTTATCACCATTTCTCTTGGTAATTCCAATTTCCTTCCGAAGTGATACATCCAAACTTACAGAAGTGATTCATCCGCAGCGGACTTGTTCTAGTGGAAAGACATTTCTCTCTGGGAAAAAAACATAAAATTTGTTCGCTAGAGCTCATCACTGAAGAATGGTGGCTTTACTTTTTGGAAACTTACACACACACACACAAATAAAAGCACCGAAGCAAACCCTAGAAAAAAGTCCATAGTACCAAATTCTTATTCAATCTACAAAATGTAAAGTTCAGCACATGTATATATTAGACTTGTGCTTGCTCTTCCTTAAATGTTAACTATTTATATTGTTTTTTTTTCAGAGGGCTGGGAACCACATTCTAAGACTATATAAAAAATAGAGAAGAAGAAGAAGAAGAAGAAAAAGGCGAATAAAAAGAAGGGAAAAAAAGGCAAAGGGAAGGAAGAGGATGAGGTTGGGGAGAAGCTTGGGGAGAGCTAGATGTCCTGGAGGAGCATACTACAGAGGAGTGAAATGGATCAAGCCCTATTATTATATATTATTATATATTGGACTTGTGTTAGCCCGCGTGTTTAGGCTTTGGTTTATTACCGGATTTTATATTATTGGACTTATGTTAACCCGCGTATTTAGAGCTATTGTGAAATATTACTAAACACAGTTTAAGATTATATGTAGTAGAATTGATCAAAACTTTTTTGAAGATTTTTCACATTAAGTCCTATTCCAGTAAGATTTAGGGGAGCCCATTACGTTTAAACCTCCAAATCTAATATTTCTAAGAACATAAAAAGCATTGGAAAAACAAAAAAAACTTACATATCCAAATCGAAAAACATAGATTATAAGTTGAGAAGGGATAATTATTGACATACATAACTATCTTTGGTATGGAGAGAAGCAACCGATATGTAGATTTTAAGTTGAAATGGTCATGTGGACCTTGAACATGATATGAAGATGAATCCTGATTGATGTTTCTAATGTACTCTGTAATTTGGTGGTTTATTTTAAGTAATATGCTCAATTCCTTGATCTTGAATGTTGACTCATAAAATTAGAAAGCCAATTAGACACAAATGACAAATCATTGCATAAATCAAGTCATACAAACTGTCAATGTCATTACAACACTCAAAATGTACCAAAAGATGGTTGACACTACCATTAAGTAACATGATTAAGTTGCCAAATTATAGCTTAAGAAAGTTATGAAAAGTTTTTAGCACATAAACACAACGAAAACGTAAATTTAAATCTTAAAAAAAACCGAAACCCTCCGTAGGATTCATGCGAAAAAATAATATTTAATTCGTAGTTCAGTATGTTTACCTTAAGAAGTTTTACGTTAATGGAAAGATGGAGGTCTTTAATAGCGATCCAAGAACGATGAACAGAGATCCCTAGCAGCTGCTCCTCAATTGTGAAGCACTCCACCGGTATCCACCAAGAGTACAATGTGATGGAGGAGGAAGATGTTGAGAGAATTAGTTGCCTCCCTCTTGTTCTACTTTAGAATAGGGTTAATTATTTGGGGTTGAGTCAAATAGGGTTTATAATAGTATATTTAGAAGAAAAAATTTCAGCTGAAAATTTTCCCATAAAATATTATTATTATCAACCCTTTAATTGATTATTCTTATTAACCAATTAACTAATAATTAAAACACCTTTTAATCATTAATTCCTTTTCTAAACACTTTAGAAAAATAATTCTCTCACTTGATTTAATTTCCAAAATTAAATTCTTAATTAATAATATTAAGAACTTTTCTTAATTAATTTTATAATTAATTAAATCTCATTTAATTAATTATTAAATTTACTAATTAATTATTTATTTCACAAATAAATAATTACCAGCCATTATTAATTAATTCCTCCACCATTAAATCATTCTCTTTTATGGTGTGACCCTGTAGGTTCAATATTAAGCCGGTAGTAGAAATAAATAATAATAAATCTATTTTATCATTATTTATATAATTTCTCTAATTTATTAAATATGATTAATTAATTAATCATATTTATTCTACATCGTGAGGGATACTTCTCAGCATATCGCGACTATCCGGATAATACGAATTCATTGCTTAGAATACCAAGAACATATTCAGTGAATATTTACCGTACAATTAATTCCTTCCACCCTGCAATGTCATGATTAAATACAAGGCATGGAGTGTCAAGCCTATCTTATTTAATCATTTGCTTTCCCATTCACTATGCTTAGTTCTATTTAATGTAAATTAGAAACTCCTTTCTAATTTCATTCACTCTGGCTAGAGATTCCTGAACTAGCATAAGTGGATCAGCATTGAACATTCTCTTCCTTCACTGGACGGGGTAGATCCTTTATTGATCATACACTATCTTCGTGTACAAATTCCTATACCCAGTAGAGCCCTTATAATTGTCCCTGGAGACTAAGAACTAAACCAAAGCATAGTTCAGTGTACACAAGATGACTATGATGACCTCAAGTCTAAGGATAATTGTACAACTATCACTATGTGAACAACTGCTGACACGTGAGTGAACTCCATCAGTTGTTCAGCTGTGTGAGTCATGTTCAGTGAACTTATTCTATTATAAGCACCTACATACTAGTTATAGTGTCACCACATAAATGTCTATGAGAACAGACATCCTTCATAATGAAACAAGCATAGTATGTACCGATCTTTGCGGATTACTAATTACCAGTTAGTAATCCTACGACCAGGAAATATTTAAGTTTAGAGTTATCATCTTTTAGGTCTCATTATTATGATCTCATCATAATCCATAAAAAACTTTACTCTAAACTATGATATATCTTATTTAAACACTTAAATAGATAAAGCCCGCAATAAAACCAAAACAAGTCTTTTATTAATATCAATGAAATCAAAACAGATTACATAAAAGTTATTCCTAAATCATCATACATGATTGGACTTAGGATACATCTCTTTCAATCTCCCACTTGTACTAAAGCCAATCACTCTGGTATCTAATACCCATCTTGTCTTTATGACGATCAAAGTGACTTTGAGAAAGTGGCTTTGTGAGTGGGTCTGCTATGTTGTTATGTGTGTCAACTCTCTTGATGTCTCCTCTTTCAATACAACACAAGAAATGTTACCGCGCTCCCACTAACCTTTTTGTAGACACATGGTTCATCTATGTTTTTGATAAAACCAAACTCTTTGACTGTCTCATCAAAACGGATGTTCCATCTACGAGAAGCTTGCTTTAAACCATATATGGTTCGCAGCAGCTTACACACTAGGTGTTCATTTCCCTTGGAAAGAAAACCCTCTGGCTGTGTCATATTCACTTCCTCTTCAAGTTTCCCATTGAGGAAGGTCGTTTTCACGTCCATTTGCCAGATCTCATAGTCATAGTAAGCTGCAATCGCAAGCAAAATCCGAATTGATTTTAACAGGGCTACAAACAAAAAAGTTTCATCGAAGTCAATCCCTTGCCTTTGTCTGAATCCTTTTTCCACGAGCCTGGCCTTATAGGTCTCCACCTGCCCATCTGCTCCAGTCTTTCTTTTGTATACCCACTTGCACCCAATAGGCTTAACACCTTCAGGCGCCTCAACCAGAGTCCATACACTTGGTTGGTATATATAGATTCCATTTCGGATTTCATGGCACTATGCCATTTCTCTGAGTCAACACTACTCATAGCCTCATTATAGGTCACAGGGTCGTCATCATCAATGATTGACAACTCATTGTCATTCTCAATGACAAGGCCATAATACCTCTCAGGTTGGCGAGACACTCTCCCTGACCTACGAATGGGTTGTTCCACAGAAGGTTGTTCAGTCTGAACAGGTGTTTCCACTTGATCCGTAGTAGTTTGTGCTTCTTGAACTTCATCAAGTTCAATTTTGCTCCCACTGTTTCCTTCAAGGATAAACTGCTTTTCCAAGAAGGTAGCATGTCTGGAGACAAACACCCGATGATCGGTGTAAAAGTAATATCCTAAAGTCTCTTTAGGATATGCCAAAAAATTACATTTTACAGATCGAAATTCCAGCTTATCTGGGTCAACTTTCTTGACATAAGCTGGACATCCCCAAATCTTAACGTGTTTAAGACTCGGTTTCCTTTCTTTCCATATCTCATATGGAGTTTGAGGAACAGATTTGGAAGGCATCTTATTCAGTAAATATGTTGAGGTTTCCAATGCATAACCCCACAGGAATACTGGAAGATTCGCATAGCTCATCATGGACCGAACCATGTCTAACAAAGTTCGATTTCTCCTTTCAGATACCCCATTCAACTGTGGAGTATATGGAGGAGTCCACTGGGAGACTATACCATTTTCTTTTAGATAAGCTAGAAACTCTCCATTCAAGTATTCACCACCTCGATCTGATCGAAGAGTTATAATACTATGTTTGGTTTATTTCTCCACTTCATACTTATATTCTTTGAACTTTTCAAAGGCTTCAGACTTGTGTTTCATCAAATACACATATTTGAATCTAGATCGATCATCTATGAAAGCAATGAAGTATGAAAATCCACCCATGGCTTACGTAGACATTGGTCCACATACATCTGTGTGTACCAATCCTAGAAAATCTGCTGCCCTCTCTCCATGTCCACTAAATGGAGATTTGGTCATTTTACCCAATAGACAAGACTCACATGTAGGATATGATTCAAAATCAAAAGGGTCAAATAACCCTTCCTTATGCAATGTCCGCAGCCTATTTTCACTAATATGACCAAGTCCGCAGTGCCAAAAGAAAGTGAGATTTTCATCATCCCTTTTTTCTTTTATTAGTATGTTCAATTTATAGTAAATTATGCTCTACGTCACATACATACAGACCATTGTTTAAAATATCACTTCCATAAAGAACGTTATCTCTAAGAATTGAACATTTATTATTCTGAATAACAAACGAAAATCCAGCCAAGTCTAACATGGAATAGAAATAATATTCCTCACAATTGAGGGAACAAAATAACAATTATTTAGAACAATAGTCTTGCCCGTAGGCATATGTAAATGAAATGATCCTACAGCTTCAGCAGCAACTCTTGCTCCATTTCCCATCCGTAGAATCACCTCCTCTTCTTCAAGAGTCCTACTTCTCCTTAGTCCCTGCAACGAATTGCAAATATGAGAACCACAGGCGGTATCTAATACCCAAGTAGAAATTTTACTTAGTGACATATTAACTTCGATCATGAACATACCTGAATCAGAAGCGGTAGTCTCACTACCCTTCTTCTTCTTCAATTCTGCAAGGTAAACCTTGCAGTTCCTCTTCCAGTGCCCCACCTTGTTACAGTGAAAGCAAACAGCTTTGCTCTTGGGGTCTTCAGCTTTTGGTGGAACCGGCTTTTTTCTCACCTACTTTCTTCTTCTTGGAAGGGTTCTTCTTCCTTTTCTTAGGATTGGAACCTTCACCAATTAGAAGAACAGAACTCTTCTTAGGGGGGAAATTCGATTCCGTAGTCTTCAACATGTTGTGGAGTTCAGGCAGGCTGACATCCAGCTTATTCATGTGAAAGTTCACAACAAACTGCGAGAACGAACTCGGAAGTGATTGCAAGACCAAGTCTTGGCTCAGCTCCCCATCCATGGCAAAACCAAGTTGTCCAAGACGTTCAATCAAATTGATCATCTTAAGTATATGGTCATTCACAGATGATCCCTCAGACATCCTACAACCGAACAGCTCCTTCGATATCTCATATAGAGCTGTCCTCCCTGCCACATCATACAACTCTTGTAGATGCATAAGAATAGTGTGAGCATCCATATGCTCATGTTACTTTTGTAGCTCAATGTTCATGGAAGCTAGCATGATGCATTGAGCAACATTTGCATCATCTATCCACTTACGATACACAACATGTTCATCATTATGTGCATCGCTAGCAGGTTCAGTAGGCTTAGGTGAGTCAAGCACATATTCCAGCTTCTCAACCCTGAGAACAATTCTCAAGTTTCGAAGCCAGTCAGCAAAATTAGGACCAGTCAACTTGTGAGCATCTAGTATACTCCGGAGTGAAAGTGCAGAAGACATAACGTATATAGTAAATCTGTAAATGATGAACACATAACAACACTTAGCAAATATTCAATTTCATTTCAAAACACTATATAAATCGGGTCTTTATTCACAAGTGGCTCCCACTAGTTTATCTAATTTATACAACCCCTAAGTGAAAATTAAGCATTCATAATGCTAGTGGGAATAGGGATCCTACATTCCATCGCACAACCTCGGCTGTAGCACGAAACGTCATGTGATGTTCAATAGAAAGACAACTCTTGTCAATTACATCTTATGTTATTCCCTAATAAAACTTTAGCCTCTTGAATAATTGAGTCACGGCTGTGGCACGACAAACTCAATATTCTAAGTCAAGTCTAACCCAACATTTCGTACAATTGAATCAGTCTCCAACGGCCCACGGCTGTAGCACATAACGACCTTTAAATTCTAATTCAATGTACACATCTCTATGTAATAGACAAGTATTTCTTATTTCGAAATCAAAGCCCTCGGCTGTAGCACGAAACGACAATGATTTAAAAATAAGAACCACTTTCTACCATGTTGGAAGGCTATAACCGACACAAGCCCGTTGTGTCATTGGCCAATTACTACTTGATATTATTTAATTTTAGAGGGATTATATTATGTTACAATTATAATCATATTATAAAGAGATTCTTCCTTTTAAATTAAATATTTCAAATCAATAATCGATAATCAGATGATTCCCAGATCGGGGGGAGCATTGTCAAGAGGCGTCACTTAATACCCCTTTCTTACAGATAGAAATCTGCTTTTGACAGAATCATCCTTTCTCTCAATATTGAAAATTCATATTTAATTACGTATTTCATAAACACAAGAATCTCATGATTGTATTCAAAATATTATTGTTAAGACAAGAAACGATTCCTGTTCTAGATTTTCTAGAGCACTCCTTATATTGATTTTAGTTCACCTAAATTTATCATCGCATGGTAAATATAGGCATATATCTCATATATAAAATTAAATAAACAAGTAAATGTAAAGTGCAATAAAGTAAATGTGTTTGGTTATGGCCCCATCCTATGTGATCTTTATCAAGCTCATGATAAAGATCAAGGTCAATCTAATATGGTGATGGAAATAAATACAACTACTTATTACATAAGTTTTCTTCTTTGTTTAGACTTCTTGTATGCCTCGTCTTCTTCTTTGTATCACCTCCATTGGATAGCCTTCTTGAGTTTTCAATTACATTAAATGACTGAAAGTAAAACTAATCTAATGAACTTACAAGAATAACTCGAGTTACATTCGAGATTTATGATTACAAAGATTAACGACATGCAAGTCATATTTAAAACCAAAACCAAAACCATTACACTAAGGTCGAAAGGCCATAACCATCCACCATGCTCATACAACACATAAAAGCATTTTAAACACATAATCTGATCTTAACATGTCATATTATCCATGATCTACTCATAAAAAAAATATGACAAAAATCAGAAAAATCAGAATCAAATCAGAAAAACAAGAATCACTGTTTACGGGCAGTAAACGACGTCAAACACCTTACAGACGAGTCGTTGATAGCTTTAACTATCAGTTTTGTTCAGACGCTCATTTACCTATGGAATAGAGTATCCGTTTGCGTAAATCGGACACCAGACCCAGATTTCAGCAAATCTGCAGCAGCCAATTCAGAATCTGTATCTAATATGATTCTCATAATTATAACAAACATAAATCATGTATATATCAGTATATATACAGATTACATAATCATCTTATGATTATACAACTCACATGAATATCATATATTCAAAACCATACATATATAAGCATATTATATCAACATCAAATCATGGCGAATCACGTACATGCTCATATATCGAAAACAGTTAAACACATAAACGAATTAAAAACTTTTCGCAAGTAGCTCTGATGCCATTGAAGGGTTTTTAGCACATAAACGCAACGAAAACGTAAATTTAAATCTTAAAAAAAACCGAAACCCTCCGCAGGATCCATGCGAAAAAATAATATTTAATTCGTAGTTCAGTATGTTTACCTTAAGAAGCTTTACGTTAATGGAAAGATGGAGATCTTTAATAGCGATCCAAGAACGATGAACGGAGATCCCTAGCAGCTGCTCCTCAATTGTGAAGCACTCCTCCGGTATCCACCAAGAGTACAATGTGATGGAGGAGGAAGAGGTTGAGAAAATTAGTTGTCTCCCTCTTGTTCTACTTTAGAATAGGGTTAATTATTTGGGGTTGAGTCAAATAGGATTTATAATAGTGTATTTATAGGAAAAAATTCAGCTAAAAATTTTCTCATAAAATATTATTATTATTAACCCTTTAATTGATTATTCTTATTAACCAATTAACTAATAATTGAAACACCTTTTAATCATTAATCCCTTTTCTAAACACTTTAGAAAAATTATTCTCTCACTTGATTTAATTTCTAAAATTAAATTCTTAATCAATAATATTAAGAACTTTTCTTAATTAATTTTATAATTAATCAAATCTCATTTAATCAATTATTAAATTTGCTAATTAATTATTTATTTCACAAATATATAATTACCAGCCATTATTAATTAATTCCTCCACCATTAAATCATTCTCTTTTATGGTGTGACCCTGTAGGTTCAATATTAAGCCGGTAGTAGAAATAAATAATAATAAAACTATTTTATCATTATTTATATAAATTCTCTAATTTATTAAATATGATTAATTAATTAATCATATTTATTCTACATCGTGAGAGATACTTCTCAGCATATCGCGACTATCCAGATAATACGAATTCACTGCTTAGAATACCAAGAACCTATTCAGTGAATAGTTACCGTACAATTAATTCCTTCCACCCTGCAATGTCACGATTAAATACAAGGCATGGAATTTGTGTCAAGCCTATCTTATTTAATCATTTGCTTTCCCATTCACTATGCTTAGTTCTATTTAATGCAAATTAGAAACTCCTTTCTAATTTCATTCACTCTGGCCAGAGATTCCTGAACTAGCATAAGTGGATCAGCATTGAACATTCTCTTCCTTCACTGGACGGGGTAGATCCTTTATTGATCATACACTATCTTCGTGTAAAAATTCTTATACCCAGTAGAGCCCTTATAATTGTCCCTGAAGACTAAGAACTAAACCAAAGCATAGTTCAGTGTACACAAGATGACTATGATGACCTCAAGTCTAAGGATACTTGTACAACTATCACTATGTGAACAACTACTGACCCGTGAGTGAACTCCATCAGTTATTCAGCTGTGTGAGTCATGTTCAGTGAACTTATTCTATAATAAGCACCTACATACTAGCTATAGTGTCACCACACAAATGTCTATGAGAACAGACATCCTTCATAATGAAGCAAGCATAGTATGTACCGATCTTTGCGGATTACTAATTACCAGTTAGTAATCCCACGACCAGGAAATACTTAAGTTTAAAGTTATCATCTTTTAGGTCTCATTATTATGATCTCATCATAATCCATAAAAAGCTTTACTCTAAACTATGGTATATCTTATTTAAACACTTAAATATATAAAGCCCGCAATAAAACCAAAACAAGTCTTTTATTAATATCAATGAAATCAAAACAGATTACATAAAAGTTATTCCTAAATCATCATACATGATTGGACTTAGGACACATCTCTTTCAAGTTAACCCTTCTTGCTGCCTAACAAAATCAATTTCTACACTGAAATACAGAAATGGCAATGGTTTCAAATCTGCCATGGTGCCTTATTAGCACCAACTTCTGACTTCTGAGCCTTTTTAGAACTTTGTTTAAAGGTTGTACCACCAACTTGACTATTTCCCTTTTTGACCCTTCTTGTAACTTCCAAACCTTTAAGGGTGATGAACTCTTTCTGCTGAGCTTGACCATATTTACCCCCTTTTTGCAATTTATTTGGATTTATTCTTATATTTGATTGTTGTTGGTCCTGACCAAATTCTGGTTCTTGACCATGTCCAAATTGTTGTCTCTGGGCTTGTCCACTTTGTTGCACTTGGGCTTGTCCACTATCTTGATCCCGGGCCTCTACATTTTGGTTGACATAGGCCTGCTCAGATTGGTGCTCCTGGGATCGGCCATTTTGGGGCTCATTTGGTACTGCTTTCTGGATATATATAATATATATTCAACCAACACAAATTAATGCAATCAATATACATACCGGGACCACAAAATAGCATACATACTTGGCCCACAAAATAGCATACATACTAGACCCATTAAATAAATATACATACAAGCCTTATACCTTGACTTTACAAATTATGGCATTATGGCCTTCTTTTCCACATTTTTCATACCTTACTTTAGTCTTTCCCACCTTCAATTGGATCATTTCTGCTTCAGCTTTTTTCACTTCATCAGATTTCTACATGGTCCAAAATAAACACCATAGTTATATATGTACTGGCAAAAAAAATAAAATTTCAAATTTTTGTGAAGTTATCCTAACTTCACAGCTCCTCCAATTATGTCCAGCAGCTTTACAGTATGTGCAATGGACTTGTGTGTTTTGCCTCTTAAGTTTTGTGGGATCAGCAGAAATGTCATTCCTCTTATTTCTTTTCTTTTTAGGTCTTCCGGTTGGAGTTTTGACATTGGGTGGTAGAGGCATTGGCTCCACTGCATCTTCCCAAAACTCAGGTCCAACTATAGGCTCTAGAGTGTGATTGTATAACTGGAAAAAGAATAAAAATTAGTAAGAGACATAACCTTGGACAATTAATAAAGGAAACATAAACCTAGACATGTACCTTCATGTAACTGTCTTTCTTGTACCAATTACTGATGTACATTTCCCAAGGATCACTTCTGAGAGCTATACAAGCACATGCATGGTAGCAAGGGATTCCAATCAAATCCCATTTTCTACATGTGCATACTCTCTTGCCTAAATCCACCACAAGCTCATGGCCTCCATCACTGTTGTCACAGTATATGATGATCCTCCAGACCATGTGACAACATAATTTCCAGCCCACTGAACATCCCTATCATGATATTTGGTTAAATATTTATAGTGTCACAAGTTCTTTATGAAATTAATATTAAATTTTCACAAATGTTTAGGCTCACTTACTTATTTAGTTTTTTCCGTGCACTAAGACATATCACCAGTTCTGTATCCTTCATCTTGTCCCTTCTTATCTGAATTCTTTTCATCACAACAATATGTATTTGTCTGAACATTGTGGGAATAGGTAAATCCCTAAATTTTCTGATGCTTGAATTGAAAACCTCACAGTTATTGTTAACAAACATATCACTTGAGGATGTTGTCCTGAATTCTGATCTGGACCACTGTGCAACTGGCTTTTGAATGAGCCATTCAAAACATTTAGGTGACACCTAACATGTAACAAGCATTAAAAGGGTAGTTAGTTTGGTGCATTAATGATAGAAACCCTATTTATAATATTTAAACTTACTACCTCTTTCATTTTAGTCATATGCAAGTTGAATTCCCATTTAGTACTTGCCCTAGCAGCCTTCCACATCAACTGTCTTAATGCAACACCTTTAAATTCCTTATGCAAATTCTGATAAAGATGCATTACACAAAATTTGTGTTCAGCATGAGGCACAACTGCTTCAAGAGCATTTATCAATCCCTAATTAAAATAAGAGAATATAAAGGTTACGCATGCATGATTCTTTCCTATAAAGGTTAGGCATGCATGAAATATTAACAAATAAAAACTAGATGAACTAAGAATACCTTATGTCTGTCTGAGATAAAGGTCCACTCTCAATCAATCAAAATTCTTATGTCTTGACATAAGAATTGTAGAAACCAAGTCCATAAATCTGTGTTTTCAGCCTCCACTACACACCAAGCAATTGGAGACATACCTTCATTAGCATCCACACCAACAGCTGCTAGAAGTTAACCACCAAAAGGTCCCTTCAAATGGCAACCATCAAGACCCACCAATTTTCTACAGTTCTCAGTAAATGCCTTCTTAAGGGGCCCTAAACAGGCATAAAGTCTCATGAACCTACCCCTATCTGCCCTTGGTTCAGGATCCTCAGTCAAGATTTTAGTTGTGCTCTCAGGAATCACTCTCCTCACTTCATGTGCATACTTCCATATCTGTGAATATTGTTCAGCATGAGTCCCATTTATTTTAACTAGAGCCCTTGCTTTTGCTCTGTAGGTAGTATGCTTACTGATATTACATTTAAGATCATTGACAATCTTCTTATGAAATGCATGAATGGGCCAAGAGGGGTTCATCCTTATTTCTATCTCATAATAAGCTGCCAGCCAAGTAGAGTTGATTTATTTCTGATTAAAAGTAGGCGTGCAGGTGTGCTCTCCAAAAAAGGTCTTAATTTGGTAGGTAGAAGTTCTTCCCATTAGAGATGCATAGATTTTCCAATTACAAGGGTTCTCACAAACATACTTAACTTTTTTACCAAAGTTTCTAACATTACTAATTGGCCTCCTCTCAAGTATAACATGTTTCTTCACTACAACCCTAAATGTCCTTGCATCTTTGAAACACATCCCTAACTCAAAAATAGGATTAGGCATTGTTTCCTCATTATACACAGGATATGTAATTTCTTCCTCATCATCAGTTGAATTGGCTGCCATTCTTTCTTCCTCACTATCATAATATTGACTAGAGTGGTCACTAAGTTCTACACCAACTTCACCATAAAATTTATCATCATTTCTACAAAAATTCTCATCTGGATTAATGACAAACTGCAGATCATCACCATTATCATCTTTGTTTGAATTATCAGAAAAAAAACTCTCATCAGAACTGTCATCTTCCTCAACCACATATGTACTATCATCTTCATCATTTTCACTCTCATACCCATAATACTCTCTCATTTCTTCTTCCTGTTTAATCTCAGTTTATGTATTGTTCGGGAAATCAAAATCCATAAAATGTGGTTCTGGTTGACTAAATTGGAAGGGTTCAGGTGGAGGTGCAGATTGCCTAGAACTACCCTCAATAAAGTCTTGTGTACTCAAGTCTGGTTGTGAACTGCTCAATGGTGGTATAGTGGTAGCAAATATATCTACATACCTAGACTTCACTAAAGCACACATATTCATTAGCTCATCATCACTATCCAACTGAAAGCACCCCTATCCATTGTTGTGCCTGATAGTCTATACCAAAAGTTATAATACCCCCCATTTCCCCAGCTTCCTTCATCATTGTATTTAAATCTAAGAGGCTTAATTCATCAACATTGCAAAAATCAAAATAATCTACACTACCACCAACATATAATTTAGGATCAGTCTTTGTCTTCCCACCATGGTGTAATTTGATTGTAAAATTATTAGGATCTGGAAAATAAAAAATAGTATAATATGAACTAACAGATTAAGCTACTTCTATAACTAAATAATTACCAAAATTATATCAATACACATAATAGGCAAAAAATTTACAAAAACCCTAAAATCACTACCTTTTACAGTCACATATTATATGAAATTGAGCATAGGGAACACATATACCAATATAAATATACAACCATATTAATAACAACTACAAAATTGGCAAAACCCCTAATTTTTGTTACCACAATAGTAACCCCAAATCACATGCAAATGGGTTCTAGGAATACCTTAGTATTGTGGATGTTCGTCTGGATCGTATATCTTCGCATCTTCCTTCAACCTCATAAACCAGCTCATCTTCGATTAATCAACAACAAATACGCAGCTGCGATTAGGGTTCTTGATCAGCTGAAAGCACCTTGCTACTGGAAAGGGTTTTGGAATTGGAAGGAAACGTAATATTTTGTGTAATATATCAGTGACAGTCAATTGACAAGTTTACCCCTCAATTCCAAATGACGTTATGATCGAACTAACGGAAAGAGCCCGAAGCCATTACGTTGGTTGTTTAAAAAATAATTTAGCCATCAAACTGGGACAAATAAAAATTTAGCCCCTCCCGTGTAAAAAAATTAATCTTTAGGTATGAACAGTGCAATTAAGTCGTCACTGAAATTAGCATATACGGTTCATTACACTTTTTATGTTTATTTTTTTTTCCTTTACACTAATTTTTTGCCTCAAATTAGAGAAAATATAAAAATTACTTCCATTTAAAATTTGTTTATGATTTTATTATATTTTGAAAATGCTTGCAAAAATAAGGTTTTGCGATTTTGTTATTTTTTTACAAAATGCTTGCAAAAATAAGGTTTTTCAACCAAAAATATCCACATATGCAATTTATTTATAAGTTTTTTTTAAAAAAACTGATTTTTTTATTAAGTTTGAAATTGCATTTTAGCTTGCATTTGGGAAAAAAAATCGTATTATTATAAAAATAAAAATTACAAAAGTCACATTTTCTAAGGTAATATTTTTTTGAAGAAAATCGTGTTTTTATAAAAAATATTAAACAAATAAATTTTTCAAAACCCCTCTTTGAATGATAATAGATGTGCCGACCCAACAAATGTTTAAACCTAGAAAAATGTCCACTTATAAATATATTTATTAATTATTTGAGGCCAAGATACCCAAACAACAAGATTTAAGTATTTTTCAATGACTCGAACCCCTTGTTTAACCTAACAAAATCCAATAACAAACCAAACATGGGGTTATCGATAACGCTAGTTTGAGATGGAGATCGTTATTGTAATATCCGCTCCTATGATGTTTTAGACCCATACTCGTCCTTTTTTTGAAGTTTTAATTATTTGACCTCGTTTAGTTAGCTGTAACTCAACACAATAACTTCGAGTTTCTTGAGTTCAGAGTTTTTATATTTTCGGATCTACTAAGTTAAGAGCTCAGATTTTATAATAAAATTCAGTTTTTGGATTCAAAATCTCTAGGTTAACAACATATTAAAATTTGGTGTTCTTCCGAGATATTTCAATTTTGAGTTTTTCGTTTTGTTCTATTTGAGTCATTATTTGTGCGTTTAATTGTCTCACTTTATGCGATGTGTCTCGATTTATGCGATGTGGTAGTTGTGTTGAAATGAATTTAACGTCATATTGGAAGATCCGAATATCTCACATCAACAACACTTTTGGTAGGTCTGTAGCTGGTGTCCAACATATAAATCGTCGGGTGCGTTCGGAACGATGGTGATAATCGCATGTGATCATCTCTCACAAATATTGAGGTCTCTAAACTCAATTGGTGCAACTAAGTATTTTGAAAATTGCAATATCCATGATATTAATGTGAGGATCAATTGTAAAACTACTTTTTTCAGGGAAGATGCAGGCTGGATTGCTCGGGGAAACCGTTATCTTTATTTTTAATTTTCATAATATTTGTATTCAGCTAGTTAAGCAATCCGAAAATATGACGGCTAACTAATTTAAATCGCTTATTTATTTTTCAATGTAGTTGCATGATCAGTAGGGGGTTTATCCCGATTGAGTCTCTTTCAAATTATTAATGAAATAAGTTTTAAATTTGGGAAAAAATAATATTTTACAAAATAATCTCATATTAGTTTTGTAAATAATTATCATCATGATAGGTAAGCATGAAAAAAATTGATTCGGTTCGGATTTGGATACTCAAATTTGGATTTTGATTGGTCCATGACCTAAAATTAAGGCTCAGAAAAATATCAAGTTAAAATTGAAACAATTAGAAATTAGTTTGAATCAAAACGATAGAAAGCTGAAACCGAAACTTATTTAAAGGTTTCGATTTTAGTTATACGTTCCAAACAAATTAAAAAAACTAAATGAAGCGATTGTTCCGTGATATTATAATATGAACAACAATATATATTATACATTATATTTGATATTGAATCAAACTGAACCAATATATATATATATATATATATATAATATAAATTTTAGAATTAGTAAATATATTCAAAATTTACAAATAGTAGTTTCGTGTTATTGTAAAAATATAATGCCTTAATTATAGAACCGGCACACAAATCTAATCGTGTTAACATTTTGAGTACGCGACACGAAAATAAACGAATATGAATGTCCACGATTGAAATTTTGTGATGAATTCATATTTTTCCTCAAGTACACAGTACACGATATAACACGAGTTACACAAAATAAATATAATTATAATATATTTATACATGATTTTATAAAAATGTATGTAAATATATATTTTCTATAATTTATAATAAAACTGTCTAAAAATCTTATAACTTATATAGTTATTTATATATGCTTATACTCAATTTTACCTAAAGATAACACCATACAATACAAAAGTATACATGAACAAGGAAGTATATAAATGACAAGGTACCTGACCCAAAATACACGAGAAACCAACTCTAAAGAGAATACTGAGTACTTTCATAACATTTATGCACTTAGTCATCAAATTAGCATGTCAGCTAACTATTTTCTGTTGATCTACTTATATTACCAGGACATGTTAGTTACAAAATTTCAAACTGCGAAGTAGTGAATTTATGCTCATGACAATTTTAGCTATAGGGTCTTCATTTAAGAAATTGTTTTCATTCGCATTTCTGGGAACGCTCAAACACATTTATGTTAAAGTTACTACTAACAAATGTTGTACAATCTATGCAGAAATAAACCAATATGTGTATGTGTGAACAAAATGAACAAACAGAGTAACAGAAAAAAAAAGGAGAGAAGGATATAATCTGAGTCCAATTCAGAACTGTCTCCTTAAAGCTTATTAGCCCTCACCGTCGTGTGCGAGTGAAAAGCCTCCCAGTTTAATAACGGATTGCAGTGATGTAAAAAAACACTCTCAGCGAGCTTGAAAGAGAGCAAGAAATTATCACCGGAGGAGAGAGATGTAGGGTTTTGTGTTTAAAGGCAAATGTGTTTTTTTGGTGTGTCTAACCCTAATGCCCTAGAGTTGTTTATATAGGCGTAGATAGACTTGTAAGCTACTCTTTTCCATAATTAAATATCATTAATTATGGAATCGGTGTAATACTTGCAAGCTACTCTATTCCATAAATAATATGAAACAGAATCAGATTAAATATATCAAGACATACACCATATTAATTAATCTGAAACAAAATCAAATTAATTTATGCCATAATATTTGAGACAAATTCTAGTGGAAAATAATAATTTCCATCATTAAGAGAATATCATCGTATCTCACACATCTTTTAGTCATAATGCTCAAAATATGACTTACCAATATGGGACTTATACCCATATTTTCCAACAATCCCCACATGGGTGAGATTGGTGATCTTAGTAGCACACACCAGACA
The DNA here is from genome assembly GCF_009905375.1 of Apium graveolens. Classification (NCBI taxonomy): domain Eukaryota; kingdom Viridiplantae; phylum Streptophyta; class Magnoliopsida; order Apiales; family Apiaceae; genus Apium; species Apium graveolens. The sequence goes on from NC_133653.1 coordinate 3,025,683, forward strand.
GACAGACTAAAAGACACAAGGTTTGACTTGGTGATAATTTCTTCGATCAGATATAGCATACGATAGGTAGAGAATGCTTCTTGAACCTTCGCTCGAGTAAGCATACCGACTTTACTGGTAGACAGTATATGTGCTTGTCCTTGAACTGTTCGACCGTTTGTGTAAACGATGATATACTTATCACTATATCTTTTCTGACTCGTTCAGCTCTCATGGGTATGTCCATTTTGGCCATGAAACATCGTCCTGGTTCTGCAGGAGTTTCTAAAGAATTGTGTCTCGCAATTCTCCTTTGAAGCGGCCCTACTTCTCTCCCACATAGATGATCTTTTTCATATAGAGTAACCCGCGTTTACTCAACTGAATTCCATGTATTCAACATTTTGAACTCCATGTATGCACCGAAAGATCATTAAAAGCTCATAAGCTTAACCTCGTACCTTACGGGTCTCACTATTTCTCATCATAGGAACAGGCCAGGGTTACCCCCACAGTGATTTGGTCATCATGATTTAGTTGTCCCATTGAACCAAGTTCTTGGGATCTCCAGTCAGCAATGGTTGGGTGTCCACCATGTTATCGTTATGCAATAGGCTTAAGGCCCATCCCTCTCGATGATTTCTCAACCACTTCTCTTGATAACCCTTTGGTTAGCGGATCCGCGATATTATCATTTGACGATATATAGTCGATTGTAATAATTCCAGTTGAGATTAATTATCTAATGGAACTATGTCATCGTCTTATATGATGGTACTTTCCATTATACATCGTGTTCTGTGCTCTGCCAATAGCGGATTGACTATCACAATGTATCCCTATTGCAGTCACATGCTTTGGCCATCTTGGAATATCCTTCAGAAACTGGCATAGATATTCAGCCTCTTCAGCGCATTTATCTAGTGCCACGAACTCAGCTTCCATCGTGGAATGAGTTATCATCGTTTGCTTGGAGGATTTCCATGATACTGCCGCTTCGGCTAGTGTAAATACGTAGCCACTCGTAGACTTTAGTGCCTTCTTGCTAGATATCCAGTTTGCGTCAGTATATCCCTCTAACACTGTTGGATATCTGCCATAGTGCAGTCTATAGTCTCGAGTTCCCCTCAAATACCTCAGTACTTTTATGTTTGCTTTCCATTGATCAGCTCCCGGATTACTCATGAATCTACTCAACATTCTATTTGAGTATGCAATGTCTAGTCTTGTAAAACTCATAAGGTACATCAGACTTCCGATTAATCTCGAGTATTCCACTTGGGAGACTCCTACACCTTTATTCTTGGATAGATGTAAAGTCATATCCACAGGTGTCCTAATTTTCTCAAAGTCATCCTTAAGAAACTTTTTTAGGATCTTGTCAACGTAATGAGGTTGACTTAGTGCGAGACCCTCTGATGTTCTAGAAATTTGAATTCCTAGAATAACATTTCCTTAGTAGATTTGATCACTTTATCATTGTTTCCGGCAATAAGTAGATCATCTACATACAATGTCATCATGACATAATCGCTGTCATTTTTCTTGACATGGCTTTTCTCATTTTCCATGTAATAGACACAATTATCACATTCATTGATTTTGAAGCCATTTTCCAGCACGATCTCATCAATTTTTTTATGCCATTTCATAGGCACTTGCTTTAGACCATATAGCGATTTCACTAATTTACAGACTTTTCTCTCTTGTCCAGGGACAACAAACCCTTCAGGTTGTTCCATATAGATTTCCTCATCTATATCCCCATTTAGAAAAGCTGTTTTCACATCCATCTGATGTACTGTTAGATTTTGCATTGCAGCGATAGAAAACATCATCATTATGATGTTATTCTCGTTACAGGAGAATATGTATCGAAGTAATCAAGGCCTTTATGTCACTTGTATCCTTTGATTACAAGTCTGGCCTTATACTTATCAATAGTGCCATCGGTTTTCAACTTTTTCTTGAACACCCACTTTCTACCTAATGGTTTACAACCGATTGGAAAATCTACTATTTCCCAAGTACGATTCTACATGATCGAATCAACTTCGTTCTTGATGACCTCTTTCCGTATGGGCCCATCCGGTGAGGTAACCGCTTTCTTATAGGTTTTCGGATCACCTTATTCGAGCAAATAGGTCATAAAATCAGACCCATAGGATTTCTCCGTACATTGCCTTTTGCTCCTTCTCACAACCCCCACATTTCCGTCTTCACTCTCTTCACTCTCATTATTATCATCTATAGACTCATGAGTTCGTTTAGACGTCGTAAGTTATTCGTTTCTTGGATTACATAGAAATGTTGTCTCAAAGAATGAGGTGTTTCTTGATTCCATAATGGTAATCTTTTGAATATCAGGAATCTTAGATTCATGAATGAGAAACCGATATGCAGTGCTATGTGGAGGATGTCCGATGAAAATACAATCCACAGTCTTTGGACCAATCTTCACCTTTTTAGTTGTAGGGATTAGTACCTTTGCAAGGCACCCCCACACTTTCAAGTGTTGATAACTTGGTTTCTTCTTCTTCCATAATTCATAAGGACTTACATCCTTATTCTTGCGCATCGTAATATTTAAGATAGTATTTGCGCTTAAGATGGCTTCCCCCCACATCGACTGCGGAAGTCCAGAGCTTAACAACATCGCATTCATCATCTCTTTAAGAGTGCGATTCTTCCTCTTAGCCACACCATTTGATTGAGGGGAGTATGGTGCAGTGACCTCATGGATTATACCATGTTGTGAACATAATTCCCCAAAGGGTTCAACATATTCACCTCCACGATCACTTCATATTGTTTTGATTTTCTCAGATTGTTGTGTCTCAACTTCTTCTTTATATTTTTTAAATTTATCTATAGCTTCGTCTTTGCTTTTCAGCAAATATATATAGCAGTATTTTATACAGTCATCTATGAATGTAATAAAATACTTGTTTCCTCCTCTTATTGGAGCGAATTTTAAATCACATATATCGCTATGTATTAGGTCTAGCACTTTGGTGTTTCTTTCCACACATTTAAATGATGATCTCGTTAATTTTGCCTCAACACAAGTATGACACTTACGTTTTAAATCATTGTTAATTTTGGTATGTATTCTTTTACACTTAACCTTCGTAAAGTGTAGTAATAAAAAAGTCCTAATCTAGCATGTAATAAATTAGGAGACTCAAGTAAGTAAGCAGAAGAATTCTTCATTTCATTATCGTCCTTAATGGACATAACATTGAGCTTAAAAAGCCCATCGGTTACATAACCCTTACCTACAAACATACCACTCTTAGACAAAACAACTTTATTTGACTCTATTACAATGCGAAAGCCATGCTTATTCAACATAGAAACATACACCAGGTTCTTGCGAATTTCAGGCACAAAAAACACATTCTTCAAAGTTAGATTCTTTCCAGAGGTCATCTTCAGAATCATTGTGCCTTCTCCTTCAATCGTAGAAGTTGCAGAGTTCCCCATGTAGAGCTTCTCACCAGTATTAGAAACTTTGAGGCTAGAGAAAATCGCCTTGTCCGAGCAAACATGCCTTGTAGCTCCAGTATCAATCCACCATTCCCTTGGATTTTAGTCAACGAGGTTTAGTTCAGAGATTGTAGCACATAGGTCTATATCACCTATCTCCTTGGACACATTATCAATCATGTTTGCTTCCTTCTTCTTGATGGGCTTCTTGCAATCGGAAGACATATGCCCCATTTTATCACAGTTGAAGCACTTTCCTTGAAACTTTGACGGCTTCGAAATTCCTCCTTTGTGAGCTAGCTTCCCCCCTTTCCCAAAATTGTTCTTATTGGGCTTGGAGCTCTGGTGCTCCACCACGTTTGCCTTTTCAGTGGCAACATTAGTTTTCCTCTCAGATCCTCTGTTGTCTTCTTCGATACGAAGTCTAACGATAAGATCCTCCATAGACATCTTCTTACGCTTGTGTTTAAGGTAGTTCTTGAAATCTTTCTAACTAGACGGAAACTTTTCAATAACAGCAGCAACTTGGAAGGACTCACTTATGACCATCCCCACAACATGGATATCATGAATGATCACTTGTAGTTCTTGCACCTGACTGACCATAGTCTTAGAATCCGCCATCTTGTAATCAAAAAAGCGACCAACGATCCTCGATTTTATACTTATGGTCAAGTGATTCCCATAAGACCTTAGATGTTGTTTTCGAGTAGTATACGTTATACAATAAATCAGCCAAACAGTTTAGCACATAGTTCCGAAAGATATAGTCGGCGTGCTTCCAGACATCCGCAATATACACAGACTGCATATCACTCTCAGCAGTGAGAAATGGTACTTCCTCCTTGAGATATCGATACAGGTTTAGAGTGGTCAGATAAAATAGCATCTTTTGCTGCCAGCGCTTGAAGTTCGATCCATTGAACTTCTCAGGTTTCTCAGCGTGTGCAGCAGGCACAACAGGATGAGTAGGCGCTACAGGATGCGTAGGCGCAACAGATGGGACAGTCGTAACAGGTGTCTGTACACCAGTATTCTGTCCAAGAGGCACTCGGAACTGTCCAACGACAGTATATCCCCAAGGCGTTCTTCCCGAAGGCACATGTCCAACCGGCGGCTGACCCCCATTAGGTACCAGTACCTGTGCATTAGGGTTTAGCGGCGGTTGGTGATCCCCATCAGATGTTATAATCTGTGCGTTGGGATTAGAGATGCAAAAAAAGCCCATTGGGCCGGGCTTTATCCGGGCTTTAAAAAGCCTGATTTTTTTTAAAACGGATCGGGCCGGGCTTTTTTAAAAATCGGGTCGGGCCGGGCTTCCTCAGAAATATAAGGCCCGTTTTAGGCCCGCGGGCCGGGTCGGATCGAGCCGAACCGGACTTTATCCGGGCTTCTTATTTATATATTAAAAAATATTTTAATATTTTATAACTCGAATTATGAGTAGTTTAAATACCGGAGAAAACAATATCTTGATATATCAGATAGAGTAGTTCAGACACCGAAATAAATAATTGTTTCTAATATTATGATATATTATTTTAAAAATCATAAAAAGTATTGTATATTTTCAAATTTTATATAAAAAATTGGTTTTTTAATCGGGATTTTCAAAAAGCCCGGGCTTTTATCCGGGCCGAACCGGGCTTTTCTCCGGGCTTTTTTCGATCCGGGCATTTATAAATCCGGGCTTTTCGGGTTTCGAGTCGGGCCGAATTTTCGAGAAAAAGGAGGCACATTTAACGCCCGCGGGCCGGGCCAAACCGGGCTGGGCTTTTTTCCGGATCGGATCGGATTTCGGGCTTCGGATTTTTTGAACATCTCTAGTTGGGATCAACCACGTCGTTACCAGTCATATTGTTCACGTTCTCCATTAGTCTGTTAAACAAAAACACGCACGACATATTTGTCAAAGTTACTACTAACAAATGTTGTACAATCTATGCATAAACAAACCAATGTGTATGTGTGTGTGTGAACAAAATGAACAAACAGAGTAACAGAAAAAAGAGGAGAGAATGATATAATGTGAGTCCAATACAGAACTGTCTCCTTAAAGCTTATTATCCCTCACCGTCGTGTGCGAGTGAAAAGCCTCCCAGTATAAAACAGATTGCAGTGATGTAGAACAACACTCTTAGCGAGCTTGAAACAAAGAAAGAAATTATTACCGGAGGAGAGAGAGGTAGAGTTTTGTGTTTAAAGGCGAATGTGTTTTTTTTTGCGTGTCTAACCCTAACGCCCTAGAGGTATTTATATAGGTGTAGATAGACTTGTGCGCTATTCTCTTCCATAATTAAATATCATTAATTATAGAATTGGTGTAATACTTGCAAGTTACTCTATTACATAAATAATCTGAAACAGAATCAGATTAAATATATCAAGACATACACCATATCAATTAATCTGAAACAAAATCAAATTAATTTATGCCATAATATTTGAGCCAAATTCTAGTGAAAAATAATAATTTTCATCATTAAGAGAATATCATCGTATATCACACATCTTTTAGTCATAATGCTCAAAATATGACTTAACAATATGGGACTTATACCCATATTTTCCAACAACAAACACATTCTTGAAATATCTTCTGCCCTGGGAAGCAATGATATGGATTGCGGGTGTGCGATTCGTAATATGGGGATACAAGAATTTAACAAATATAATAATATGGGGATACATGTGCAAGGGACAAGTGAAGAATAAATAAAAAATTCATATATATTTCATGTTAAAAATAATAAAATGTACTTAGAAAATAAAAAATTATATGAAAAATGAATCAAATACATCATTTATTAATTTAAAACACATAAACATTACTAACATCTTTTACTTTATGCAAAAATATATACGATAATCAATACTTTAATATTATAAAATAATCCGCGTGTCCAATTTACGTGCATTCGAGTATCCGATACGGAAATTCAGCATGCGACCCAATTATCCTCGCTTCTTAGCTTCTGCCATGAGTCGACAGAGCTGCAGAGCAACTATATTGTAATTTGTAACATGTAACATTGATCTTTATAGACTACACTCTACACAGACTGATTTCATTTTTACATTTAAGGATCATTTTTATTTTAGTAACGTGTCCTCCATATATATAACAGAACCGAAAATCGAAATAAAAAACGGAACTGCACCAGTTAAAAACCGAACCGAATAAAATCGAGCGAATAATGGATGAAGTAAATCAGCACCTACCAAATCAACTACCTGTAAAATCTTGCCATGTAATGTTGATTCTTACTTGAGTTTAGCCTCAAATTTTGAATTACTTATGCTTGTATAAACCATTACATTTCTGTTGTTGCTAATTTCTTAAAACAAACTATATTGATGTATTCTAAACTCAGTGTGCCAAATGTGCAAACTAACCCAAATGTACTTGACAAAATGCTCCGAGTTGGAAGTTCCAATAATTGAGGTTGAAGATTTCTTGTGTAGAGCAATATTTCCCTTAAAACAGAGACAATCTCCATAGCTAGCGCTCTCTTTATGATTGGCCAATACCCAACTGCCACAATGACACTACGTCGAACCCAAGCCTCTAGGGTGGTGGTGGAGGACACGTCATTTATACCTAAGATACGTCAACAAAGTGTTGGTGCAGTGGCTGAGCACGTGTCTTCCTTGCAGGAGGTCAAGAGTACTTCGAATCCTGGGTGTGTGCATGTGTGATTAATTATAAAAAAAAAAGAGCCTCTAGGTGGATGGTGCTGTGACATGTCAGGTACTTTCTAAATCTATTGCAGACATGTTGGTAAGGAAAGATCTGGGAAAGCTTAAACACATGCATGTATGAAAAATTGAAGATTAACAAAGTTCAGTCATACAGCTGCATTGTACAAGTAAAATGGTGATGTAAATCTAAGCAGTAATGATACAAAACAGCTCTTCTCCCTTGTTTACCTACCAAGCTACCTGTATCTTAGGTATATCTGACTGTCTTCCATACATCTTATCCTTCCCGTACCCTACTTTGTTTAAAAACATTTCATATGTAACACGAGAACGCATTTTACTTGTCACCGTAAAACATAAATTATGTCAACATTTGTGAATACTGATCTGCAAACAAATTGCAAGTGGTTTCTTTGTCAAATTAAGAGCGGCCAACTGCCACTCGTGCATTGTGCATTTGTGTCACAATAGGAAGCACTCCATGAAATGGTCCCTGAATTGATGCAAATTTGCATCTGATAACGTGTAATGTGTTCATGCATGTACCTTAATCGGTTCACATTAGGCCAGCCATCAGCATCTGTGATACCTATTGTTATGAACTTGTCGGAATCTTTAATGTATACCAGAACAATGTATCTAGCATCAATAATGCCCTTTGGTATTGACGCATTAAAGTTTTCCTTTTGGCCAGCTGCACATTTGATGTGCACTGAATTAATAGTTTGTGACAATTCTGCAGTACGTTTCTACAGTTTTCGCCTCTCAAGTCGCTGCTAAAACATTCTGTATCATGCAGATGGTCCCTGGCGGTTCTCCTGTCTGTGTGCACATTTGTATACTAGAATATTCCATGGTTTAATCAGGATAGCAACTTTAAGGAGTGCAATTTACCTTAATTTAGTGTTTTTGACTGAGAAAGTAAGCGGTGCCCTGAGATTCAATGGTATCACCTTGTTTCTGTCATTGGCTCATTGCCTATTTCGTTTGGCCGGAAGAGGGTAGTTGTTAGCTACTTCTAAGCGTAGTTTTGAATGCATACTCTACATGAGGTGTAAACCGTTAAGTGTATCCATTTGACGCCTCTATTACTACCCTGCACATCTTTCAGAAGGTTGATCCTGCTGATCCTGCACATGTCTTTTGGGAGGTTGATCAGGGCCACTCTAAAATCTTTAAGACTCTGGGGTCATTTGATACTTGTTCACTTTAAAAGATATGAAAACAGCATTTATGCTAATTAGGTAGATGGTGTTGTTACATCCGCCACTGTCTGCACTGACACCACGTCGATGGCCTAAGTCTCTAGGTGGATGGTGTTGTTCCACATCACCTATGTTCTAAAACTATTGCAGACATGTTGGTCAAAAAAGATCTGGGAAAGCTCAAAAACATGCATGCATGAAATTCAACAATGTCCAGTAATACAACTACATTTTACTAGTAAAACTGTGATGTAAGTAGTAATAAGACAAATCATCTCTTTCCCTTATTCACCTACCAAGGTACTTGCAGAATATTCTTCATCAGTCTTCTTTTAGTCCTTAGATATCTCCTGCTGACATGAATCAACAGAGCTGCTGAACAGCTATATTCAAACATGTACTTAACATATATGGACTGATTGCATCTTAGGCATATACTATGTGTCCTACCTACATCTTATCCTTCCCGAACCCTACTTGAACAAACACATATGATTTGTAACACGAGAACACATTTTACATGTACACTGTAAAACATGAATCTTGTTATTTCGTTAATCAATAATTTGGTGTTAATGCTGATCTGCAAACAACTTGCAATTGTTCTTTTTGTCATACAAGAAAGGACAAAGGCCATTCATGTTTTCTGTATGTGTGTCACAACAGGAAGCACTCCATGAAATGGCCTATGAATTGATGCCAACATTACTCTCGAGCACGATAACCGTACAGTTGTCTGGTTTATGCATGTTCCACATATGCTGAATTCACTATCCTGCAACATTTGATTACGCGCTAAATTCTAAATGCAAATCTGCAGATAAATCAGAAGGTAGCCCCACTTACTGCCTGGTTGTCTCGCCATCTTCCGTAGGTTTAGTCAAGTATTGGCTCATTGTCTTATCATACAAAAGGACAGATAGCTTATATAAGTACCCTTATTCAGACAAAGAATAAATCTACACACAGACATCACAGATAGATCTTATATTTGCTGTGCATTTGACCACTACATCCCTGCAGTAAATTGCATAACATGCAGGTAAGTTAGCTTTCACACTTCACAATAGTTGCATATGAAGCATTTTTCCACACACATTCACTCATGATTTATGATTCATATATTTGTATGACGTTTACGAGGCGATTTTTGATATAAAACAGATCATTCAGTGGCTCCTAAGGATGGCAGATGAACCAACAAAGGAGAGCTTGTGTGGTAAGTCAAAACTATCGCAATTTGTTGAACTATTTTGCATGGCCTAATGGGACGTGAATACATGATCAGATTGCAGAAATTTCCAAAAAGTTTAATTTTCGGGTTTTTAATATTTCAGCAAAAACACAAGAAGTGTTGCCAAATCAGCTGGAGGCTAAACAAAGACAGAAAAGAGTAAGAAGAATCAGTCTGGGTTGCGAGAACTTTACTTTGTTCACTATACTAAGAAGAAGGGACATTTCAAAGACTTGCTTTTACAATACTCTCAATCTAAGAAGAGTCGATACAACGGAGCTGAAGAAGAGTAACAACAAAGGACTAGAGGTAGCCACTAATCATGTCAAAAATACCAAGGTTCTGCCTCTTGATGATGCATTATCATCTCGAAACCAACGTGGCAATGAGCAACAGGGAGATCAGAAAGCTAAGGGTGAAAAAACTAAAACTTTTTCGAAAATGAAGGAGCTTGTGAGATGGGCTGCTGCTTCTAAATCCAAGAAAGAAGAAAAGTACATCAGTCGAAAGGTAAATACAAAGAACAGCTTAGTTTTATCAATTTATAAGTTCTTGTTAAAAATGTATTGGATCATTTAAGCACATTATTATGTTTCAGGCTCCACAATCTCGAGCAATAAAATCGATACCAGATGATGGCAAACGAAGTAGTGAGTCCTCAAAGATAAGCTCCAGATGGGATACTGAAAGTTGTTCCACAACTTCCTCTGTTTACTCTGCACTTTCATCAGCTTCTTCTAAAAGGATTATTGTTGATCAGACCAAGAACATACATCATTGCTCGAACTCGACTCGTGTTCTTGATAATAATCACAGTACTACTGCTACAACTACTAAATCAGGAAACTGGATCACTACAGACTCTGAATGTAAGTCCTTTTACTCTCCCCAAGTGCTACTTATACTCGAAATAAAAGTCGTTTTAATTTTTGACACGTATTTTACGAAGTTAGAGTGCACATGTTATTCATATTTTGTTTTCTGCTTGTGACAGTTGTGGTGCTGGAGCTCTAAAGACTAGAGACCCTGAAAGGACTTTTTGATGTCAAGTAACCGGTCGTTCTAAAAATTTAGGGTGGTGGAAGAAGGCCGCAACATGATCTGCAATAGACATTTTGAGTGCATAGTTAGATAGTTAGAGTTATCAAAGAAATGTTTACACAAGTAATGTTCTTGTTGATAATATGGTTAAAAAATAGCATGTGATGTGTTTTATTGTATTAAATGTTAGTCTGTAGTACCAATATATTGAAAATGCAGTGTTTATATATTAGGGTACATGCAAAAACACTTTAAATTATGGTCAAGAAGATAAGAACCAAGAAAAAGAGATCAAGTAGGTACACAATTATAGAAGTCAGGTCCACAAATATTTAAAAATATTTGATCGATCTGACAAATTATCGATAAAATTATTCAATTTTTAAAAAATGAACAATAAATTATAAATCGATAACTTAACTGTTTAATTATAATTTTTTTGGCCAAGTAATTAATTCGGGAACTATTTTATGAAAAAGATGCAATGGTTAAATAATAAAACCCAGGCCCATTTTAAACTTACCTTGTTTTAGGTTTCAGAAGTCCGGCCCATAGTTTCGTTAACAAATTTGTTTTTACAAACATATAATAAATTCATATTTGTAATATTTGAAGGGCCCACATTCTTGAATTTATTTTTCCTTTCCGCGGAAGGAGAATATCTTTCGAAAGGAAAAAGGCCTGTCTGCGTAAAATATCCGTGGAAAAGAATTTTTTTTACTTAAATTTGGACCCATCTAAAAATTCTCAGACATGTTAAATAAGATTTATATAACACTAGGGTGTAAACGAGTCGAATTGTTTGTGAGTTACTCGAGATTGACTTGTAAAAAATTCGAATTCGACTCGAAAGTAATCGAGCCGAGCTCGCGCTCGAGTTTTTCGAATTTTTAATCGAGCCGAGCCCGAGCTTCAAATTATTAGGCTCGTGAGCCTTATCGAGCCTATATTATTTTTATTATTTTTATTATAAATATATTATATAAATATTTAATATTTTTTATTTATTATTAGTTTTTATCAAGACGAACTCGAGTCGAACCGATCATATTTCGAAATTTTGCTGATATTTAGTGAATTAATTCGAGTTTTCGAGTCGAATTCGAGCCTACCGAACCTTTTATGAGCCGAATTTCGAACTTGAAATTAAAGACTCGGTCGAGTTCGAGCTCGAGCCCGAGTCCGAACTATTTTAATCGAGTTCGAGCCGAGTTTCGCAGTATTCGACTGATAGTGTAACTGATTTTTTTATGTGTTTTTTTAATAACACTTAGATGTTAGGTATTAGCACCCATTTCAAAATTACACACTTCAATTTTCTATAAAAGAATCTGAAATTTCGAAAAACACAAAAAGAATTCAGGTACGCCAATGGACATAGCCTGTATCCAAAAAGCCCAAAAATAACTCCCCAAGCCCATTTAACAAAATATAAGCCCAACCCATAATATCCAAGAGGGAGCTGAACAGCCCAACTACACAAAAATATACTTACACATATACATACACATCAGTAAAATCCCCATCAACACACAATATAACCTTCATTACACACACTGTGAAAAAGGGTTTAGTCTAAATTTTCATGTTCTAAAGCTTGAAAGATTTTAGGGTTTATCTTGAAAAAATGGAAAAGTATCAAAAAGTGCAGAAACCAAGGGCTCAAACAGCCTTTAATGAAAATGAAATGAGGATCACTTCTGTAGGGTTGCTTGGAAATTATGTTAATTATGCTACTGTTCTTTTTCAGGTTCACAATAAAACCCCCTTTTTGTTAGAATTTTTTTGATGGCCTAATGGGTTTTTTTTTGGTTTTAAAAAAAAATCATTTTTGGGGTTTTGAAGGGGTTTTTGATTTGGGGTTTATGTTATGATTTGTGGGTTTAATGGGTTTTGTTTGTATGTTTATGATTGTTTATGTATGTTGCTGTTTTCGTGTTTTCATGTTTTCATGGGTTCTTGAATTGTTGGTTTAATGTGTGTAATTTGTTTGTTTGGAGTACATTTCTGTGTTTGTTAGTTAGGCAAATTGTAAATGCATGATAGATTGATGATGATCATGATGTGGTGTATTTTGTGTGTGGTTTTGGACATGCATGACGATTTTCGTGTTTTATTTTTTTAGTTTTCGGGTGATGTATGTTGTGGTTTTGATTAATGAGAACTGTGCAACTATGGAATAATGAAGAAATACTAGTATTGCAATAAAGATGTATTGAAATGCCACCGTTTAAGAAAATTACAGAAGTTTCTATATGGAATGATACGTGTTTGTTTTTTTTAAAAAAAAATCCCGGATACGTGTTATGCGATCTCCATTCTGGATATGCTTATCTTCCAATTACACATTTGGAAGATGATGCGCATTATGAGATTGCAGATCCCATGTGGTAAACTAAGGGTGGGCCCTTTCATTTGTGGTGTTCGGATCGAGTTTTTGAGAAAATGCTGTAAGAAGGGCCTGGCACCCTGTTAAATGTTTAGTTCCCTGCGGTAGTTAATACTAAGTTCCTCTGATTTCACATACTCTTTACATTGGAAACTTGAGATGTTTAGAAACGTTAGCTCGAGTACTTGTTAGATGTAGTTTATATTTAGATTTTGGGAGCTGCAGGATTTGAAGTAGTTTCATTGTTGATATGTTATAACATAGCTTCTAGCGGAAGGGGCTACTTATAATGGTATTGGTCTTGCTCTGTAAAAATTAAGCAACAACATTATTTTGTATTATTGATGATAAACCATTTTTTTGTTAAATGATGAATTATATTTTTTAAGAGATGTCCTCTTGAAATGTGCACTATATGTCTTTGCGAAATGGTGCACTATAGTTTACCACTCTTTCAAAGTGCTCTGTTTTAGTAAAGTAGTGAGTAGTTTTCACTTGGCAAGATATCTTATTAAAATTCAATTTACTTGAATTGTCTTTTATTACGTAATGGTTACTTAATACTATGAAAGCACTTAAAGTTGAATCGTGTTTAGCCATTAAAAGACAATGGATGACTTTGACACTATATCTTTGCTACAATATTATAGTATGTTGTAATATGTGATATATGCAGGAGAAAAGTGGAAGGGAAATTGTTCTTAAAGGAATGGGACAGGCCATAAGTAAGACGGTTACTATAGCCGAGATTCTTAAGGTTAGTTTCTGCATAAATAGATGAATTTTCGTCTCCTAAATGAATTTCACTTGCATAAGCGTCATTCCTTTTAATTTGTTTTGACAGAGGAGGATTCCTGAGTTGCATCAAGATACTGTTATTGAATCGGTAAGCATACTGGATGTATGGGAGCCTATTGAAGACGGTCTTCTGCCGTAAGTATTTGAACAGTGTATTCACTTATTGTATCATCTTTCAAATTTTCCATAACAATATCCTTGCATCATCTTTAAAGTTTTTCGTAACAAAAATCTTTTTCAAATGAAGGTCACTACTACCTGAATTCTTTTCTTTGATATATTGCAGTTAATCTTAAGAATTTGTTGTATTGATGTTAACCTGCAGTGTGGAGACAAGTCGCCAAGTCTCAGCTATCACTATCACCCTGTCAACTGAGGAGTTGGACAAGAATTCTGCAGGGTAATTCAAATGACCTTAATCTGCATTCTATTAAACCAGCAAAGATGAATAAATCAACGTACTAAGCATTGCTCTTTATGATGCTTTCAAAATCTTAAAAAAATACGTGTCAGATATGGATGCTGTAAGCAGCTCTCATGTCTGGGTTGTTTGCCTTACCATTTGGTGGAATGCTACTGCTGATTTTGTGTATTTGTAGGTATCAAGCTCCAACTTATGTGGAACAATCAAGGCCACGGCAGAATTATCAACAACAACGATCTCAGCAACAACCTCGGCAAGCACGGACCGGTTACAATGTTGTCAGTGAAGGTAAATCTCAAATTCTTGTTCAGGGAAAGTAGAAACTATTATTCTTAATAAATGTACTTTTATATACTGAAGCCTTTGCTGCTTGAACTTTTAGATGCATATGGGCACGGTCGAGTGCCTGGTAGAGGGAGAGGGCGGGGATGGAACAGAGGTGGGTACAGAAACTATGAAGGAAACTATCCAGGGAATTATCAAGGTGGCTATCAGGGTAGTTATTATGGTGGCTACCAGGGGAATTATCCAGGGGGCTACCCGGGTAATTATCCAGGGAGCTACCAGGGGAATTATCCAGGGAGCTACCAGGGGAATTATCCAGGGAACTACCAGGGAAATTATCAAGGTATGCTCTTTATATTTCTCACGAAAACAGCTTTAATATCTGCTTATAACAAAATAAAAGAATCACTCCGTTGCTCATTTTAAACAGAAAATGGTGGATATTCAAACCGGGGCCAAGGCAGGGCTCGTGGCCCTCGTTCAGGAGGTTATAGCTATCGCGGTCAGTGTACCATTCTTTGTCGATAGTTTAAATTTCATTTGTCATGCTTCATTTTATCTTCATTCCTGGAGATTTAAGTTTTTAATTCCTCTTATGACTTGAAAGTATTACTGGACTTTGTATGAACACTACAATTTAAAATTTGTGCACGCACTCGCTGTACATAAACACACTCAATGCCTAGTACTAGTAGTAATTATTTTTAAGCATGTTCAACGATGTATATGTTTTTGTTGATCCATTGCAAACAAATTTATACGTAGACCAGTACCATGTTTAATTACTGCTGTCTTTTAACAGGGACTGGATACGGAAGAGGCAGGGGCCGAGGTGGTGGCAGGGGGTCGCAATATTGAAACGATGGATGATTAGCTTAGAGATGGTTACAAGAAGGAATGATCCAACAACTTGATATGCCTATTTTACTATACCTGTTAGCCTTGGCTTAGCCGTTCTGTTTTGGAATCTGTTATGATAGATTAAGAGCTTGAAGTTGTTTATTTTACTTTGTCCAAGGTTATTTTGCACTACATGGTATGCACTGTCAAATTTGCCCTTGTGTGTGCATGTCTAGGACCTTTTGATTTATCTTTAAAGTATATAAAACCATAATGTCAAGTTTAAGGACCCAGTTTACTCCTTTTACGTGCTTCATGCTTATATATGATTTTGGATCCCAGTATTGATTATTATATTCTTATATTATCTCCATGAACAGCCTCATTGATCTTATATTGTGCATAAGAATGTTGGGTGCTCAGGACTATCTTCCAAAGCATTGTAGTCTTGTACAGTAATGTTTTGTTGCCTGTAGTTGTGTAGATTACATAGTATTTTTTATTATATAAATATAAAAAATATAAAAAATCTCAAAAATTATTATGGGCCTAAATAAGTTAATCTTTGTTAGCCCATAACTGATTAAATAGGTCCTTAACATTAGAGGCACACGCAGCAGCCTTATATGAATAGGATGGTTAATGATTATGATTGTCTAATCCCAATTAGAATGGAGTTGTCTGGTGCAAAAAAGATTAGAAGCTCTTCCGTGACTAAGGAGCTACCGGAAGAATTAATCCGAACGGAGATATTGGCACGGCTTCCACTTAAATCATTGGCGCGCTTCAAATCAGTTTGTAAGTTATGGCTCTCTGTATTGTCTTCTGATCCTCAATTCATTAAAGAACTAGATCGTCGAAATCCTGATGACTATGACTGCATCGTAGCTAATAATTCAGACCATATCGTTATTCTCTCCCGTTACAGAGAGATATTTACCCTCCATGGGGATCACTTATACAAGTTGATCGGTTCTGCCAATGGCTTAGTTTGTGTCACTCGCGGTAAGAAAGTGTCCTTATGGAACCCCGCAATTTTTCAATGTAAAGAATTTGATCTTCCACCACTTTGTTATTTGGGTATGGATAAAATTGGATTTGGTTTTTATCCTGTTAGTAATGATTACAAGGTGGTAGTCTTGTGTAAATCGTATTCTTTGTCGAATCTGAATTGTGTTGTTTACTCTTCTAGCTCCGGTACATGGATTGCTCAGAGTCAGCCTGGTTATGAGATTGTTATGAGTAAGTTTACGAGATCACTCACTCCAACTACTATGGTAAAAGATTGTCCTTACTGGACATGTTCTACTAGAGATAAGAACATAACATCTCTGGCTACACTCAAGTTTGATGCTACAAGTTCAAGTTGTTGGCTGAGTTTTCCTGTGATGTAAGTATGTAACTAGTGAACGCGACAAGGCGTTCACATTCGTGAACATGAAGGATCTTCTTGCTTTAATGGTATGTGAACCATGTCCAACTACTAAACTCGACGTGTATTCATTGGATGAGGAGAAGGGATGTCGTCGCGGTGTTTGTAGTAAGATGTACAGTTTCGGACCATTTGAATGGTGTATTGTGCACCCGAAACAGGGTTTCAAGTATGGAGACGAGATCGTATTCTATAAACTAGGTATTATTTACAGATACAATCACAAAACGAAACACGAAGTATACGACATGAATAAATAATATAGTTAAATATTAATAACGAATATATGTATATTTATAATAAATATATGCAACTTTATTTTTTAAAATAATCCTTGATTTTATAATATTGTATATACATGTGATCAAGTTATATATATTCATATATTTTGTAAAGTTTTCACCAAAAAATCTTATATTGTTTTTTTTTGAACACAAAAGGAAGATTTTATTGCTGCAAAATAGAATCATACAATAATATTTCCAACACACTAGGTTGAGGAGACAAGAAATCATTGGAGCTATTAACCAAACAGGGAACCCTAACTAGTAAATGGGCAAGCTTATTGGCTTACTTCTTAACAAACTTGATGAAAATATCAGGCCTAGAACGAAGAATGGCGATGCTTTCCTCTAGAATGAACCCAACTTCAAGGCAATACTCTGTCCTCTTATTCAATGCTGTCACAGTAAGCAATGAATCACATTCAACTTCCACTTCAGTCACCGGCAGAGATGGGATCCATTTTAGAGCTTCTAAAACCCCCCACGCCTCAGCTTCAAACACTGGCACCTCACCAGCACATCTTGCATTTCTAACTTTCATAAACGAGCCACGATGGTATCTTAAAATCATACCAACAGAGAATGAAGATGTCCCTGAAAACACAGATGCATCTACATTCAACTTTAGCTTACCTTCCTCGGGAGTAATCCATCGAGTTGTACTCCTACCTGCACAATGAACGCCAATGGCCATTCTTCCCAACCTGCGTTTTCTTGTTTCCTGCCACTCTTATATGTATTTCATACTACAATCTACTGCAAGTTGAGCTGAGATTACCTTATTCTCCCACACTTTTTGATTTCTGGCTGACCATATACTCCAAAGCACCGTAGCTATTTTCACCATAATGTCCTGAGATTCTTCTGCGAACTTCTGAAGCAACCATTCCGAAGCATATTCCACATTACTAAAATCAAATTCTAGGTCCATCACTCTCCAACACTGCTTAGCAAAATCACAATCAAGGAAAATGTGTGTCAAATGTTCAACATCATGCACACACATTGGACAGCTGAAAGTACAAAGCACCCCTTTCCTTCGAAGCATATATCGAACAGGCACATTGTTACGAGCAAACCTCCATAAAAAGACTTTAACTTTTTGAGGGACTTCCAATCTCCAAAGTTGATTCCATCCAGACTCTCTATGCTCATTAGAACCTGTAGTACTGTGCCAAAACTGATAGCCTGTTTTCACACTATACTTACCATCCACAGAGTGAACCCATGCCACACGATCTTTAACCTGGGTTTGGGGAACAGACGTTGCTAAGATTGCCTCAGCATCACAGTTTGAGAACAAACTATACACCTTTTGGTTATCCCGTTTTTTAAGACCAGGAACAAACAGATCTCTTGCTTTAACAATGTCACCTCTGTCATTAATGTCAGATTCCACTCTAAAATCAATTTTATCTCTTAACCAAGCATCCTCAAAAACATCAATACTCTTCCCATCTCCGAGAATCCATCTAAAGCCCTTCTTCAATTTTTCTTTAGCTTGCCAAAGTCCCGTCCAAAGAAAACTCGAGCCTCCTCCTCGACTAGCATTAAATAACGTACTATTAGGAAAATATCTGGCTTTGAATATACGAGCAACCAAAGAATCAGGATTGCTCAAAAAGTTCCAACATTGTTTTCCTAGAAAAGCTAAATTAAAGCCATGCAAGTCCCGAAATCCCATACCTCCTCTGCTTTTTGACATACTCATATTCTCCCATGAAAGCCACCGAATGCCTTTACCGGAATTATTACTAGAACCCCACCAAAAACTATTCATCATACGCTGTAATTCTTGACACAATGACTTTGGAAGAAGGAAACAAGACATGGTGTATGTGGGAATTGCTTGAGCTACATTACGCAGAAGAACTGCTTTCCCTGCTCTTGACAGACATTTAGAACTCCATCCATGAATTTTCTTCCTCAAACGCTCCTTCAAAAAACTAAAGACTGCCTTCTTAGATCTGCCAATCAACGAAGGCAAACCTAAATAATGACCTGTGCTCAGATCATTGTGAACTCCCAAAATATTCTTGATCTCATTTTGCTTGTCTTGACCAACATTAGTACTAAAGAATATGCCTGACTTTTGCAGATTTATTGCTTGACCTGAAAGCTCCTCATATTTCTCCAAGATAGCCTTAATCTCCATAGTTTCTTCAGACGTTGCATTATAAAAAAGAAAACTGTCATCAGCAAACAGCAAGTGGGTCACAGCTGGAGCGTTGGCACTGATTTTACAACCTTTGATCTTATCAACATCTGCGGCCTCCTTTAGAGATAAAGATAATCCTTCAACACAAAATAAAAAGAGATATGGGGATAAAGGATCTCCCTGTCGAAGACCACGTTTGGGATTAATAGGCCCCACATAATCGCCATTAAATCACACCGAATACGAAACCGTAGATACACACAACATGATCCAGCCAATCCATTTTTCAGAAAAACCCATTCTCCTCATTTGATTTTTCAAAAAACCCCAATCCACTCTGTCATACGCCTTACTAACGTCCAATTTCAGAGCTACCTCTCCATCATTACTTCGATTATTACGTTTCATATAGTGCAAGACCTCGAAGGCCACTAGAACATTGTTTGTAATATTCCTCCCTGGGACGAATGCTGACTGGTTTTCTGAGATAACACCTGGAAGAATCAATTTAAGCTTGTTAGCCAGAACCTTGGCTAAAATTTTATATAGCACATTGCAGAGTGCTATAGGACGGAGATCCTTCATATTATCTGCATTGTCTTTTTTAGGTATCAAGACTATATTAGTATCATTCAGCTCTGCAGGGAAGACACCTTCTCTTATCCAACTGTTGCAGCACTGAAAAATATCATGCCCCATAATAGACCAGAAATGCTGAAAAAATGTCGGGTTTAGTCCATCCGGCCCAGATGCTTTGTCAGGGTGCATCTACTTGACTGCATCTGAAAACTCTTCATAAGTGAAATCTGCAGTTAGAACTTCATTCTGATCACTAGTGATTACTGCATCAGTACTGTATTGCTCAACATCATGATCCACTTCCGTATTTTCAAAAACAGCTTTGAAATACTCTTTGACAACGTTGCACATCTCTTCATGCTGAACTATTACCTCACCATCGTTATTCTTTAACCGAGTAACTTGATTTACTTTCTTTCTGGCATTAGCAAAAGCATGAAAGAATTTAGAATTCGAGTCGCCTTCCTCAAGCCAAAAAGCTTTAGCCCTTTGCTTCCAATACACCTCCTCATGAGATAAGAGGTCATTGAGCTGATTAGTTGCTTCAAAAAACTTACGAACACCCTCCTCATCTTCACAATCAGCGTACAGGTTTACCTCCTCTTTTTTGTGTTTGACTTTATCCCGGAATTTATGAAAAAAATTACGACCCCATTTGGCCATAAAAGAAGAAACTGAGATCAGTTTTGGCATCAGATGAGTAGGTTTCAGAGACTTCCAGAAATTAGTCACATCAACAGTGAAAGAATCTTCCTTAAGCCATGTGTTTTCAAACCGAAAACGAAACTGTTGCTTAGAATGCGAAGTACTAATAAGCTCAAGAAGGATTGGCTCATGATCAGAGCAAATAGTGTTGTGCACTGTAAGATTGCAGAGAGGGAACATATGCCACCAAGCTTCAGTAGCAAAAGCACGATCTAATCTCTCTCTTACCCAATTTTGAGTTCCTCTACTCTTCTCCCACGTATAATTTCCTCCTTTCAAATCCAACTCCATGAGATGACACTCCTTAATTGTACTACTAAAGCCATTTAAGAGATACTGAGGATGAGCATGATCACCTTTCTTATCAGCAGCATACATCATGTCATTGAAATCTCCCAGAATACACCAGGGCATGTCAGATTTAGCAGCCAAAGATTTAATAAAATTCCATGAGTCCCGTCGTCTTGACCTTTCAGGGAATCCATAAAAACAAGTCATTCTCCATTGAACATTGCCAAAACTATTCACCTGAACATCAATATGATTAGCAGATGAATCCAAGACACTACAATCAAAATTTTTCCTCCACAAGATAGCTAAGCCACCACTTCTACCAATACAATCTACTACAAAATACTTAACAAACTTAAATTTAAAGCATAACTCCTTAATTTTATCAGACATAACTAACGTTTCAGATAAGAAGAGAAAGTTGGGTTTACGAGATTTGATCAAATCTCCAAGAATCCAAACTGAACGAGGGTTCCCCAACCCTCGACAGTTCCAGCTTAAGATATTCATTGGGGCTGGCTAGCTTGCTGAGCAAGCGTAGCCAAAATATTTTCAGAGGATACTACACAATCCCTTCCAGAAAGAGTAGCTTCCGTAACCAAACCAGATGAAATTTCTTTTGTTGCACTCTGTAAATACCCTTCTGTATCCATGGTATCATAAGACCCAGGCCCACCTCTTGACCTTTTCCGTTCAACAATATTAAGCCCAGATAGCTCGTCCTCATCAGGCCCAATATAATGATTGGACTTATTGACTAAATCCGAAGTAACAGCTGTCATTGTTCCCTTATCTTTCAGTTGTATCAGATCCATATTTCCATGCAAACCATAACTACTATTGGTTTTTTGAATTACTTGATTCCCTCCTCTATCATAACCACTTTCCCCTGATTGAGGGATGCTGTTATCCCTTCCTTTCCGCGCCTCCCAATCAACGTCCCCTTCATCACGGAGCCACCTGCTTTTCGGTTGTCCAGCCACCCTTCGTGGCGATGCCCTTAACCAAGAACCCCACTCTCTACTGGTTACTTCACTTCTCTTATCCAGTAACTTACGACAAAATCTTTCAGTATGTGTTACGAAACCATAGAAGAAACAAAAGTCCCCTAAACGCTCATATTTGCAGTTTACAACCACCTCTGCCCCATTTCTCCTAGTAATTTTCTTCTTGCGTTTCAGCGGCTTACTGACGTCCAGTCTAATTCTTAACCTCATACACTCCCGTCATATACTTGTATTATTCTTTTGATCATACTCCAAAAACTCCCCAAAGAAATCCCCCAATTGTTTGCCAATCGATTCCGTCATAAGAACAGATGGTAGATCGTGAATCTGTATCCATATATTCAAGTGCCTCAGAGAAACAGTGAGTGGATCTTCTCCATACGGAATAATGTCAATACTCAGCATTGCATTATCAAATTGCCATGGCGCTCCATTCATTACCCAGAGCATATCCTCCCTATGGTAGAACTGGAATAAGAATAAACCAGTTTCAAGTTCCTTGATATTAATCCCCATCGCTGGTTTCCAGATATCCGCAAGCTTTGTCTTCATCGCCCTCACATTGATGGTTTACTCTGTCAAGAACCTTCCCACCAAGCACAAATTATACTGGTTTGAACCTTCTTCCTCCTCGCTCTCAAGCACAACCGCAATATTCTCCTCATTTTCTATTTCCAATCCCTCCACCTGTTCATTCAAATCTTGAAAACGTGCCATTGAAAACAATAAACTCACACGCTTTAGAATCTATTAAGAAACTAAACGGAGAGAAAAACTAAGACTCCCACATAATGGAGAGAAAAAAATTATAGGTCTCAGTTGCCGGTGATTAACACCGGAAGTTTTGGCAATTTTCAAAGTTTGGTTAAAGTTGTCAAAATATGTTTGGATCCTTCTATTGTTGTTTATTTTATTATTTTATTAACATTCGATTTTACACAAATACATAACACAAAACGATACGAAAGAAAAATATACGAAAATAAAAGTACACAAATCCTTTTGAATGAATCAGTTTTGAGCTCGTTATTTAAATACATACAACACAAAAATGCATGATACGAAAATATAGTACACAAATATTTTGTAAGAGATCAGGATGCAATAGCTGAATGTTCACCAAGTGATGGGACTTGGGAGTATTGGTGTGTGAGGGATCCCTTTATTGTCCATTTCTAATTAAATATAATTATAAGTAAATGCCCTTGAATTTATTTGTATCTGGCTGCTTTTAAGTCTATATTCATTGGTGCAATTTTAATACAGAAAATCTTCTTCCTCTACAGGCCAGACTTATACTTTGCGGAATAAAACCAATGAGTAGAATTTATGAAATAAAACTTTATTATTACAAGGTAATTAATTTCCCTTTTCTCGATAATAGTAGTGTATGGATTGGTTGTCGGAATAAGTTTATTTGATTTTTTACCCGTATTTTAAGACGTACTTTAAAGTGTATAAAAATTATAGTTCTGCATAATTTTTCTAAAATTTCTTTTATTGAATTAAAATTTAAAATGTATACTTTTATTTAGAAAAAGAAAATCTGAAAAATAATTTGTCAAGTTATCTTTTTTATACGCGTAAAAAGTCAAAATGACTTGTATTTTGGATTGGAATGGAGGAAATACCATTTTGTTCTCCTTCCTGCGTCGAATATTATTAAAGGTAATTTGCCAAATATATACGAATTTTCAATTTATTTTACAAAAATACGGAAAGGCTGCATATGAGATTGTCGGTAACATAGTGTAGATTGAAAAAAGTTGCATATGAGATTGCAAGCTAGCATTTTAGGTTGTATATGAAATTGCACCGTATTTTTTGTTATAAAAATTGATAATATGTCATTTTTGAATTGCATCGTATTTTTTGTTATAAAAATTGGTAATATGTTATTTTTGAAATCACTCCATTATTAATTAACATATTTTACAATAATGTAAGATATATTTTCCAAACAAATTGGCCAATTTTTTAAATGTTTCCACTAATAAATTATTATAAAATCAAATAATTATATAAAACCAAACAAATTAGACCCGATTTGATTCAAATTATATTCAAATATATCATAATCAAAGAGGCAAATTACAGGGTTTACTGATAGCAGCTGCTTACACTAAAAAAGCATATAAAAAATATTATTCAGTGTGCACCCGAAATGTAGCAGCTGTGTTTACATACGATAAAAAAAATATACGTAAGATACTTATAAAATATATTAAAAAAGGGTTTTATATCAAATTGCGCACCGAACTCGTTAAAATGTATCAAGTAACTATTCTATCTCCACGACGACTCATTTAGACCACTAAAATACTAGTATATATCACTCCGTTAGTTTTTTAAAAAAAATTTAGCGAAAAATGTTAACTTTAAAAATTTGTAGTCGTATATTTTTGTTAAATTGTCAGACACATATAATTGAGATAAATAACGAGACTCCTAATTGAAAGGACATATTCTTTTCATCTCTCTGTTGAATTGTACTCAAATTAATACTGCAATTGCAGATCACTCGGCTTTTATTTTACTCGTGAAGATAACGATTATTTTAGGACCAATTAAACAGATATACAGATTAGAGAGAGGCACTCAAGTTTTCTAATAAACGATAATAATCAAAGAAATACATGACAAACACGGCACTTCTGTTAAAAAAATTTAAAAAATTTAACGAAATGATATATACTAGTATTTTAGTGGTTTAAATGAGTCGCCGTGGAGATTGAGTAGCTACTTGATACATTTTAACGAGTTCGGTGGGCAATTTGATATAAAACCCTATTAAAAAAGTATTTTAATAAACATCCATATCTGTATTCATACAACGAACCTGGACGTATAAACATCCAAATTCATAGTGTACCTCTACATGCAAATAATTTGTCGTATATTAGCGTGTATCTAGACTGAACAATCTGTATAAATTTACGATTCATCTCGTTAACATTTCTACTTCGAGTTTTTTCATCCCCGAGTGCAGGTCTAGAGAAGATAGAGAGATTCATGGAAGGTGAGAAGTCATATAAGAAGGGAAGTAGAGATGATGAACAACATCTTTTTCATGTGATTCATAAGGTTCCTTCTGGTGATGGCCCTTATGTTCGAGCTAAGCATGCTCAGGTAATCGACCTATGTCAAGTCGGGTCGAATTTTTCATTTTAAATTTCGAGTTCAATCTTTTTTTTATGATGTTGAGTTTTTTATATGGTGCCGGAAATCTTGTTCAAACTCAAAAACGAATTCGAGTTGATTCGAGCCCATTTTATCAAGTCGAGTAACAGACCTATGCCAAGTCGGGTCGTATTTTTCATTATAAATTTCGAGTTCAATCTTATTTTAATCGAGTTGAGTTTTTTTATATTGAGCCCGAAATCTTGTTTAAACTCAAAAACGAATCTGAGTTGATTCGAGTCCATTTTACCAAGTCGAATTTGAGCTGGCACTGTTCGAATTACGGCCCTAATCATATCAAACCTCAATATTGATAGCATTTTTTCTTTATCATTTGAATTATTTGCTGGTCAAATTACTACTTTTCCGTCCCGGTAGGTTCTTAAGATTTAAAATGATAGTTCGACATGTATTTGAAAGCTGTTCTTTAAGATTTTCATTTTTTAATAAAAATTTGAACATTTAATAAACGAAAAAAAGCTTTTAAAATAATTTATCTAACTATAGTAGACCAGAGTCTTTAAATGCGTACACTCTATTTTAAATCTTAAGAAACGCCCTTTTTTTCTTGTAGGGGTAGTAGTTAATAATAGCTTAATAAGTTTCAATAACTTGGCTAAATAGTAGCTAGTATAGATTTGATTTAGTTGACATTATGCAGATAGTGCAAAAGGATCCAGAAGCTGCATTGGTGTGGTTCTGGAAGGCAATAAATGCAGGAGATAGAGTAGACAGTGCCCTAAAAGACATGGCTGTGGTGATGAAGCAGTTGGATAGAACTGAAGAGGCCATTGAAGCCATCAAATCTTTTCGAGTTCTTTGCTCCAGAAACTCCCAAGAATCGATCGATAACATCCTCATCGACTTGTACAAGGTGCATATACATTCACTTGCATATATTTACATATTTTTGTCTATGACATGCATGCTAATGCTTGTTTATTTGTGCAGAAATGTGGGAGAATTGATGAACAGATTGTGCTGTTGAAACAGAAGCTTAGGTTGATTTATAGAGGAGAGGCGTTTAATGGAAGACCTACCAAAACTGCTAGATCTCATGGGAGGAAATTTCAGGTTTCTGTCAAACAAGAAACCTCGAGATTATTGGTATGTTTTGTGACCCGATTTTGTCGTTCGTTTTTCATTCTTGTTACGAGTGTCAAGTATTATCGAGAACACATTTTAGCGTGATAATGGGTATTGTTCAACATATTTTTTACACTTTCAGTGTTTGTTCGACGGTTACAGAAGAACATAACTTTCACCGTTAATGTTCTTTCATAGACCGCGTATTGATGATAGAGATTGATACTCCTAAGTACGTACTCACGTAATTTAGGTGAGTCTAAAAGCATTTTTAATGTGAATGCACGAGGGTATTATTGTAATCACATAATTTATTTAAAAAATTACAACTTTACCATTAAATATACACTATGTGCTTAGGTAAGCCCCTAAGTACGTACTTAGCGGCATTTTTCTCGATATATAATATTTCTTACTCTGGTCTATATAGGGGAATTTGGGCTGGGCATATATGCAGAAATCTAACTACATGGCAGCAGAGGCAGTGTATAAGAAGGCCCAAATGATTGATCCAGATGCCAACAAGGCCTGTAACTTGGCCTTCTGCCTCATGAAGCGGGCCCAATACGACGAGGCCCGTGTGATATTTCAAGATATATTGCTAGGCAGAACCCAAGGTGGTGATATAAGGACCACAAACAGGGCTCGAGAATTACTAACAGAATTGGAAAACCAGACTCAAGTGCTTCCATTGGGCCTATTGGGCCTTGATCTTGATGAAGATTTTGTTGATGGGCTTGAGAAGTTGATGAATGCATGGGCACCAAGTAGATCAAGAAGGCTTCCTATTTTTGAAGAAATATCAACATCTAGAGATCAATTAGCCTGTTAGATAGATGTGTGTCGTCCACAATTTGGGCTACTTTTGGTATATTAGTAATTGTAAAAATGGAGCCCAATTAATACTGTAAAGTGGAGAACCCATGAAAGTGATTCGGCCCATTCCATGATATAATTATACTTTACAGAGCCCAAAATGTGCAACATACATTTCCAAAATGATGAAAAGATATGAACTCCCCAAATTAGTTGTTACATTTGAATTTTACGTGTATTTAAAGGTAATTTGACTGTATCTATTTTTTAATTATTTTAAAAAAACTTTTGTAAATAAAAACTTAAATCTTAAATTTATTTATTTTTTTGCTAAATAACTTAAACAGTTGGTCGATATCATAGTAAGATAAGTGATTTGAACCTATAACGCTTTAATCAACAACCTTGGAAACAGTCGATATCATAGTAAGATAAGTGATTTGAACCTATAACGCTTTAACCAACGACCTTGGAAACATTCGAGGGAGTCTTATAAACAAGTTCGAGCTTGAGCCCTTCATGTAAATAATTATTAATATGAGGTGGAGGGAGTATTCAAAACTTGCATACTTTTCCAGCATGAAGGGCTTAAGCTCGAACTCGTTTATCAGGCTCCCTCGGATGTTTCCAAGGTTGTTGTTGCTTAAAGCGTTATAGGTTCAAATCACTTATCTTACTATGATATCAACCAACTGTTTAAGTTTATAAGTAAATACTAGTCTATAACCCGTGCGATGCACGGACTGATTATAATATTTGTAATTTTATTATTTTGTTATTTCGTAAAACTAAATTATAAAAATAATAGTTATATATTATTGAAATTAATAAAATTAAAATATTTACGTATTATTTTTTATGTATTATATATTATTGAAGAATTCAAAATTTCAATAGTTAAAATTTTAAAAAATCTTTTCTTCTTCTGCAATGTATATGGCGGGTGTAGGGCCTATACGAAAGTGGGAGTCTTGAATATAAGTGTACATGGATGATTTACTATTGTTTTTTTAATTTTTCCTTAATTTAATAAATATTTTATTATATTATAATTTGAATTAATAAAATTAATTTTGAAAGTGTTTGATTTCCTACCAAGAAAGAAGTTGAGTGCTCTTAAATATCAAGCTGGATTATAATTCACAAAGTTTGTAGTTATATGATATGATTTATTTATTTTGATTAAATAATATTTGTTTAAGCTTTTTTTGAAAGGTGTTAACATATTTTTTAGGAAGGTGGTAACTAACCGACCAAACACAAACATAAACAGCAAACAGCAAACAGCAAACGTTTTTAGGGACGGAGGAGTACAATCCAGCGTGATTCTTAATGTGTCGAAACAAGTAGACAACACAAAATTGACTGAAAACTGTTTACTTTTCTGCGTGAAAACAAAGGTGCTATGTCGTGTAAGAATATGACAGGAGTCGATTCTTAATTAGGTAATACTTCACTTCCACCATTTGTTTTCTCATTATATGCACATAGGGTGACTTGGTGAAGTTTTCTGCATAAGATTACAAATGTTTAGCTACATTTATGATTCGATTCTTTCTCTCCGTTCAGAAATTATCTTCCCATTCCAATTGTTGTACTGAAATTCGAGTAGTGCTGCTAAGTATACACCGAAAATTTCAATTTTTTTATAAAATAATATCTCATGACACATGATAGATTGTGCTTGTAACGTGTATGTCAACAAAATTTCAATTTTTTTACAAAATGATACTCGTTCCGTCCCCTCAATTCTTTACATTGGGGGATGGGAGCTCGGCACGCACTTTAATACTCTTATTTCAATTCTTTACATTTGGGGGACGGGAGCTCGGTACGCACTTTAATGCTCTTATTAAAAGTAGTTGCATAAATCTTTTTTAATTTTTTTTCTTCTAAATAAAAATATAATGTTCAAACTTTTATAAAAAAAATAAAAAAAATTACAAAAATATACTTTATAGTTGTCTTAAAATACGTGTCAAGCATGTGAAAAAAACTGTAAAAAAATGAGAGGGACGGAGGTAGTATGTCATCCTACATGACAAAATTTACTTGTAACGTATATATGAACACTTGTAACTTCCCGTCATATATGTGACACATAATTTTTTTAGAAAACCGAGCCTAAGTGTGTATTCAGGCAAATTATTTTAAGACATTTTGTAATATTAAATTTTAATAATAAATATGTAAAGATGAACATATTTCTCTAATTTTTTTTTTGAAGTAATTAGTACTTTTCTTGAAATTGTGATAAGATGGGTAAATCACAATCAACTACAAGTAATAGATAGGTTATAGCTAGACATAAAACAGGGCATGATAAGAAATAACCACAAGTCACCTATCAAAACATAAATAGAAGTTCTGTATTCATTGTTTGTGAAACCAAATTGTCCTCTCCACCAATAGTTGTGTTTTCTTGTAATTGTGCAATCATATTACTCCCTCCTCCGTCCCAACAGGTTCTGTACGTTCACTATTTGCACGTATTTTGAGGTTTGCATAAGGTATAATTTTATAATGTTTTTTAATTTTTTTTTAATAAAAGTTTAAAAATAAAACTTTTATTCAGGAAAAAAAATTATAAAAATATTATAGAATTATACTTTAAACGAGTATTGAAAAACGTGACAAACAGTAATGTATAGAATTCAATATCAAATCTTGCACAGAAAATTTACATGCAATCATTGTACAATTATTAGTGTTATAAGATCAAGTGGATCATATGATGGTGTACATTTTGGCCCACACTAAATAATTGTTTATTAAATTAATAACTGGCCGACTATAATTTGTGATCAAACACTAGTTTTTATACAAGAGTCTGAGCTCACATAACAAAAAAAAAATAATTAAATCTAATTCATGTAAAGTTTTGGGTTAAATTTGTTAAAATTTATTAGTTTGAATCGAATTTGTAAAAATTATCATGAAATTCTTTTACACTCTTGAACTTAATTTATCACTAATATGGTCTTGTAGTCTACTCACTCAAATTATTGAGTGGTGATTTTGATGTTTAGAAAAGAAATTTGATTTGTTTTCCATCAATTATGTACTACCAAATCCTTAATTGGAGGAGAACAAATCAAACTAGGAAAAAGAGGGACACCAAAATCTTTATTTACACCAACAATTTTGTTGTTGGGAGCATGATTGAGCTCTTATTATTTTTATAAGAGATTAAGATTTCGACATGTGTAATCAATTAGTAAAAAAAATCATTTTTTGAATAGTATATCATGTTCGTCATTCAAAAAATATTACGAGAACGGACTTTACTATCATAGAAGTTAAAATTATTCGTTATGTATGTATTGGAGAATAAAATAGAATAATTTTAGATGTTTCAAATTAGTGCTCAAAATGAATACAAAATGCCACTTGTCGGGATCTAATTAACTATAAATCTATTAATAATAAATTTCACCTATAAATATATTTCAAATTGACAAATTACCAATACCTTATGGTTTGAGACAAAATTTTGATATCCCATTCAATACTTCTAGTATTACTCATAGAATATATCCTTCCATACATGCTAAACAATTGGAGTTTTATCCCATTCATTTCTTGAAATATTATGTATTGTACTCTCTCTCTGTTTCATTTTATCCGTCGTTCGACTTTTCTGCTGCATTGAACGTATAGTAAAAATTATTATTTTTAAATTTATTTTTTTGTAAATAAAAATTTAAGTTATATATTTTTATTCAAAAAAAGAAAATTTTAAAAATTATTATTTTAACTATCCAATCAAAGCACTTGAAAATAAGTGCAGAAAAGTCAAAAACTATTAAAAAAAATAGAGGGAGTATTCAATAAGTTTTACAAAGCTCACTAGTTTATATTTTTTTTCCCTTTTTTCATTTTCTCAAACTTCAGTTCACACATATTAATAATCAAGTGACTCAGAGAATACAAATTGGTGTGAAAAGAATATGTAGTGGGTATAATTAGCACTATTCTATAAATGTGTACATTGACAAATTGTTTAGCTTTGATCTTTATAAAAAATAATTAAATTATCATGAGGCACCATTGTAACTTGGTCAAGGCATCATGCAAGTTATCTCTTAAACTTTTCTCACAAATGAAGTTAAATAATCATGAGAGATGTATGTATTAACCGGATATTATGTTCAAATCTGACCATTTATTTTAGGTTCATAAAGTTGCTATATATGGTACAGATAAAAGGAGATAACTATATAATTATTCACTTTAAAGTTTAAACAAAGTTACAAAATAAGTATATAATCTAGACTTATAGGGTTCTTCCTAGTCAAAAAAGTTGAAAACTAACCGGCAAACCAAGAAAAAGCTACACATTTGCTTTTCTTTAGTTTTCTTTTCTTGCCAAAGATTCTTCTTGTATATATAATTGTAAAAGTTATTTTTGAAATTTAACTAGTTTATCACATTTTTGTTATTACTTTGTTTACTATTCAAGTGCATAAGATAACAATTTCTGCTTATAAACAAAGTTTCAGTGCCGTGGTCAAGTTCTTATTCTTGTTTCGGGAGGTCAAGAGATCAGCTTTTTTCGATAATACATTTTTTTAAGTTTTAATTTTTGATTGTTAAGGTCCCATATTATTAGAAAAATTTCTACTTACACGTGCTACATAAAAATTTGAAAAATTTTATATACTCCTCCGTCCCAATTTATCTGTTTTGTTTGATTTTTGATGGTCAAATTGACTCAATTTTAGGGGGAAATAAAAACTCATTTTTTTCATTATTTTAAAAAATGAAATGTTCATATTAAATTAGATTAAACATACTTTCTAATCATATAATTTTTATAAATATTTTCGATAATGTATTATGTGAAATTTTCAGTCAAAATTTGATTAATTTGATTGTAAAAATTCAAAAATAGCGGATAAATTGGACCGGAAACAGTATTATTTATGATTTTACTACTAGGTCTCCTGAAAAACTCAACATATATTAAATTGGCATAGTGAAGCCTTACAGTTAGATAATATTTAAAGTGTATCACTACTCTTCTTTTCATATTTCCATCCTTCTTTGTATTCTTTCTATGAATCTCAGAACTTCCTAAAACTAAATTCTAACTGATTTTCATTTGCTCTAATTATTTTCTTTTGTAGAAGCCTGTATTGCATGGCTTTCTTTAAAAGCTCAATCAAAATTCCATGCTTTAGATCTATCTCACTTGTTTTCTTCATCTGTTTTGTTTCCACCTTGTTCTTGAGTTGCACTAGTGCTTCCTCAATGATTCCCAGTAAGTTCGAAAGACAAAGGCTGTTGCTTTCACAAGCTAATGTTCATTCTTCAAGTTCTGTATCATCATCGTCATCGTCGTCGTCTTCTACCAAGGCATGTAATTATTTTGGTAAATGCAAAGTGCAGTTTGAAGGTGATGAGCATGCGGTTCCAAGTGGACCAAACCCTATTTCTAACAGGTGAAAAAAACACAGAAATTTTCTTTGCGTGAGGATATAAAATTTTGGACCGTAAATGAGCTCGGATCCAAGTAAGTCAGGCTCGATATATGGTTATTATTATCAAGAAATGGTTTAATGTGTGATCTTAGCATGTAAATGAGTTTGAATCTAAGCAGGCAACTTGATATTTAATTGTTGTTGCAGAGAAAAATACATGGCCTTGTAATATAATTCGATTATTATTTAGCAAGTACTGCTTTAGCCTAAAGGAGATTAATTTTCCCAGTTGCTTGTAATTTTGATTCTTGCAGTCTTGCACATCAGTACATTTGAAGGTAACATTTGCTTGATTACCTATGCGCGATTAGTTGCTAGTTTTATTCGTTTCTTCTTCAATTATACGATCTTTCACTTGTATCTAGCTAGCGAGAATAAGGCATCCAGTACTCTGTAGATTGGATTGTATATATGAAGGTAGAGGAGATTTGATGAATAAGCAGGCATTCTTGCAGGGGAGCTGGTGTTAAACTAGTTCTTGAGAATTTCTCAGAATTTAAGCAGCCAAGTCACCATAAATTTTGCTATGAGAGACCAGAGTTACACGTTTAATGATTCATATGCAAGTATTCATTTTTGATTGTAGTAAATATCTAAGAATTATGTGTGTGCTTAAGTTAACGAGGCTGGTCAGAGACAATCGGTTGTTGCAGCATATCATATTGCAGTAGGTTTCTACAATACGTATTCAGTAGGGTTTTTGGGTAAATACATGGACTGCGGTACAACATGCTGCTAACAACCGACTGCCCTGACCATCTCCATTAAGATAATAAATCAATATGGATGCTTGTTAATACATAAGGTATGGTAACAGTACCTGGCAGCTGATGATAATGAGTTGTACTGAAATCAGAATCTGATACTACTGCTGCATTTCAAAGTGAGCAAGAATCGCTTCACTCAGTCACTATTTTTTCGCTTTATTTTGTTTGACTTTGCTTTTTCTGATCATCAATCAACTTAAATATTCCAGTATAGCCTAGCCCATTTGATACCATGAGTTTGAGGGCTCCTCACTTTGCAGAAACTATATGAATACATGAATGCTTAAATATTCGAAATGTTTTTCATTTCTTCTCCACTCGAAAAGTAATAAACTGTTTTTCAGAATCCAACACATTCCGATGCAATCATCTATTACAAGATTTATCTTTTCTGAATACGGCTTATAAGCTAATAAGTATTATCCGTTTCAGAATAATCTCCTGATGAGCGAAAATCTAACCAAGAACAAACGCAGATTAAACGTCCGATTACCAAAAAAAAAAGTTCTGTAAAACGTTTATTTGAATCAAACCAACAGAGATGTTAAAGATTTCCCGCCAAATTGGTTCCCCACATTTTGGCTTTTTTATTACTTTTATGTTAAATTTAAGTTCCCTTTAATTTCTCTCTTCCTTTCTTTTCTCCATATTATGTGGTATTTTTCAGAGCCAAACACGCCCTTAAAAAAATTATTTTTACACTTTCTAGTTTTATCTGAGGTTTTGTTGTTTGTTTTTTTTAAAAAAATTTCTGCTAATTTTGTCATGTTTCCTGGATTATGGGGTTATAGATTTCTTTTTGTTACAATGTAAACCCATAATCTAAAATGATCATCTCAAGGTAATATTGAAATTTGAAACTTCTTGACAAAAATTTTGATGGCAATATGTATTTGCCTTTCTTGACATGAACTCGGACTCGTAAAATATTCGAGATATATTGATGGAATCCTGATAATCAAGATTTTCAATGTTTTCTGGAAATAGTGGAAGCAATTGTTGAAAAATTGTTATTGGATTGGCTTTCTTGCACCCTGTAAATGGGTTGCTTTCCTTGTTTGAATTTTTCTCAGAAGAATGCAAAAAGGAGACCAAAGTACAGATATTCAACAAATTTGTCACCAGCTGCTGCAGCACCTAACTGCAGACATCCTCCTACATATTATGGTAAAAAGCGCGGTAAGTACATTGCAATCGCGAGCTATATGAATTTGATGATTGTAACGATACAGCTCGATCAAGCCAAGGTGGAGCGGTATCTGGATCATTCTAATATATGAAAAAAAACTGGGAAAGATTTTGGCCCCTGAGAGTGCCATGAGTTATTTGTTTTTCTTGTTTTTATGGCATTGTTTGAGTTAATTTTTTTTTCTTGTTTTTGCATAATTGAAAGCATTAACTTGAACAATGAATCATATTTTAGGGGAGAAATTAAAATTTGAACTTCTTATGTGTAGTCGAAATCTCCAGAAATCTTCCAACTGAAACCTCAATCACTACGCCTGCATCTAGAAGGCCCTCACCTGAGGCTACAGACAATAAGCCTGAGCATGCCAACAAAAACTTTTCAGCTCAATCTTTCAGTTTCCGTGAGCTAGCAACTGCAACAAGGAATTTCCGACAAGAGTGCCTTTTAGGAGAAGGGGGATTCGGACGTGTTTATAAGGGAACAATTGAAAGGACTGGCCAGGTGATTATATGTTAGTGTTGGTTTATCTAATATGCTAGACTTGTGATCATCATTCAGTTATCAAAAAGGCGCTTTCTGGTTTATTTACACTCAGGTTGTAGCTGTAAAGCAACTAGATCGTAATGGAGTGCAAGGAAACAGAGAGTTTCTTGTAGAAGTCCTGATGTTGAGCCTCCTCCACCATCACCATTTGGTTAGTCTTATTGGATATTGTGCTGATGGAATTCAGAGACTTCTTGTTTACGAGTACATGCCACTAGGATCGCTTGAAGATCATCTATTAGGTACAAATTTCTTCTCTTGGATGTCTGCAATATGTAGCTGAAATCATTGTGATTTAGTTAATAAATCTCAATGTGTATCTCCAAATGATTTTCACTCAAGCATTAGAGGATTTCTTTACAACCCATCATATCTCGACGTTTCATGTTCCTCTAACGATATATACTTTGGTCCATTGATCTGCAGATCTCAAACCAGGTCAACAGCCATTGGATTGGTTTACAAGGATGAAAATCGCCCTACATGCTGCCAAAGGTCTAGAATATTTGCATGACACGGCCAGTCCACCAGTCATATACCGTGATTTAAAGTCCTCAAATATCTTGCTGGACCAGGATTTCAATGCAAAACTGTCAGATTTTGGATTAGCCAAGCTTGGACCTATGGGGGATAAAACTCATGTCTCATCAAGGGTGATGGGAACATATGGCTATTGCGCGCCTGAGTATCAAAGAACAGGTCAATTAACAGTCAAGTCGGATGTATACAGCTTTGGAGTTGTGCTGTTGGAGATGATTACAGGTAGGAGAGCCATTGATACCACAAGGAGATATGAAGAGCAAACACTAGTTGCTTGGGTAAGCTCTATCTCCATTATCCTATCCCTACAGTTTAACTATCAAATTCGGTCATTAGAATAATATAAGATCCTGAAAAGAGTCATTCTCTTACACCTTGAGGTTTTAGAGTAACTGGTTACTTGACATGGTATCAGAGCTCAGGCTCTGTCACCCCCAACATTTCTCACAATTTATGAGGGACCTTGAGATTTTAGAGTAACTGGTTCCTTGACAAAATAATCTAAATTCTGAATAATCTTAGTTGCATTTTTAGTAGCCCTTTCTAATTTGTCACGAGTGGTTATTAACGACTTCTGTAACCTTTGAGCAGGCAGCACCGATGTTAAGGAAACAAAGCAGATACTCAGAACTAGCTGATCCACTCCTTGAAGGAGAATTTCCGAGAAAAGGCTTAAATCAAGCAGTAGCAATTGCTGTCATGTGTCTGCATGAGGATGCACCAGCACGTCCACTGATGACAGAT
This sequence comes from Apium graveolens, assembly GCF_009905375.1. NCBI lineage: Eukaryota > Viridiplantae > Streptophyta > Magnoliopsida > Apiales > Apiaceae > Apium > Apium graveolens. The sequence continues at coordinate 3,061,873 of NC_133653.1, forward strand.
GTGGTTAGTGCTCTCAGCCATCTTGGCAACAAACCTGAATCAATAGTAGCTTCTCCTATTACAGCGCGATCTCCACAAACTGTGAGGCATGTCGATGAAAAACATTCCAGTGAGACGAATAGAAGAGAACGCGATGTAGCGTTAGCAGAAGCTAAGGAATGGGGCACAAAGTTAAAAGACCAACCGGTTTCAGAAGCTTCTGTTTAATGCTAAGATCCATTTTAATTTTTGCATGCTTGTACATTATTGAACTTTAGATGATTACTTAACGTTTCTGAGAATCACATTTCTTTCTCGGCCGAAAAGATGATACAAAAACTGCAGAATCCATGCAATGATAAAGCAGGTTGGTTCTAAAAGAACAGATTCATTTTACGGTTTTAGAGTTCATGTGCGAAACTTCAAAACAGGGGAACTTGTGAGAGTATTTGTGAAACATGTTTCTGTACAAACTTATGTAACCAATCACGACTCCTTGGTGTACGTGTGTTAAATATATGATCCTATTGGCTCATTCCTCTAACACCTTAGGGTTTTAGATGAGCTGGTTACTCAACATGGTATCATCAGAGCTTAGGCTGGCGGGAGAACTAAGGTTCGATTACCAGCCATCCCCAATATTCTCACAATTTAATGTGGACACTATGTTCCACTCTTCGACCCATAAATGGGCTTTCGAGTGAGGGGTTTTAGATGAGCTGGTTAGTGTAATCAATTAGAAAAAATAAATATTTCAATTTTATAGATTTAGGTACAACGAAGTAGTTTACAATTTGTGCTAGTATCCAAATTTTTTTTAAAAAATTATACTCTCTCTAGTCCATAATATAAGATAATGTAAGTATATTTAGTTAGATCGTAAATTATTTTTTGTCTCGTACGATAAACACATACTCGTAAAATTACTGAAACTCGAACTCTAAATCTTGAGATTAAAATTTAAGCGGGTATTAAATGTATATTATAATAGCTACTACAAGATTTTGTCTTGTACAAATAAACACATAATCTTAGGGCCTGTTTGGCTAGAAAAATAAGTTACTTATTCGCTAATAAGTAAACAAGTATTATTGATGAGTGTTTGTTGAGTTAGCTTATAAGTCGAATTTACAATTTATAAGCTAATAAGTTGAATATTATTAACGACGTACTTTTTCTCAATTTATTTTGATTTTTCGCTTTTTATTAACTTTTGTTTTTAAATTTATGTTTTTAGATGTCTTTTTAATTTAAAATTTACGAATTAAGATAATTATATGTAAAATTTATTTATTTTAGCTCAGTTAAGTAAAAAATTTTATGACATTTAATCAAACACTTATTTAACTTATAAATGTCCATCTACTTATCACTTATAAGTTTATTATTCATTTTAAGTAATAAACTACTCCCTCTATTTTTTTTATTTGTCGCTTTGACTTTTGTACACATTTCAATGTTTTTTGACCGGCTAGTTAAAATTATCATTTATAAAATTTTCTTTTTGTAAATAAAAGTAGACAACTTATATTTTAATTCACAAAAAGAAAATTTTTAAATTTTTTTTCTAACTAAACAGTCAAACCACATTGAAATACGTGCAAAAGTCAAACCGACAAATAAAAAAAAACAGAGGGAGTAGTTATTTCAAGATTTTCCAAACGGACACTTAATATCTATTCAAATTTCGACAAATTTCGACAAATTTCGACGATAAATAATGAAGCACACATTAAATTAAGCAATATGTGATAAATCGTATGCAGACGAAATTAAGAAGTGCAGGTAAGTTGTACTAGAGGAGCATCCCAATGCAGCATCATAATCATAAATACTTGGATCAAGCTATGGCTATACAGATACTCATCTGATTGTTGCACCAAATGAAGATACAGTTTGGAGAAAAGTGAAAAGTTATGAAATTTCACACCCAAAGTTTAATGATCAAATTGAGTATTACTGACAGTGATGATAATACCTATACAGTACAGCACCTCATAAACAAAGCAACTGTTGCAGTGTTGCTGCTGCTAAACAAGTTTTGAGGTCATTAATGAAAGTCAATGCCATTGCCTCTTGTTTTAATTCCATACCAGGTGGTGCTTTTAATCTTTTTTCTTGTGTTTATTCAATTCTTTTGAGTTCTGGGAAATCATCATCAGGCATCAGCATCAGCAACATTGGATTACTAGAAAGAAGGAAACATGAAGATACAGGGAAAAAGCATCTTTCTGTCTAGGCTCATTTGCTATTTTATCACCAAATATGATGCTGGTAACCGGTATAGTACTCCCCCGTTCCAAAATGATTTTTCCATTTTGACTTTCGTACTGTTCATGGTAAGCGATTGACTACTAATTTACGTCTAAACTATAAGATCAAACATAATCATGAGTGATTTTGTTGGATTCGTATTTATTTTGACTTTCGTACTGTTCATGGTAAGCGATTGACTACTAATTTACGTCTAATCTATAAGATCAAACATAATCATGAGTGATTTTGTTGGATTCGTATTTATGAGTACTTTAATATAATAAAGTTTTTATATTTAATATTAATATAAAATTAAAGATATTAACTTTTATTAACTAACATGTATAACACAAATATGAAATATTTTTAAGGAAGTGGAGTGTGCCTATACTAGTATGGTAAGGATGACTTTGTAAGATGAAATACTACTAAGTGAAATACTACTAAGTGCTAACTGATACAAGATGAAATTAAAATTGGTGTACTTGATTGATTTTACTATATAAATAAAAAAGGATTAAAAAGACATAGTACATGATTGTACCATGAAATTTCAAGATGTGAGTGGAAATACTTATTACAATCACATTTTATAATAGAATCTCAATAAATGAATATTTGATAAACGAATAATCTCGATAAATGAATATAGTTTTTTCGGTTTCAATATTCTAGAAACAATATATTTTTGATCTCGATAATTGAATAATCTCGATTAATAAATAAAATATTTCGGACGGAAGGTTATTCATTTATCGAAGTTTAACTGTAGTTTCTGATAATCATCAGACTGAAATTTCATGACCGAAACAAGTATATATATACCAAACTCATGTTTAATAAAACCAAAAATGTTAAGATATCCTACTTTTAGATTATTATAAAAAAGACTACTTTTTACATAAATGACTGTTATTGAAAATTCCTTCTCCGAATAAAAATAGTATTTTCTCATTAACTAAATAATTCTATCTTTTTTCAATATACTAAAAAATTCTTTCTTCAATATACTAAAAAATACTCATATTAAAGTAATGTGGGACCCACAAACAAAAAAATGAATTCCCTTTTTCCCTCCTCTCTCTCCTCCCTCTATAATTTCCCTCTCTTTCTCTCTCCCCCTTCAAAACCCCCCAACAACAACAAACAAGAACCCCTCTTTCCCTCTCCCAAAAATTCAAGAAAATCAAGAACATGGGCAGATACATGAGAAAAGCTAAAATCACAAATGACACTATTGCCCTTGTAACAGACCTTTCTTCATCAAACAACAACACTACTATCTGTACAAGAGCCAAGACTCTAGCTTTACAACAACAAAAAGGCCAAGCAAATTGTGTTAATTCCTCAGACCCATCTTCATATCTTCAGCTGCGTAGCAGAAGACTTGAAAGATCCAATCTTTTTGGTGGTCTGAAGCTGAGAAAGAGTGGTGGTGAAGAGGGACAAAAGATAGAGTGTGGTAAGGCAAGAATGAGGAATGTGAAGTTGGGTTTGATTAGCTGTGGCAGTGATGAAAAGGGGTGTTTTGGTGATGTTGGTGAGGGTTCTTTTGGGGAGAATGACTGGGAGTTTCAAGCCAGAGATGGGTATTTTCTTATATTCTCTCCTTATTTTTTTTATGTTATTTTTAGTACATTTTAGTGTGTGAGAGGGAGAGAGAGAGAGATAGAGAGAGAGAGGGAGGGAGTGACAGAGAGAGAGAGAGAGAGAGAGAGAGAGAGAGAGAGAGAGAGAGAGAGAGAGAGAGAGAGAGAGAGAGAGAGAGAGAGATGTATTGTAAACAATTAAATGCTCATTTCTCATTTTTTTTGTAAAGTTGTTTTGGTGAGTCCTTTTTTATTTTGCCAAATTGTTTTGGTCAGTTTTGTTATACTAGTGAGTTTCATGTTTAAATCTTGAGAGTTGAGGAGAAATTACTCAAAGGGTTGATTACATAAGCTTGCTGAGTTGCTGCATTAAATATGTGTTTCTTTGTTTGGGAAAGATTGGGTTGGTATATCTTTGGGATTTGAAATGTGGTTGTTTTTTGTTAGTGAAGAGCTTCTTGAATGACTTTTGTTTACTAAAATCAGAAAAGAGTTTCCTTTTCTTGTTCTTTAATGATTCTTTTTCTTAACCATTTTTTCCAAAATAGATTAATGGAGTGTATGTGTATGCATGTGTGAAGTTCCATGCCTCTTTTTACCAATTGCCTTGATTTAGTTGTCAGTTTGCAGAGCTTTTTTAGTCTGTTTACTATTAAAGGTTTCTTTTTGTTAGTTGTAATCATCTTAATATTACCTGCTGTTAATACATTTGTATTGGTAAATTTTACTTTCTTTGCTAAGGTGGCATACTTCTTTCACTTAATTATTTTCTATATAAGTTTTTTCAATTATTTCTTATGAGGTTCAATTGTTCAAATTGAGTGTTCTATCTGATCTATGTGTTTTCTGAACATGCCATGATTTCTGAAGCCACTGCCTCTGTAGGCTTCTTTGTAGAAAACTACTGTAATGTTTAAGTTGTACCATATATGTAAGTAAAATTTCCTAAAGGTACCAGTACCCTACATACTTGAAGTATACTACAATGTTCATGCATTTTGTGTAGTTGCTTTCAGAAGATTATAGTAGTGTTTTTTATTGGTGAGAGGTCCTTTTAGTTATTTATTAAAATTGTTACTGTATTACTTTCCCACTTGACTTATATTGTTATATGTTATGGCATTATGCTAGTTGCTTCACTTGGTATATCCAGCCAACATGGTTCTAATGACAATGACATCCCACTGAATCACTAAAATCTGAGAAAACATTTTAGGATGTGTTATTTGTAACGTTTTCTTGACACTGTACTTTTCGGTATGTTTTATAATGTTTTCTTCATACTATACTTTTCGGTGTTTGGGATTCTTGTATAATGTATATCTTGTGATAAGTGCCCTGAATATAAGATAAATTGTTTATAATGCATAGTCTATTTACTGAAATATTAACATGCATATTTCATACAGGAGTACCAGGGAAACCACTCCTTGTAACCCGATAAGAAGCTCAGACAGTATCGGAACACCTGGTTCCAGTACAAGGCGTGCAGGTCTAGTGGCATCTAATCAAAGGAGCTGGAACATGATGCAACAAATCCCAACCAGTCATGAGATGGAAGATTTCTTCACATTTGCTCAGCAGGAACAGCAGCGACTTTTCACTGAGAAGTATGCCATAGTCTCTACTATGTTAATTTGGTAATTACATTTTCAGGTATATTTAACCTTGTGTAAAGATTTGCTATAATTTTTTATTTTTTTGTAAATTTCAGATACAACTTTGATGTCGTGAATGATGTACCCTTGCCTGGACGCTATGAATGGGTGAGCGTGCACCCTTAAGCTGGAGCCAGATTAATAACTGGGATACAATTTCCATAATTTCTGACATGTTCAGATTATTGTTACTTAATAAGCTCAAGAACACGTCGATGTAGGATTAGTAGGTCTTTAGTTTGTCTCCCTTCATTAGTTAGGTAGAAACAAGGCTAATGTGTATTCAAATCTGTTGCATACAGAAGCAGATGTATTACTAACCTTTAGAGAACAGATTTGAGAACTAGAATGCAGTTTTAGGTTTTAAGAAGTTTAGTGTTGTAACTTGAGAATGCTCATTAATCGAAGATTTAATTTTCTCTACATTCGGTGTGAAAATTGCCTTGTGAGAACACTCCATAAATCAAGATAGAGACATCCCTTGTTAGAAAATTAAATGAAAGATTGTCCCTGACCCTGTGGCTTAATATGATTTCCTAACTGTTTTGAGGGAGTTATAAAAATCAATTTTCATGCATATGGACTTGATTATCTTGCTCAGAATCTCTTTGCATAGTTTGATTATCCGCTGCATTTATTTGTGAAAAACGAAAAACATACGTTCACCCCCTCTGTATGTACCTATTGAACTTAACATTATCCATGTGCATGCATATTTCCCAATTTTTACAGTGGTTATTAAGTTTCGGTTTCTGGTAAATATGCATTTCTATCTTTAGTGTTCATTATGCCATGAAACATAAGCTTCTAAATCTTGTTTCATTTGCTTAATGTAGTGCATTTGCATTGTAGTTTGGTACCATGCCAAACATGAAGTTCTACATTGCATTTCTCTTGCCAATAATCACTAATATTCCTTCTCTTTATACAAGCTCATCTCTAGTTTTTCCTGTAAGAGTGATGAACAAAAGAACAAGAACTCTGTTTTACCTGTGACATTTGTGTGTGTGTGTGTGTGACATAAAGTCACGAGTTACTGAGTAAGAATTAGTATTGCTGCAATTTTAGCAGGCCCTTTTGTCTTCAAGGTAATATCTGAAGGTTCAAAGCCTTTAAAGACTCAAAAGGCCATTTACTGTTGACTCGTGCTTGTAGTTTTCCTAATCAGATTTGGAAACTTTTGTTGTATTTTGTATGATCATGCAGCAATGAAATTTACATTTAGCTGACATGCTAAATTGCTATTCCTCTCCCGTCTAATTGTATACAGTTTTTTTCAATGTTCGACACACATTTTACGGTGAATATAAAGTATAATTCCACAATTTATTTTTGGATGTTTCTTTTTTGACAACAAATTTTGATTCAGGATTCAAAACATTTAAAAATTATCTACGGAACTATATTTTAAAGGAGCCTTAAAATGCATGTCGAGCTTCCTAATGTATACTGCCTAGGGGACAGAGGGAGTAATGCAATATCTTAACACTGTTATTGTTGCTAGACATCTCACAAGAAAGAAAATATATTTTGATAATTTTTTTAATTTTTTTGAAGTTTGGAGACTGTTTTAAGAGGAGAATCTAGTTTCTGATTGAGTGACCCTGAAATAGACTGTCAAGACTCAAGAGGCTGAAAATAGAACAAAAATTCTGAACTTGATTATTGAATATGCTCACTACTGCTGAAAAAGTTGAGATTATTCTGTACCATCTGGGCCTATTCATTCAATTTTTTTGCTTTGTTTTCAAAACTTCTCTGGTAGATCAAGTCCTGTGTGAATGGTCACTTCTGCTAACTGATGTGTATATTAATGATTTTATTACCAATAAGAACTTGACAAGGTTTTAGCTGTACAAGTCAAGGAGGATATTTTGAGCACGAACGGAGACAAATGTGTGCGTGAGTATTAAAATTTCTCCTGTGACCGAAAAATCGACTACCATGCTTAAAAGTCTTTGAAGCAGTTTATATGCAAGTCCTACAAACAGGGTATGTAAAGTTTACCTGTGATTTCTACAATGTATCACAGAGGAACATTTTAATAAATTTCGATTTTTATACATGTTTCATCAGACATCACATAACTGCATGGCTTATAGGATTGTAAAGGATATGGATATGGTCAGATGGTGGATTGGTGATACACATATGACAAGCCTTCTAAGCCCATATGTTGTTAAAAAGGGCAACTATCTTGAGATGTAAAGAGTAAGGTCCATAAAATGCTGTTGTGTTGTATTCCCTGGGTGCACTGCATTATTGTTTGACAAAGTAGACCAATTTGGTGTTCTAAGTTCTAATACAAACTACATGATTAGTGTTTTTTTTTGCTTAATAACTAGATGAATATTGTCTTGTTTGTGCATCTCCTGCCTGTGTCTGTAAAACAAGTATACTTAAAGATGCTCAATTCTCAGACAGGTTAATCAACTAGCTTTAGCTATGTAGTGTGTTCTCTTCCTTTCTATGTGAGTTTGTGGTCTTTTTGCAACTACAGAAAGGGGTTGTTTGTGCTTTAATCTACAGAATAACAGAAGTCACTTTCTTTGCATAAACACATAATTGTTCAGTCAAATATGGATATCAAGGAACCTAACAGCTTTATTCAACATTAGCGATTACATGAAAACGAGTATTCTTCAACAAGAGCTTTGTTAAACTATCACATCCATTCATATAGTATAGTTGGCAAAGAGAAGCTAGCAAGTGATAAACGTCAGATTCTATTTTTCATTTCAGAAAAGAAATTTGCTTAAGAAATAAAACTGTCAAAAGCTCCTAATGCAATTGCACTCAACAAGATTCAAAGTTTAAATTTCATAAAACCCCGTACCTTAATTATTAGTTTATAAGGGGTTCCGATTCGTATGGACTAGAGAAATTGAATCACACATGATGGATTCCATTTGGCGGAACTTTTCAATCGTCAAGCTTATTTAGCATAGAAGCGGATGCCGGCAGCCACACATAGGAAGATAACTGGAACTAAGAACTGGAGCATCTTGATGATGAAATCTCTTGTTTTGTCCTGATTGTAATGAGGCTGCTTTGGTGGAGTATATGTGGTCGTCTTGGAGATGGTTGCTGAATCGATGTCCCCGATATAAAATTCAGCAAGCATTGCCTTTGCTGTGCTACTGTGTCCAATATCCTCAAAATCATCAGTGGCATCTTTTGCTGCAATTGTTATCACTTATCAGTAACACTTATAGCAATATCATTCAAATGTGTGTGTCGTTATTGCACATGAAGTATCAAACTATTTGGCAAGTCATAATGAGGTTTGTGTATTAGCCAGTTGTAGTGATAAAGCATTGCAATTGTACCTGTAACTGATAACAAAACATCATCACCGCCCGGATGTTCCTCCAAGAACTTCGTCACATCATAAACCTGTTCTTCCACGCCAAAATTAGTAGTGCATAAAGTAGAAGGCTTGAACAACCAATAACTCTAACAAAGCGATTTGAGGACATTCACGAATTAATTAACTTGATTTCAGAGTAAGACAACATTTTGCTAAATTCCATTCCAATTGCGGTTCAACTGGATTGTTTACTTGATGCTAGGAAGTAGAAAGTGCTTCCTTGGTCAAAGTATTTGCAGTAAGAGATAAGTAAATTAAGACCATAGACTTCTCATGACTTATCTCAACAATGCATTATTTGGCTTGGTAAATCAGCTTCTTTTGTTCCGTAACAGGTATGTATAGGTTGGGATCTCATTTTTTTTAGACAGTCTGATTCCGCAAGGGAATACATACTAGAGATCGCAATTAGCAATTATACAAATATCTATCTTGAATCATGCTGAACAGCCCAGGTTTACAGAGCGATTTAAGATGCAATTTTCCTTATCAGCACTCGACCAACATTAACATTAGTAGCAAAAGTCTAATCCATTTCAGATCCAAAGTCACAATTTTGTTTGCAAATTAATGAAAAGGTAAGCTCAATAGCTCATTTATAACCACAATTTCTGAATGCAGTTTTATCACCTCAAGATTTAATAGAAAATGACTTAAAATGACAGAGAAAATTGCCTAGAAATTTATAATTAATAAAGATAAAACCAGAATGAGCAGCAGTCCACACAAAAGTCACATGCTTTAGAATATCCACACATAAAGAATCAGCCAATCAGGTCAACTATGCTAAGAACACAAATCAACACCCTACAATAAAATATTCACAATTCTTCCAATTCCATAAAATTAACTATGAACAATCACAATTCTTTGACAACTCTAATCCTGCATGCAATTACTAACATCTATTGGAATCCCAAAAATGTGATCTTGAAAACCAAGAAAGCTTAAAAACAGAGAGGGGGAGAGAGAGGGGGAGAGAGAGAGAGAGAGAGGAGAGGGAGAGGGAAAGGGAGAGGGAGAGGGAGAGGGAGAGGGAGAGGGAGAGGGAGAGAGAGAGAGAGAGAGAGAGAGAGAGAGAGAGAGAGAGAGAGACCTTGCCCTCAATGATCAGCCAACAATCTGTGGAGGTGTTGTGCACAGAGACCTGAGACAGAGTATAGACCTTGCCATCACCTCCCATTTTTTCTGTAAAACAAAGGAAGAACACCAGAGAGAAGGGTAGGCAAGAAATCAATAAATTTAGCTAGATGGACCAAACATGCATATAAAAATAAGTAATGCAAGTGGTGGTTTGGGGGTTGGTGGGAGATCAAACAATGCAAGATGGACTGTCTGCTGTCTTAAAGGGCTGCTGCCTGCTGGTTTATTTTTTCCCATTTGCTGTGCTCACCTAACCATTTAAGATGTCATAAATAAATCTATTTTGGCCTGTATTTTTTGGTCAGATCTAATCTAGTAGGTGAAATATATGTTACTAGTTTTCTTTAGTATTTTAAACCAATAAATGTGAAATGCAATTACAATTTTTAAAATTTGTTTTGTTAACACTTAAAATGTAGTTATCCCAAATTTGTATATCTATTTTCATAAATTGCAGTTTGTATCCCCTCTTGCCTAATTCTTTAACCCTAATTGCTGTTTTCAACAATATATCTCGTATTTTCTCTTCAATAAAAGATTTTATATGTTGTTGAATACAATAATTTGGGTAAAAAAACTGACAAAATTTGGCAAAAAAGGTGCAACTTGAAACGGATTTCAAAATAGGGAGATGCAAACTGTAATTTATGAACATAGGTATACAAAATTGATTTTTGGCCAAATATAAGGGTGCAAAATGAAATTCTCTCAAACTTTTATCCTAATTTCAGATTGAATTTTTCATAATTACATATATTAATAAAACTGATAAATATATTTTTCTGAAAATATATTAATTTTTTTTAATATTAATATTTTAATCTCGGTAAATAATTCCCCACCAGGCAAGTAGTGATAAAAGAGCAGTGTAACAAGAAAAAGAACGCTACAAGAAAAAAGACCAATTATAACAAAAAAGTTGAAAAAGAACACTTAGAAGTTAAAACAATTTTTTTATTTTTTGTTAAGTTGAAGTCAAAACAATTTTAATCCACTAAAAGAAGTCATGCAGATTACAGTAGAAAGCATAAGTTTTCTGCCAACAGCAAATCAAAACACTAATCTCTCTGATCCTTTCTCCAACTCTTCATCTAGTGGAATGTTGAACATGACCGATTTTTGAGCGATTTATCGGCCGATTTATATAACAGAGAGTAGCAGACGCCTCATATATTCTATTTAAACACAACAGCAGAGAGTGAGAAATGAAAAAAATTACATTAAAATCTCTTGGGATCTACAGAAATACAAAAATCTGTTTGTAAATCATGGCTATCTCTATTTTTAATGTAAAACAACACAACAATTATCAAAACCCTGACCATAATGACTGCCCCTTATAACTTGTTATTAGGTTTTAAGATCAACTGTATAAATCAAAGAAGTTTCCTAGTAGATGTATAAACATGGCTTCTAAATGAAGGAACTTGAACATGCTACCCATTTTCATCACAAGATTGTTATATAAATCAATCAAAGTCCCCTCCATGTCTGATAATTATTAACTAGGTGCGTCACTAATTTCAGTTTTTGACAACTTTAAGAATAATTAGGACAGTTTTCATGCAATCAGTGTCCTGATACATTCAGAACTGGACCAGTTTGTATTTTCATTCCATGTTCTTTTAGAACTCATGACAATTACAAGCCCCTTTAATAGTTTCTAAGTAAATGAAGGGAATAAACAAAAGATGAACATAGAGGAAACTCACATAACTATTAATACTTCCTCCAATTTGAGTGTATACGAGGATTAACAAAATCTGACTGAACAAGGAATTCTGAGCATAAATCCATAATAAATATGAAATGTCTTGCCTTACAATGCGTTTAACCAAACACGAGCAACTAAATTGTCTTCGAAACTGACAAATGGTTTCTCTCTTAATGAACTGTTAATCACAAAGTTAAAGAGTCAGGACCAATTGGAGGACTTTTGTTCTCTGAATAAATAGAAGTCATTCCTTGAAGGAAAACCAGACTAGGCGTATAAGTAAAGCAGGCGCTGAATGTAAGTTTAGGGTTAGTAACTGGAATGCACTTGGATGTATCTGTTTTGTGATCATAGCTGTGAATGTTACCATATTCATAAAACAAAAAATCATCACCATATCTGAAACCCTGTTTCAAGTGCTCAAAACGCATAAATTCTTTGAATGGTCCGATACGGTACATCATACTCCAACCACCATGGCATTCCTTGTCCTCATCCAAAGAATATATTTCGAGCCTGCCAGTTGTACATGGGTCATACGCCATCAAAGTAAGAAGGTCCTTCATATTTACGACTGTAAATATCTTTTGATAACTAAAATCAGCACAAAATTCGGGCAATAACTTGAACTTGTTACTTGTAGCATCAAACTTGAGTGCAGCTAATGATAGAATAACTTTGTACTTGTCCTTGTCAGATTTGACGGAAGTTAAACATGTCCAATAAGGACAATCCTTTACCATGGTATCTGGAGTGCGTGATCTCTTAAATTTACGAATATAATCAGCATCATCAAACTGACCATGGATCCATAAATCGGAATTAGTGGAGTAAACTGCGTAATACAGATGTGATAAACCAAGCGAGCGATAGCATATTGCGACCTTGTAATCATTAGTAACAGGATCAAAACCGAATCCAGCTCTTATCAAACAACCATAACCTAGCCTCGGAAGGTGAAATTCCTTAGATTGATGAATTGCCGGGTTCCACAAGGCCGCAATGCTTTTAATGTTGTTGTGAAGTATACAAACTAGACCCTTGGCAGAACCAATCAAATAGTTAAACTGACGCCCACGGAGCGCAACAGTCTGCTGGTAGCGGGAGAAAGTAACAATAGAATCTGTTTTATCAGCAACTAGGTAATCACAGTCCCTAGGGTTTTGGTGAGTGTCGTGTTCTTTTACGAATTGTGGACTGGAGAACAGATATAACCACGATTTACATACAGATTTAAAACGTACCACCGACTTGATTGGGAGCCATGGCAATATCTCTTCTTGGATTAATTCTTCGGGCAGCTCCGTGAAGATTTTTATCCTCTTCCCATCCAACTCCTCAGTCGGAGACACAATTTTTCTTTTTCTTGGCCGAGACAATCTAATTCTTTTTCTATCCAAATTATGTGGCGTCGTGGACGATGACATCGTTTTCCGTTTTGCACCTAACGTTGGCGGCTGGGATGACGGCATGCTTGCTAGTTCTGCAGAAACCCTAACGTGGGAGGATTGGAGAGCCATATCAACGAGTGTCTGGCTTCTGTTTATTTAACGTACGTGGTGGAGGGAAAGTCCGTGTGTTTATATAAACTATCTCTTCTTTATATAATAGCATAACAAGGGGATAATATTTTGAGATTAAAAAGTCTCATTAAAAAGACTAAACTACCCCTGTTTTTAATATTTATATAAAAATACCCCTGTTTTTAATATTTATATAAAAATTGTTATGTGGAAATTGAACTCGAGTTGTTTCATTCTTCCATACAACCTCGTACCACTACACTATATTGTCACATATGCTTTTTATCATACACATAATATGTGAGTGTGCTAAAGGAATATTTTATTTAACTTTAAAGTTAACTACTTGAATTCCGCAAAAAAAAAGATAGTTACTTCAAAATTTGTACAATTAATTTTAAAGAACTGAATTCCAGATATAAAGTTAGACATGGTACATAAATGGATTATTATTTTATTTATTATTATTTTTTTGTTTGAAAATATATCTCATATATTTTTAACATATTTTTTTATTATAAAAAGTAATTAAAATGTAAATGTATAATTTTTAAAGAAAATATTGAAAATAGAATCGCCTATATATAGATAATCTAGATCGGTATTAAATATTTAGATAAGTTCGAATTATAATGAGTCAAAGAATTTTTAGTTTATTTTGAATTTGAAATCAGAATTTGGCCCATTGTTCAAAAAATACTCGATATTTGACTATATGACTGGCCGAAAAACATTGTCACATTCTACGTTTAGTAAATTTAAATTAGAAGTTCGACCAGAATATTTTACCAATAATGTGAAATTTTTTGATATCTTATATTAATATAAATTAATGTGTTTGAGGTGTTTATAGGATCAAGTCAATTGATTATTTGTATTAAAATTACTAACTTAACTGGTAGCGCAATAATGTTTTGAGACTTGTCCCGATTTTAATAATATTTGAAATTTGATATGAGATCTCACGAGATTTGTTAAAACTGCGATGATATATTAAATCGATTTATTTTTAATTTTTCACTTTAAAAAAACTAGCATTTTAAAAAGAATTCTTTTAGATAAACAATATTTATTGATCAAGATACAAGTAAAAGTTATATCTATACTATTTGTAGCATTTGATTCAATACATTTTATACTATTTTAAAAAATAAATATTGTTCAATAATTTGAAGGAATTAACCAGTTCAACTAATATTTATAAAACTTTATCGAATTGAAAAATATTTAATTTTAGGAGAATGGTATACAATATTATCAAATTATTATATGAAGAAATATTAGAATTGTAATGAAAGAAACTTAAAAATAGTTTAAATAACAATATAATTACAATTTTTTCTTCAAATTCTTGAAAAAATCATGGACATCAATAATAAGTCTTACAATATATAATTTATTTTTATGTTACATGATTGATACCCTGTCGCGTTATGGATTGTTTGTCAGTGATAATGTGAATACCATATATAAATTATTGCAATTTATTTATTACATAATTTTAATTTTTTTTTGAATAATTATAAATACATGTTATTTAAGTAATCAAGTGTCTCACTAGATATTAATAATGATTATACATGTATATAAATCAGATATTTAGCATATAAATAATTGAAACCATCGTAATTTCCTAAGAAATGTAACATACGATAATTCACATGCTAACATAGATACATATAACCTAATCTTATTTTGTTAAGAGTGGTGTAAAAAAACTAACATTTTTCCAAACATACATACGTTAAATTTCAAAAACTAGCCCGCAAGGGTTGGCTTAGCTGGTTAAAGAGAGGAAAACTATCCTCTTGGTCACAGGTTCGAATCCCACGGGAGGAGGATTTATGATTATGCCTCCTGAGTCAGAGCTTGTCGCTTAAATGCGGTTTACCTTGGTTCACGTAGTTTGCAGGCTATTGCGTGAGCCCGTAGGGTTTACCCAGTGCGCACCCGAAGGGTAGCGGCTGCGGGTTACCTACGATAAAAAAAATAAATTCAAAAACTAACATTTTTCATTAAAATCAACTTTTATATTAACAGTAGCGTAAATTTTATATTATTTTATATTATGATTGCAAGTAATTCTGAATTCAGTTATTCATTTTTTATCTTTTTAAATTGAGTAAGTTAATTGTAAGTTAGTAGATAACTCAGTAATAATATAAACCAATTATATAGTTTATTTAAATAAAATTCAAAATTTTTGGTCAACTCTGTATTAAACATATATGTTAATTTTTAACTTTTTTTTTTGTAAACATACCAACGACATTCAACATATTAAGTTTATTTGTTTCATTTTAAACGTATACTGACTACCCTGTTTATATTCATTCATCTCTTCTATATATAATAGGAGAATAAGGGTATAGTTTAATCAGATTAAAAATTCTCATTGAAAATACTAAATTACGCCTATTTTTAATATTTATATAAAAGATGTGGTCTATGGGAATCGAACTCAAGTTATTTCATTCAACTATACAAGCTCTTACCACTACACCATATTGTCACATGTGTTTTTTATCATACACATAATATGTAAGTGCGCTAAATGAATATTTTATTTAACTTTAAAAATACTTACTTGAATTCCGCAAAAAAAGGATAGTTAGTTGAATATTTGTACAATTGATTTTAAAAAATTAAATTCTAGATATAAAATTAGGCATAGTACATAAATGGATTATTATCTTATTTATTAATCATTTTTTAGTTTGAAAATATATCTCATATTTTTTTATTATAAAAAGTAATTAAAATGTACATATATAATTTTTAAAAAAATATTAAAAATAGAATCGTTTATATATAAATAATCTATATTGGTATTACATATTTAGATAAGTTCGAATTATAATGAGTCAATGCATTTTAAAACTTGGCCCATTGTTCAAAAAATACTCGAAATTTGACTAAATGACCGAGAAGTTTTTCAATTTAATTACCTACTTGCAAGGTCGACTCCACTTCAGTGACGAATTAGCCATTTAACCGTAACATAATTTGGCCAAATATTTAAAGTTTAGGTATTAATTACAATTTTAACACTCCTCCATGCGTATTATTTTTTATTATCGTAGGTAACCCGCAGCCGCTACCCTTTGGGTGCGCACCGGATAAATTCTAAAGGCTCACGCAATAGCTTGCAAACCACGTGAACCAAGGTAAATCGCATTTAAGCGACATGCTCTGGCTCAGGAGACAAACTATTATGTTCATGTTAAAGAATAAGTAGCATCTTTCATCCTATCATGCTCTCGGGTAGGGGTGTACACGGATCGGGTTGGGCGGGTTGGGAGAATTTAGCAACCCAACCCAATTAGTTCGGGTTTTCAAAATTTCAAACCAACCCAAACCATTTAAATTTGTAACCCAAACCAATTTGTATTGTTCGGTTTGGTTCGGTTTGGATCGGTTTGTTAAATATACAAAATTAATATAAAAAATTATAATAAAACATAAGGTTTCAAAGTTTAAAACACTTGAAAATAGTTCAAAACAATATTACAATCCACCATATTGAATAGTCTTAAGCATCCAATTTTCGACATCAAAAGTACTAATAATATTGCTTACGCTTTAAATATTGGAATGAATCATAAATGTAAAAAATATAACACTAATCAAACATCTATTGTTATTACGAAATGAACTATGAACATGGAGGTTATAAGTTACATTTAGAGTTAGAGATATATGGATCTATGTAAATGGCCTAAACATAATTTTGGATTAACTTATTAGCATGTACATATATATTTTAATCGGGTTGGGTTGGATTGGTTTAAAATTATCGAAAACCATATTCAACCCCATTAAATCGGGTTGACATTTTTTCAACCCAACTATATATCGGGTCGAAAAAAATCGGTTTGGTTCGGCCGAAATAGGGTCGGTTCGGTTTGGATTGGTCGGGTTGGCCAAACCGTGTACACCCCTACTCTCGGGACTTGCACTGTCTATATGTTCAAGATGTCTACATTTTTTGCACTTCATATGACCTCCAGCAACACTTAATTTGTGGATGATTTGTGCTGGATATTAATTTTTAATGTTGCAGTTAACTCCCCCGGGTTGTAATCGTTTCTTCATTCATCATCATCCTCCACCGCTCTTGTGCCTGGTGCGTTAATTTTTGTTTTTATGGACAAAGTGCATTGATTAAGAAAATGTAGTTCACATACGTTGTTATCTGATGATTTTCTTTTTAAAGTATCCCTGGCCCAGGACCCGTCAACAATCTACATATAGCATCCACAGTTATCACTATAAGAGTTGCAGAAGGTAAATCAAGACTCTACGAAGCAAGAGAGTGTGAGAAACCTTGTCAAAAGGAGTAAATGGAAGCTATGTTACCCGGACTCTTCAATTTTGCCCTCACACCCGTGTCCATCAGACATGACATGAGTGTGGGTATGGGATCTAAGTCGGATCCTTCAATTGAAATCTGGACACTTCTATTTCCACTAATATAGTTTAAAATGATTTACAAAGCCTCACAATAACTTATTTTTTAACGAGGGATGTCTAGAAATTACTATTTCCATTATATTATTTTGATTTATGAGCATAAATTTGAAAGAAACAATAAGTATGTGTCTTTATATTGGTATATGACACTATTAACACAGTTAAAATATATAAAATGTAGATATAATATAACATATGTAAAGGTTATATGCCGAATCCCCACACCCGTGTCCAATTTCAGATATATATCCACGAATCCGAATTTCTAAGAAATTAAGGATTGGACACTTGGATCTACACCGGTGTCCGACACCCATACCCGAGTCCGGATAACTTAGAATGGAAGTGCGCAAGTAATTACCTGGAGCACCCCTTCACTAAAACCATCACCAAATTTTAAGATTATGGACAGCATCATCAAACAAAGCTCTCGCAAATTTATCATATATAACTGCACCAAGTCTGTACATCAAAATTTTGGGACAAAGGATTAACTCTCCGCTTTTGAATATCAAAAACTGATGCAACTTTGTAAGAAAGCAGAACCAGCTCAAGAATGATAGGCAATTAAGTTGATAGAAATATTTTAAACCAATTAGCTAGATACAGCCCAGAAAACTGGCAGCTGAATACACTAATTAATACCAAAATATATAATGCACTTGAATAAACATATATTATTGTAGCATGATACAGCCAATCAAGAGCTCAAGTGCAAACTTGTCTGCACATTTGAAAGAAAACTCTTGGTTCGAGATACCATCTTGCACGAGTATTCTATATGCACATATGCAATACGAAACTAAGTCCCCAGCTGCAGCTAGTACATATTAAAGTCTTTACTTAATAATGTGCTAAATTTCTGCTCCCATACTCCGAGTACAAAACAAAATCAGTGAAAAGATTCAAGAATCAAGAACTTCAAGAACTTATGAGTAGATTAGAAGTTGATGCTTATAAGTTTGCAAGCATATTTGTTGATCTAAATGATAGGCCACTCAATGAGTAGATTAGAAATAGCCCAATAAATTAATCAAGATTTGACCAAACATATGATCAACTTATAGTTCCTTTAGGCTTTAACTGCCAATTCAAGGTCTGCATTGTCAAAAATTATGCAAGGTACATTCCCATCAAGTTCAAGGGACACCTAATTAAGAGACAGTGACTAAAGAATCAGCAAACCAAAAACGTACATATATAAGCTCACTTCTGTCAGCGCACCTGCCACCAGTTTTTTTTCCAACAGCTGTTGATGAGCCTGTGAATGTGATCTTTGTTACCTAAACATGTTTTGGAACATATATAATCTGTTGAGTTCATACATAATAAAACATCTCACAAGTAAAAGATGATGGCTAGATTGGAGATTACCTGAGTACTTGCAAGTAAAGCATCCCCAGCTTCAGGTGCATTTCCCATAACCGCAGATATTCAACAGAAGAAAATTAGGAAACATATGATGAATACTTAAATTGAAGTACAAAAACCAGAGTATGAGAAAAGATTCTGATCCAAAATCAATTAATCGAAGTACAATTCATTTAACTGGATATGATGAATACTTAAATTGTCTTCGAAACTAACAAATCACTTGTCTCCTAATGAACTAATTAATTACACGGGACTCGCGACAAAGTGGAGGACTAATTTGGTTCTCCGAATAAATAGACTTCATTCCTTGAAGGAAAACCAAACTAGGCGTATAAGTAAAGCACACGTTGAAGCTAGGTTCAGTAACTGGAATGCACTTGGATGTATCTGTTTTGTGATCATAGCTGTGAATATTACCATATTCATAAAATAAAAAGTCATCACCATATCTGAAACCCTGTTTCAAGTGCTCAAAACGCATGAATTCTTTGAATGGTCCGATACGGTACATCATACTCCAACCACCATCGCATCCCTTGTCCTCATCCAAAGAATATATTTCGAGCCTACCAGTTGTACATGGGTCATACGCCATCAAAGTAAGAAGGTCCTTCATATCTACGACTGTAAATATCTTTTGATAACTGAAATCAGCACAAAATTCGGGTAATAACTTGAACTTGTTACTTGTAGCATCAAACTTGAGTGCAGATAAAGATAGAATAACTTTGTACTTGTCCTTATCGGATTTGACGGAAGTTAAACATGTCCAATAAGGACAATCCTTTACCATGGTATTTGGAGTGCGTGATCGCTTAAATTTACGAGTATGAATTTTAAAATCAACATCGTCAAACTGACCATGGATCCATAAATCAGAATGAGAGGAGTAAACTGCATAATATAGATGAGACACGCCAATAGAGCGATAGCAAATCGCAACCTTGTAATCGTTAGTAACATGATCAAAACCGAATCCAGCTCTGATTAGACAATTATAACCTAGCGGTGGAAGGTGAAATTCCTTAGACTGACGAATTGCAGGGTTCCACAACCACACAATGTTCTGACAACAGACACAAACTAAGCCCTTTGCAGAACCAATCAAATGGTTAAACTGACGCCCACGGAGCGCAAATGTCTGCTGGTAGCGTGAGAACGTAACAATGTAGTCTGTTCTATCAGCAACGAGACAGTCGTGGTCACTAGGGTTTTGGTACGCGTTGTGGTGTTGTACAAATTGTGGACCGGAGAAGAGAGATAGCCATGATTTACATACAGATTTTAAACGTACCACCGACTTGATTGGGAGCCGTGGCAATATCTCTTCCTCGATTAATTCATCTGGCAAATCTGAAGAGATTTTTAATCTCTTTCTATCCAACTCTTTATTCGGAGACAAAGTTTTTCTTTTTCTCGGCGGCGTTGAATGCATGATTTTCAACCTGCGGGACTGTGTTGTTAGTTCTGAAGAAACCCTAACATGGGATGATTGGACAGCCATATCTACGCGTGCTATTTCTCTATTCTGTTTCGCGTGTGTTTATATTGGCATGAGGTTAGGGTTTTTATTTAACTATTCAAATCGAAGTTTGATTAGGGTATAGTTCATGTTAGGAAATAACTAAAAAAAACTGTCGAATCATATGCAGCTCGGGGTTAATAAGTTTTTCCCGCATCTGTTTCCTAATTGGTTTATTATTTTATTATACTCTATTTAGATCATCATCTTACCCAATAATACCGCCTATATAAAGTCTGTGGAAGATATAACATATGTAATTTTACCCTTTTTCCAAAAAATGAATGAAGAGGTTGTTTTCTTTCTCAAAAGACTCCCAAAGAATGAATGAAGAGGACACAACATTACTCACATTTATTTTCTCAAAAGACCCCCCAAAATCAATTTTCCCAAAAGAGTCCGGCTTGTATGCACAAATATGTGTAAATAAACAATGACATATAAAACTAAGTAAAATTAAATGAGACAATAATTTGGCTCATGATTTTCTGGCATGGGACTTACCTATTATACTCTCTGTAGATGTTTTTGATAAAAAATACAAAGATGTCATGAATATGTCCCGTAAATATTTTAAATCAAACTTGTTGATTATAATTATAAATCAATACTAAATTATAATAAATTAAACATGGTACGGCAATTTGCTTCAATCATACAAACAATAATAATTGTTAGATTTTCACCAAATATATAAATAAGAACGGTAAGATCTATGCTAAATTACTTAAATTATGATTTCTATCAAAAATTCAAGGGTGGAATTCTCCCAACAAATTATTAAAAAAAT
The DNA here is from genome assembly GCF_009905375.1 of Apium graveolens. Classification (NCBI taxonomy): domain Eukaryota; kingdom Viridiplantae; phylum Streptophyta; class Magnoliopsida; order Apiales; family Apiaceae; genus Apium; species Apium graveolens. Next base: position 3,083,264 of record NC_133653.1, read on the forward strand.
TATCGAATCCTCTCAACAACAATATCAAAATTTAAAATTTGTATTATGTTATTATTATAAAGCTATTTAAATAAAAACTCAAAATTAGAATACAGTAAAACCTCTATACAGTATTATTCTCGGGACTGAGAAAAATATTATGATAGAGAGGTTATTCTTACGTAAAAGTTAACATATAAATTTTAAATTTAAAAATTAAATAAAAAATATTTAATTAAAGAATTTCATAACACAAACGAGATGAGGTTCATGCCTTATCAGGTGAAGGTAGAAATCACAAGCAGCCAAAAATAAGAAATATGGCTGAAGCAAGAATATCCATTATGAAAGAATTTAAAATAATATATTTTACTATTAATATTATTAAAGATATAATATTAAATATTCTTATAATCTTGTAAGATGTTCAGACTAATTCTTTTGATTAATTTCCAATTAGCTAATTACATTTCTAATCAAATAATTCCTATTTGCTGCCTACTGTCATTTACTTTTCTTTGTTATCACTACTAGCTCCTAGCTCCTGGCCTTCATCTGCTAAATTTTTGAATTACATAACAAAGTCATTCACCAAGAACAATAAGCTCATCAAAAAACAGTTCTGGACTTCTGAGTACTGGCTTTATAAAATTACCATTCCCCAGTCCTCTTCAATTACAGATTTTATGATATATTCTTGTTATATATACGGTCACCTTACTCACTTTGTTTTTCTTCCCTTCAGTTCTGGTGCCTCAAATTTATGAGGACCGGACAATGTACGTCGAGAACTTTACAAGTTGGTGTATAAATTCGATGTTCTTTTAGAACTCATGAACATTACAAACCATTGATACTTTTCAAGTAAATAAACGTACAGGACGAGAACTATATAAGTGGGTGTATAAATTCGATGTTCTTTTAGAACTCATGAACATTACAAACCATTGATACTTTTCAAGTAAATAAACAGAGAGGAAACTCACATAACTAATAATTCCAATATATGAGAATTAACAAAAACATAGTATGAGAAAAGATTCTGATCTGAAATCAATTAAAATGGTCTTACAATTCATTTAACTGGAACAATGGCGCGTAAATAGTCTTGCAAACTGTCAAAGCATTTGTCTTCTAATGAACCAATTAATCGCAGAGGGGTTACAGAGTCGTGATCACGAGGAGAAATTTGGCTGTCTGAATAAATAGACGTCATTCCTTCAATAAAAACCAAACTAGGCGTGAAGGTAAAGCAGGTACTTAATTTAGGTTTAGGAAAGTAACAGTTGCAGACAGGTGCAGATTTTGTAACATGAATGCACTCTTTAGTATCTGTTTAATGATCATAGAGGTAAAACTTACCATTTTCAAAACATACAATCTCATCACCATAGTTGAAGCCTTGTTGCACATCCTGAAATCGCGAAAATAGTTCATATGGTCCCAAACAATGCATCTTACTCCAAACACCACGACATCCTTTATCCTCGTGCAAAGAATATATATAGAGCATACTGGTACATGAGTCATGCGCCATGAAAGTAAGAAGGTTCCTCATATTCACAACTTTAACTTCAAGTATCTTTTGATTTTTAATACCAGCGCAAAACTTGGGCAACAACTTGAACTTGTTGGTTGTAGCATCAAACTTGAGTGCTTCCAAAGATAACATGTTGTACTTTTTCTTATAGGATCGAATAGTATGTGTTCTTATAAAATAAGGACAGTCCTTGACCATGGTATCCGGAGAGGGTGATTGGTTGAATTTACAAGAAAGAATTCCATAATCAACATTGTCAAACTGATGATGGAACCATGAATCAGAGTTCGATGAGTAAACTGAATACCTTAAGTTTGACAAACTCGGGTGATAGCAAATTGCCACCTTGTAATCATTTGTCACAGGATCAAAACCGAATCCAGCTCTTATGATATGACAGTTATAACTTTGTGGTGGAAGGTAAAGTTCCTTAGACTGATGAATTGCGGGATTCCAGAGGGACACAATGTTGTCACGACGAATACAAACTAAGCCCTTAGCATAACCAATCAAATCGTACTTCCCACGGAGTGCAAATGTCTCATGGTAGCGTGAGAAAGTAACAATACAATTTGTTTTATCAGCTACTAGGCAATCATAATCGTTAGGGTTTTGGTGAGCGCTGTGCTCCCTTACAAACTGTGGATTCGAGAACAGAGACAGCCATGATTTACAGACTTAAAACGTACAACCGATTTAACTGGAAGTCGCGTCAGTATCTCCGCTGGCATTACTTCTTCAGGAAGTTCCCTAGTCTCTAACACCATACTTATCCTCTTATTACTCCTATTTCCATCCAGTTCTCCTGTCGGTATCGACGACATTCGTTTTCTTTTCTCTCTGATCGGCCGAGACAGTCTGATCCGTTTTTCGACATGTGGAGTCATTCTTTGCCGTTTCTTGTTCGGCAAGTCACTGGTAGGCAGGGACATTCGTTTCATTAGGTTTGAAAGGTTTGAAACCCTATCATGGGACTGTACGGTCATCTCTGCTCGTCTCTAATCTACGCCTAGCTCTAATTAGAATGAGTTTTCTTTTCATGTTTGCAATTTGTGTTCATCTATATAGGCGTGAGGCTAGGACGTTAATCTCATTGTCAAAATCGTTTTTGGATTAGGGTTAGGCAGGGGCGGCCCGGCGGGTAAATTCAAGAGTTAGCAGGAGATATTAGTATACCGTAAATATTAAAATTTTGATTCCAATTATTACATGCAACTAGCTTTACAACTCTTCATCAATATTTTATAAATTTTAAATATAAAATTTTATTGTAGTTTAAGATTAAATAGTTTTCATTAATATTTATAAATTTCAAATATAAAATTTATTGGAAATATAACAAACATACCTATGTTTTTTAACTTTTTTTTTTTTTTGATAATTCGTACTTGCATTCAACCGATAACGTCAAGTTCTAGTACATGAGAGATAAAACTAGGAGGAGTGACAAACCACTCTCTCCATTATCTGACATAGAATAAGCGGATTTAGCTACGGTACGCGCCACTCTATTAGCAGATCGAAAAACAAACCTGATTAGCACTGAATTAATGTGCTTTAACAAATGAGTACAATCACCCACAATGGTTCCAAAAAACGATTCTTCTGGCTCCCTATTACAAGCCTGTACCAGTGTTTTCGAATCTGTTTCAAATATGCATTCCTTATATTGCAATTCCATGATCCATGACAAAGCTTCTTTTAGAGCAATTGCTTCCGCTTCCCTCGGTCTCCAAACTCCATCTACTTTCTTACATCTTGCTGCCAGAAACACACCCTGATGGTCTCTTATAACTGCTCCACATCCTATACTATTGTCCTGAAAAATCGCTGCGTCCACATTTACTTTTATCCACCCTGCATCCGGATTCTCCCACTGTCTAGCCCCAGCAGCTTTCTGATCCTTTTCCACCGTTATCTGAGCTTCTCTCCAGTCTCGCAATAAGTTATTAGCCGCTGCCTTAACCCCAAAAGCAGAACCGTTAATCTTTTCCCAAACCCACTTATTTCGTCTATTCCACAGACTCCAACAGACCATTCCCACCTGCACACATTGTTCCCTTGAGCAGTTTTCAAACATATGTCTGATCACCATACCAGCTGAATTATTTACCGAATATTGCACACTAGAAAAAATCCCTGTCATATTCCATACTGTTTTTGCAAAACCACATTCAAACAAAACATGTGTGTCTGTTTCACTCGCAGAATGACACCAGGGACATAACACATTTATATCAACATGTTTCAGAATTAATGCACTAGCTGTTGGTAAACATGACGTGCAAACCCTCCACAGAAAATTCGTTACTTTACCTGGTAGTTTCAACGACCATAACTTGATCCAAAAACCTTTGTCCACCATATCCAGTTCCCCTTGTAACCATCTATATCCACTTTTGACCGTATAATCCCCTTTCTCATCCAATATCCAAAACCACGAATCTGTGACTTCTTCTAAAGGTAATGGGATTCGTTTAATCAAGTCTACATCACGAGTTTGAAGCACATCCTGGACTATATCAAAATCCCACCTGCAAACGTCTTCCTGCATTAAATTATGCACCATGCCATGATGTAGTTGCTCAGGCATTGGTGTCCTCACATAACCGTCACTAACATCTGGTAACCACGGACTATCCCAAATAGTTGTATCTCTTCCATTTCCAATTCGTCTACGAGCCCCTGCCTTGACCACATCAATAGCTGCCAAAATACTTCTCCAGGCAAAACTTGGGTTCGATCCTATCGTCGCATCTAAAAAGCTCGAGTTAGGATAATATTTTGCCTTCATGACTGCAGAAACTAAGGGATTAGACTCTGTAAGGAGCCGCCAGCCCTGCTTAGCCAACATAGATAGGTTAAAATCCCTTAATTCCCGAAGCCCCAATCCTCCACAGCTTTTTGGTTTACACACCCTACGCCATGACATCCACTTCACTCCCTTACTATTCCCCCCACTACCCCATAGGAATGCATTCATTTTTCTTTCAATATCCTCACATATTGTGACTGGAATTTGAAACAAACTCATCCAGAAACTGGGTATGGTTTGGGCTGCTGAACTCAGTAAGGTTACCTTCCCATGTTTCGACAACTCCTTATTATACCAACCCTCCAACCGTTGTTGCACTCGGACAGTAAGAAAACCAAATACCTCCGTTTTTTTGTTGCCTACACACATAGGCATACCAAGATATTTACCTGGTTTTTGGACTTGCTTTACTGATAAACTTTCACACACTGCCCGACAGTTCTCTTCCAGGGTGTTAGGACTGAATACCACCTCAGATTTTTCATAACTTATAACCTGCCCTGACCATGCCTCGTATCTTTGCAACACGCTTTTTAATGTTTGTGCTTCTGTTTTTGTTGCTCTCAGAAAGAAATAACAATTATCTGCGAAAAGTAGGTGAGATATAGACGGCGCATTCCTTGCAATTTTACAGCCATGTAGTAAACCACATTTCTCATACTCTCGAATCATAGCACTCAACCCTTCTGCGCAAAGAATATACAAATATGGAGATATCGGATCTCCTTGTCGTATTCCTCGTTGTGGTATCACTTCTCCAAAAATTTCACCATTTCGTAAAAAACTATAAGTTACTGTTTTTATACATTGCATCACCCTTTCTACCCATACATCAGGAAATTTAAATCTCCTCATCATCAACTCAAGGAACGACCATTCCAAACGATCATATGCCTTAGAAATATCCACCTTCAACCCAGCTACTCCAATTTTTCCTTGCGTTTTTCTCTGAATATAGTGATTAATCTCGTATGCTATCAAAGCATTATCAGTGAGCAAACGGCCTGCAATAAACGCACTTTGATTAACAGATATAAGTGTATCCAACATTGGTTTTAGCCTGTTCGCCAACACCTTAGAAAGGATTCTCATCAACACGTTACACAATGAGATTGGCCGGAGATCAGCCACTTTTTAACTTATTTACAAAAATGCGGTGAAAGTTGCATATGACGGTGCAGAGGAGATTACTCGAAATTGCATACAATATTGCAAATGTTACATTTCATGTTGCATATAAGGTTGCAACGTATTTTTGAAAATATTTTCCGCAACTTCAATATTTTTGAAAAATCCCCGGTTTTATTTTAGTTCAGATTAAATAGCATATGATCGATGATATTTGAATCATTAACGTTATAGCATGTTTATAAACAATAATATAAATGTTTGTTGTTGTCGGGGTTCGAACATGAGAATTTGATATAAATATTTGTTGTTGACGGGGTTCGAACCTGGAAACTTATGTAGTGTATAAATAATAAAATAAATATTTGATGTTGGTGGGATTCGAATTTAGAAACTTTGAGTAGTGTATATTCTTTTCCTATTTGAACCTAATGGTCCTACTAATTTGATTAAGAAGATTTGACGGTTATGAAAGAGGATAACCAAACCAACCAAAAAAATGCATACCAAAGTATACCCCATTCCGGTTATTATAGTTTAGTATAGATTAGGGGTGTAAATGGGCCAAAATGTTCGTGAGCTACTCTAGTTCCGCCGTAAAATATTCGAATTTGGCTCGGTAATAATCGAACTCGAGCTATTCAAATTTTTTACCGAGTCGAGCTCGAATTTCAAATTACTCGGTTCGTAAGGTTCGCGAGCCTTATTGAGCCTTTATTATTTTTAATTTTTTTAATATACATATATTTAATCAAATCAAACTCGAGCCGATCTTATTTCGAGTTTTTTTTAATATTTGGGGAAATTTGAATCTAACTTTCGAGCCAAACTCGAGGCTATTGAATGTTTTACGATCCGAGCTTAAAATTTAAGACTCGGTCGAACTCAAGCTCGAGCCCAAATATTTTTAATCGAGTTTGAGCCGAGCCTGACAGTTCGACGCGGCTCGATTACACCCCTCATCCAACATTTCAATGATGTCAAGTGTTCAAAATTTGTTGATAGTTTTTTTTCGAGATTTTGAGTGTTCAAAATTTGTCCAAAACAAGTTATGTTTGAGTGTTTAAATTGTCAAAAAAATAACTACTCACGTGCAAGGAAATTGTTTAAATTTCCTGTACATACTCCAGTTGGCCGCTGAGTTCTTGAATCCTATCTGCTTCTGCTGTGCAAGGTGCAACTATTTAATCATAATCCAAATATCTGCAATATGAATAAAAATACAAAGAGGAACATCAACTTGAGCTCTGTTTTCATGTCTGGTATATTCATATTCTGCTACTGTTTGAATATCAATCAAGTCTGTGTACAGAATCATAACAGGGTTAACAAAGGCTTGTATTCAAATCTCTAAATTGGATTAAATTAACATTATGTAGTGAGAACAACCATTTACGACTAACTAATACTTCGTATGCTGACCGCGGCTCCATACCAATTACCTGAAGCAATGCCTTGGACTTCACCATCGCATTAATTTTATACCAGCATATAGAAGAGACGGCATGTCTTTCTCTTAGCAATAATATCGCCCCTTGGTCCAGCTTCGTCTAGAATATCAGGTATGGTTTGAGACTTCTGGGAAACATTTGCAGTTATGCACAGGCACAAAAGTTAAACTCCCATAGTAATGAGTCTGCTCTAAGTGTGGGATATACTAGGTCTGTTTGATGGGCGGTTAGTTGAAATAAAATCTTATGTAGCGAATATTTTTCCTTCTCTGTACTGAACATCAAAAAATTACCAGCGGATCAGACCATCAGAAGCTAGCAGTACAATCCACAAGCATCCCCTCGAAATCAGTTAAACTGTTGACGGATAAGGACAGAGCATCAGCAAAAGCTCGAGTCTTATTTCTTTTACTGTCCTTGGCAGCACAAAATTGACTTCTAGAACTTACCAAATTAAGTTGCTTTACAACACCTGTCCACGATCATATCGAATTGACAGACTTGCGACATCTAGCTGCTCTGAAAAAATATGAGGTACCTAAGCAAAAATTAAAAATAAATTGAATTTCACGAAGTTTTTAATACTTTTGCAGATTATCTATAAAATTACTACCAACGAACAGTTTCTCAAAACTTCAGTGATAAACTAGACTTTGCTACAAAGATATCCAGATTTACTATGACTCATAGTCATTATTATTCAAGACAACAATTTTTGACCAAGATCAATTTTCAGCCGAAACACATAAAACACCTTTCAGCATATGCAAGTGAACAGAAAACCGTAGTACATATACAAACTTCTATAGTAAAGTTGTCACTGACGTAATAAAATATAGCATGACTGTAAAGCATATGCAGTGCGTTTAAAATACATTACTAAGGTGTGTAAAGAATGACTTCACTGAAAAGTTCATATGTAAGCACTTTTTTGCACTCCCTCTGGTTCAAAATAATACCCTTTAGGCAACTTTGTACGAATGTCGAATCTTAAGGCATAAAAAATTAATAGTTAAAACTAAATATTATTCATAATTTCTATATCAGATAAAAATGTAGAATATTAATACCACAATCCAGGATGCTACAAGTAAAACATCCATCAGATAAGCAGTCAACTTGCCAGAAAATAAAACATCCGCACTCATTTAGCAACACAAAGATATCCAACAATTACCAACGCTTTTGTTTAAAGGATTATAAATTAGTTCGATGTTTTATACCCACTGCTTACAGAACTTACTTTTGTAATTAACAAAGAGGACGGTACTTGAAAATTTGTCAATGACTTACCTTGCAGAAAAGATATACCTTGCAGAAAAGATATGTTGTCGCTCTTCAAAAGTTAGTCCTTTCTATTATGGTGAGTGCTCCCCAGTGACGCAAGCACAGCCTTGAACTCCTTCACCTGGTTAGTCATGTTACTCATAGAATACGCCTTAATCATGGTTCTATATGTAATTTTATCAGGCTTGCATCCTTTCCTCTCCATGATTTGAAGAACATTTTGCATCTCTGCTACACATCCCATCATACCATAGGCATCAACCAGGCAGTTAAAAAATACAGTATCAAGTGTCACATCAGAATTTTCTGTAAATCGCAGAACACCGGTGATTTTTTCAGCTTTTCCTGCTTTACCATAAGCTCTTACAAGTGAACAAAGTGTGACACAGTTTGGTTTTATCCTCTCCGAATGCATCAGCCTAAATAAAAATTCCATCTGTTTAAGATCACCAGCCCTTCCAAATGCATCTATCACTACATTGTACGTGACAATTGACCATGAGAAGTGATACTTCTCCATGTATTCCATTACAGCACTCATTTTCTCATAATTACCAGTTTTCCCATAGGAATCTAAGAGTATATTGAAGGTCTTAATGTTGGGTTGAATCCCAGCACATTGGAACTTCTCATAACACTTCTCCATCGTCTCAATCTGCCCACTGTTTCCAAATGCTCTCAGTGTGGAGTTCATGGTCCATACATCAGGCTTTACTTCTTGCTGATGGAGCATCTCAACAAGAGTTGATTCCATTTGTGTGAACCTTGAAATAAATGGAACCATTAAGGTACTTGCTCTCTCAAACGGTTTTAAGATACAACAGATAAGTTTAAAATGAAGTATCAATATTTACATTTATTTCTACAACGAATCAAGACAACCACAATGTAGGAATTGCTAAGAGTAAAACGAACTTGGAGTTTGAGGTGGCAAGAAATACAATTTACAATGAAGAACTGATGGATCTTTCTTTTGTACATTATTGATATTACCTTTTTCTAAGATCTTTCTCCAGACTCCCTCCTTTCTATTACATTAGTGGTTTGACTTTTTGCACGCACTACAAAGAGGTTTGACCACATAGTTAGAATTAATATTTTTAAACTTCTCTTTTTGTGAATAATAATTTTGCTTAAATAATTGATTGACAAGAATAATATTTTAAAAGTAATTATTGTAACTATGTGGTCAAAGCTCTTTGAAGTGAGTGCAAAAAAGTCAAGCGGCTAATATTATGAAACGGAGGAAGTACCATATCATGGTAATCAGGGATATGCTGCCCTAATTCTAAAACAAGTGACTTATATAGCTACTAAATCAAAATCAACTAGGTATTAAATTTACTTCAAGATTGTGATATCTTCATTGGTATTGATCGATGAATTATTGATTGCAAAATCTGCTTTGGTAAGTGCAGGTGAATTATATCTATTTTCGCTGAAAATTAATCAGAATAGGCCACTGACTGCAATTTTAACCAAAACAATTTAGTGAACTTAATAATATAGAGGCTAAGAGAAAGATATTACTTTTTTGCTTTCCCGTATGAATCAATGAGGGTGTTGTATGTGATCGTGTTGGGTTTTATTCCACGAGATGTCATGTCAGAAAGTAAATATTGCACTTTGTCGAAGGCATAAACTTGGAGGCAAGATTTTATGAGAATTGAGTATGTGAAGACATCTGGCTGACAATCAGAAGTGTTCTTCATTTCTTCGAGGAGGTAAAATGCTTCGTTCAAATGGCCACTTCGGCTGTAAGCAGACAAAAGAGCAGTATAGGATTCAACATTCACAGCACAACCTTCATCAATCATGGCCTGGAACAACGAATGGGCTTTCTCAGGTTGCTTACATTTCCCAAGCATGACAATTAGCTTGACATAAATACCGGAGTTTGGCCTGTACCAAAGCTGCTCCTGAAGTAACTCAAAAACCTGAAAGTAATTACAGTCTTTGTCATTTAGTTTATGAACATCTCAAGACTAGATTTGCAGACTACAATTTAATAAATTGAAAAACCATTTTAAAAGCAGATCCAAAAATACTTTCTTTATTGGAAAAAAAAAAGCAATACAAAACTAATAATATATTGCTATTGTTTCAATTAGCACAACCAGCGTTCTTCTCGGATAATAAAATAAGCACCACATAAACTTTTTGAATTGATGGGCAGAAAAGGCAGGTGTTAACGCACGGATAAGTGATTTTGTGTAGAATATGTTGCAATTGAAACAACATACCAATGGCCAACTTTGAGCATCTCCACGGGGAATATTTTACAAATTAATATAGAGGTTTTTAGTTGCTTAAAAAATGTTTTACCACTACTTGCAATTTGGACGACAAGTATATCTCGATAATGAAATCTTTTTTTTTTGTTTTTTGGGTCGTTTATATTCTTTTAGAAGCACCTTTGCCACCACTCTGGCACCTGCTTAATTAATGATTCTCAAAATATTCTGCACAACAGCACAAGTACTAACTTTCAAGGAAATAATCAAACCCACTACCCCACCCCAATATATCTAGGGAAGCTTAATTACTATACCAGTGCCATAAGTCCCTAACTACTACACATCTAATCCCTCATCATCCCAGAGTGAGGATCCACATTTTTTCTAACGATAATAGATTCTATAGAGAACATGCAAATGCTTGAAATACTAGACAGCCTACTTTCACCGAATGCCTCATATAAGTCAACAATACAAGCTACAAGGTCCATCCATTAAGGTTTATCTAGGCAAGAACTAGATAGATTCATTAATTTTTATTCCCAACATTAATTGACAGACATACATATTCATATCAAGGACCACTTCCAAACAACTGACCACTGACATAATCTATTAAGGTGTAATTTCCACTATATACAATATTTGAATGTTTGCTAGTAAGAAAAAAATTAATAAGACTCCTCAAATATATTGGCTTATGAATTTTTCCGCTTTAGTAAGTCAATTTAGACGAGTGAAGTTATGAAGAAACCTTGTATGTAATACCATAGTATGTCTAAACTTTATATGTGGGTGGTGCCAATAAAAATGTAATATTTTTCCTATATTTTACTCATTAAATACCTGAAAAACTCACAATATTTTCCATTGTAGTCAAAATCACTAACTTTTTCATAGAATATACTATCATCTCCAAACTTTGATATGTGAGTGATATCATGCAAAACAAATGCTCCGAACTCCAAAAAAAACAATTATCTCTTTATTGAATAAATTTATTGACAAACGTAAATGACTATATATGAAAATTTTGTTCAAGGACGTGTCCATCTTGACATACTTGACGAGCTAAAATGATGATTAACCATGTACCTGAAGATGTGTCAGCTAAGAATCAAGATCATAATGATGACTAGTGTAGCCTAGTAATTTGAAGTTTTTGAACCCTTAATCAAAACCAAACATCTGTTTGATAACTGTTGTTTACTTATCTTTCTTATCACTAGCTCCAAGCCTCCGTAAACTTATAAGTAACATACCAAGGTCATTTACTGAATGCAGGGTCGAGAAACACATAAATTACATAATCTTAAGCATACACATCCTTTTCCAAAACTTCTAATTATCATATAAGCTAAATTAACAGAAAAAGATTAAAACTTTAACAATGTCCATGGATAAGAATATTCGAAACAAGTAGAGAGAGAGAGAGAGAGCTGCTAATTCATCATTTAAGCTAAATTAACAAAAAAGATTAAAACTTTAACAATGTATATGAACTAGAATATTCAACAAACACAAAGAGGGATAGAGGGATAGAGGGGGGGAGAGAGAGAGAGAGAGAGAGAGAGAGAGAGAGAGAGGGAGTGAGAGAGAGGGACAGAGAGAGGGACAGAGAGAGAGGGACAGAGAGAGAGGGACACACACACACACAGAGAGAGAGGGGGAGAGGGGGAGAGAGAGGGAGAGAGAGAGAGAGGGAGAGAGAGGGAGAGAGAGGTAGGGAGGGAGAGAGACCTTAAGAGCAGACTCCCAACGCAAAGCAGTGATTCTTTCATGAAGAGCTTCAAGAACAGTTCTGGGCAATAGCTTCTTAGAATTAGTGGGTCCCCTTTTCTTCTCAATAAAAGATTTTGTAGCTTCTCTTCTCAATATTATTGAAATAGCTTTCTGTGAAGCTATCTTGTTATTCACCATCACTTTTCTTTCTCTGTTTTCTCTTTCCTTTAGCTTTAAGGCCTCAAGATTTTTTACCGGCTGAGTCTCCGGTCTCCGGTTAATCGGCGGCGGAAATGGGGTTGTGGGCCCGGATAGAGATGCCATGGATTTTGGGTACCAAAGAATTTGTGAGTTGTCTGATCAATACTGGTAGTTAAGATAGTAGGAGAATAATGGGCTTCAGTTAGTATTCTGTGCTTATTGGGCTTATTATTGGGCCGGTTTGGGCCAACAATCTACCTTGACAAACCATAATTGACATACATATTTCATCCATTAATCCCGAAAATAAAAAAACTTAAACGTCCATACATATGACTCGATAAAATGTTCTGAAAGTTAGAAATCTTGATTTGATTCTTCGACACATGAATGTCCATACACGACACGATAAAATGTCCTGAAAGTTAAAAATCCTGATTTGATTATTCGACACATGAATGATGAAATACAAAAATATACGAATACGAAAGTATATGATTAATTTAGTATGAGATATTCTTAAATCATTTAACAAAATGTATCATGATTTATAACTATCATAACACAATCACATAGTATAACAAAAATATACTACTTTCAGTTGGGAACTTAAGTGATGATAAAGTATACATGTCACAATAGATGCATCAGTGCTTTGTTTACTCTTTATCTGCAATGTTGACGAATTGTTACTATACAAAGATGTCTGCAAAACCTCTACTCTATATATGTTGTTGCTTGTTAGCAAATCAATGTCGAATTCGATTCCTGAATATGATTTTACTGTCTAGTCTTTAGTGTATCCCTTCATTTCATCTGTGTACCGTTTCTTGTCTTGCCTAGCAGATGCCTCGTATACTTCCTTCTCCTCGCCTACAAGGATCCAGTTTTTCGACATCAGATGAGATTATGAAAATGACTCTAGATTATTGAGAAAAAGATGGCTTTTCCCGGATGAAATGAAAATTGCGGACAAGAAACACAAACCTGATATCTTATTCCATCTTTCTCCTAGAACCCTGCCAGTGTCTGTGAAGCTGATTCCAGGATTAGTCTTCTTCACATTCTGGAGCCAACCGTTTTAAAATGAGCATATTATTAGCTGTTGTCGTGTAAAAAACCAGAAAACAATCACAAGTTCAACAGTAAATAGCCTTAAAAAAGACCTAAACAACGTGTAATCACTAATGCCGTCTCTAAAAAGACTAATCATTTAGTGACAAGAGAAAGCCTAAAGATAGCCGATAGGTATGAAAGAGGCAACATTGTATGAGTGTCATTTTTATGTACATTCATCAAAAAGTGTCTTCAGCAAAGGATATACAAGGTCAGATACGATCAACGTGCAATAACCAGCAGCATTACTCATTGAGTACTGAACAAACGAGTCTAGTAAACCAGATATATAAAGTCAAGAACAACCAGTAACGGGAGACGGCCCAAAATTAGATATGAGTGGCAACATTTTGGTTTTTAAGTCTAGTAAGATATGCATATGAAATATTAACGCAGGCAATTTTATAAAGTAATTTGATACGTCATACAATTGTTGTTCTGAAAGACTGACAACTGATACCAACCTCCCTTTCAGCCTTGGAGAAGAACATGAAAGCACTTAATGGCTTCTTAGGTGCATTTGGCTCTTTCTTCTTTGGTTTATTCTTCTTAACACCGTCTTCCTCTCCATCTTTCGTCCTTGTTCTCTTCTTACTTGCCGCTTCCTTAGGAAATGCCAAAGGCTTTTTCTCAGGTTCTTTTTTCGCAAGTCTCTGAATAGGCAATAATACAAGTGAACTACTGAATGCTGACACTTGACAATGAACCCCTAGAAAGCAAATAACTAAGACTGGTTTACCTCATTTTCACCTCCATTGTCACTCGCATCAGAATCTTCTCCATCAGAATCATCTGTAGGTGAACCAGAATCATCTTTCTCAGCAACGAAATCCTCATCCTGCATTATAGAGCAAGCATTCAAAAATTTGCAGCAGCAAAACAAAGATAGACGTGAACATGGATACTAAACCCTCAAGGATCTCAAGAAATCAACAGAGTAAAAATATTACTACAAAAAACTCATTCCCTATAATCATTCGCTGAGTACATGAGTAAACACCAATATTTTACAGTTAAAAGTAAAAGTATGTTTAGGCTCCAAACTTAATCCGAGAAAGTCTTGGCAGGCGCACGCGATCCCAGTTCATGCTTCACATACAAGTTACATCCATAACTTAATAGTTACATGAGAGTACAAACCATTTATATATTACACAGACGATATCAATCTTCAAAAAAAATGGGTTCGGTTAGGAACATAGAAAGTGAAGTGGTAGATAGCCAATAAATTTATACGATACAAAGCACTTTCCAGGGATTTAAGCATGAGCCTATCACATTATGTTAGATTACCATAAATCTAAAAAATAATTGATGATATTACCTCCTCGTCGCTCTCATCTCCATCAGCATCATTCTTGATCCTCTCAAGATGTGGGTCAACATCACCATCATCATTCTGCAAAACAGTAGGAACACAATCTGCAGCTTGGGAACCACCAACGTTCATGATTTTCAAACCCTTCGAACTGCATTAAATTACAGAAGAGAAATTGAAAATTTTGTTGTATGTTCAATTAGCAAATTTGAAGTGGGAGAACAGAAGGAATTACATGAAAAACATAAAGAAAACAAAGAAAGATGCCGAAAGTTCTAAATAACTGAATGAGCTATATGTTTTGAGCCAACTAGCCAAGATACCCTATATCTACAGCATAACAGACCATCATCCAATAATCAACAGACAATAAGACATACTAGTATAAAACATATCAAATAACAAAACCACATATCCCAAAAAATAAATAACTAGTTAAGTGGATCTAACAAGCCAAACCGCATATTACATGACCCGTAACTAGTTGTACGTGTGCTTTGCACCCCTAAAAGAATAAATGTGGCCTCTTTTGAGTTTTCGTGCATCTGCCTTTACCGGTAATAAACCTCATTTGTTTAACTTCAATATTCTTAAAATTTATTCTAGGCATGTCATTACAGAAGTCCAGAACAAGAATTTAACACTTATTATATCTATCCGGCTCAAAATAGACATTAAGATGCCTTACTGACCTGATGAAGTCAAAAAGATTGTGATATTCATTTCTTTGGATGTTCCTGAATAAATATTCTTGTTCAGTCTTCAGTCTGATCAGAAGATCGAAGTATTGCATGTTTGACCGTCCAGCAGCATGCATCTCAAACTCCACATAATCAATCTGAAATCAGAACATAATATAATTTATTAGCACGTCATAGCAATCAGCACTTGATTTTGACACTCAAGGATCACCCCTGCTAGAATCCAGAAAGCACAAGAAAGTTCTAGTTTTGACCATAAACTTTTGGAGTTAAATGTTAAGTATTATATACCATATCATGAAAAATAAGTGTTGGAGGCTTTGGAAGGAAGAAAAAACTCCTCTCGAGTGGATAGAGGACACCATCATCAGCTTTCAGGGACCACTTTACCGCATAACCATCCTGACGACTTTGGAACTTTCCTGGTCTTGTGACTTTGGTACTAGACAAGTTTTTCAATATAGTAGTGAATACTTCATGAATGAGTCCCTGATATTAAAGAGAACTCGCAGTAAATATACTGCAATCGATGCTATACATAAAATCAAGACTTTAACTAAAACACTATCATCATATATGTCTTATGCAATAATCACTCCACAAAAAATGGAGCCAAATACCCTCCTTGTTTTTTGGCCAATCCAATAAATGATGCACCTTACCTTATTTTCTATCTTGTCTTGGTACTTATTAGAGATCTCTTCCTTTGGTGGCAGTGTGTTTTCCACAATTTGATCTGTTTCAAACTGGCGAATATACAAAGTTATTGCATGAGCATAAAACTAAAGAAAGTGATGAAAGAACTATATAACATTTAATATGAGGCTAATATCATCAATAACAATACCTGTATCAAGATATGTGGGTATAATGTTTGTCCTTTATGGATTGGTGGATCAAGAGAAACAACAACAAAAGTATGTGGTTGATTGAACTGTCAAAAACAAAAGGGAAAAAAGTATATTAGATCAGATACCTTTAATCGCGACATGTATAACAAATGTACAACTAAATGAGGCAAAAGGCAAAACATATTTTAGATACATTCTAAATGTCGTAAACTTCATATGCTGACCTTGGGCAGTATAAAAAGGCTAACAATGCTTCTGTATTGGATTTTAAAATCATTGGCTTGCCCTTGGAGCCTCAAAAATGAACCATGTAATTCAACGTTATATCGCCCCCTGCAAAAAACAATCACCTTAATAACAATGACAAACTAGAGTTATCTCTGTTCTAGTTTCTTCTCTCCCCTGTATCCCCTCTGCTCAGAGTCCTAATTAGTTCTAGTTCATAAAAACATTACAAACACATGTACAAATTACAATGCAGGTGAACCAAAAAGACTTAATAAAATTAATTCAGCCACCGGAAATAGTAATTAGTAACAGAAGTTTTGCTAATTCTAGAACCATACCTGGTCACCAAAACCCGAAAAATTGTAATTGAACCCTTTCTTGCTAATAACTCCAAGCTGATTACTCCGCGGAACCTTCATCCACGTAAGCCCTAATATATCAGCCTTGTCTACTTCCACGTCAGCATTGCCGCTGCCTCGTTTCTTCCACATTATATCCCCTGTATGAACAACCCTAAGTTGTCCAGGGTTCTGCAGCAGCAAACAGCAAATAAAATTTCATTCGACATTCTAAATTTGCATGCAACGTTTTAATTTATTAACACTGACCAAACTTTTAATGTTTCGTTTTTAATATAATAGTATACATAATTGATAATTTGCTTTAGAGAACTAGGGTTAGGGTTAAGAAGAATAAAAGGCATGCACGTATAATTTGATTAGGTTTATAGGAAGAGAATGTACAACTTACAGTGCCACCGCGGCCTCCGAGAGAGATATTGTTGAATACTTGACCACCTGACATTGATTTTAACTTCCGAGAAGCACCGTGAAGCTTGATTTTATTCTAACTCTCCAAATTCACGAAAATTTTAGTGTAAAAACTTATATACACAAAAATTCACCTCTTTTAAATTTATGATGTTTTAGGTATTTTGAGTGAATAAAAAAATTAACTGAATTTTGCCAAATTTTATAACCTTTTAGCTTTTGAAAAAGAAAAAAAAATTATTTATTGTTAGTTAATAGAAATCCTTGTGAAAAGGGGTTGTGCATTTTGAGATTATAGTCTACATGTTGGTGACTGGGAAACCAACTATTTTTTGTTTGGTGATATTTTAACAGACCAAAATAGTTGAAGAACAAAAATAAAATTCATATTTATACCCAGCGTTACAAATTTCGGAAATCAGAATTATTCTGCTGAAGTACCGATTTGCGATTTATCGCAAATCGGTCAAATCGGACAACATTTTTGACCGATTTTGAACGATTTATCGACGATTTTTGAAAAATCAGCCCATTTCTGTAACAGAGTTTATACCCCAATCTCTCTAAACCAATCAATATATCACTTCAAAGATCTATATATAATTATTTTTAGCTGATTATTCCGAGAAAGAAGGGTGACTGTGCATGCCCTTTAGAATAGCTCTAAACATTCTTGCTTCATCACCTAATATTCAATCAGGCTGAATGCATTTTGAAATATTACGATTTGATACCATCGGAGAAAGTAAAAAATCTAGGAGGTGTTTTTAAAAAATAAGTTTGGACTTGAATTTTAAGTTCCGAAATGCAGAGATCAGAGAGTCTTAGCAGCCAGAGTCTCAAGTTACGTCGCCCTTCCACGCGTGTTCCTACATCAGACCCTGACATTGATTCACCATCAGCGCGGAGCAGATCAGGGCGGTTTCAGAAAAGCATCAGTGGTCTGTCAGATTCAGAGTTTAATATGGACGAGAGCGGTTTGACACCGAGAGAGGACGAGGAGGAAGAGGATGCGGAGGGAGACAATGAAGGAGATCCCGAAGAAAAGGAAGAAGGGCCTGGGAAGATGTCGTTGATGGCGTTATTAGCAGAGACGGATAGAGAAATGGGAGTGCAATCAGCCTATGTGATGGCGGAGTCAGAGGAAGAGGAAGTTGAAGAAGAAAATGATGACGGGAACGATGAGAATGGTGAGTATCACAATTGCTGTGTTTGCATGGTGAGGCATAAGGGTGCTGCTTTTATACCTTGTGGACATACTTTCTGCAGGTTATGTTCAAGGGAGCTTTATGTTCAGAGAGGTAATTGTCCGATCTGCAATGGCTTCGTTATGGAGATTCTCGACATTTTCTGAATCCACGACAGTCGTATGATGATCTCAAGAAGTTTCAGATTCGCGGTAATTTTGGTCTCAGAACATGGCATTCATGGCGTTTGAATGATGATGGAGCTATCAAATGGTGTGGTCTTAGATTCAGTTTGCTGCAAGAATCATGTTAATCCTCTATTTGTGTTTCAATTTTTTTCTAATAGCAAAACAAAAAAGACAGATGATCTAGTGTGTAAAATTTTACTGACATATATGATATTACTGTTGTTTTTGGTCAATGGAAGGACACAATTACGTAAGACTATGGGGCCGTTTGGATCATGGGAACGAGACTGAGAATGAGATTCTAATATCATTCTCGTTCCTGTTAACTGGATTGAAGTTTCATGATCCAAAAATGATCCAAACGGGCACTATGTCTCTATTTATCTCCGTTTATCTCAGTTCAACGAGTCATTCTACTTCTCGGAAGTTGGTGGCTTGCTTTCAAGGACCTGTGTAGACGCCCTCAAAATCGCACCCTAGCTCAGTCAAATTGCTCGAAGGGGCTTATGGTAAGCCATTGGCGCCTCTCACAAATGGCTTATGGTAAGCCATTGGCGCCTCTCGCAAATTGTCGGGGCCTGACATTTGTAATTAATGACAGCCACCTTCCTTCCTGGTCATACATAGATTACACCTACCTTTCTGGAGATATTAAAGTTTGGATGGCACTTAGCTAACCCAGCTAGCAGAAGCAGACCACTCGTGATAGTGTTAAATGTTTTCGGAGTGTATGCAGACCCTACAAATGCATGATTGTTTAGCCATTATGTTCTAAATCAAGACTGGACCTTGCAGTAAGATGGGGCTGCAGACAAAGATTGCAGCATTGATAAAGCAATGTGCTATCAATGCGCATGCAGCTCCAGCGTGAAGAAGCAGGCAGCCTTGATAAGTTCTTGAAGACAAAAGTGCAATCTTCAGAACTTTGTTGCAGCCTTCAATGATTTGCAACTTTTCCTTTTTATCATTGTTGGTCTATGGACAATAACTTGAACTACATTCTATTCTTCCCTAGGATACTGAGTTGTCTAAAGAATCAAACAACAAAACCTAACCCAGAAACACCAATTGAGATCAAATTTCGGCTAATTGATACCCTGCATTGGTACGTTTAAAGCATGCTTTGGCAAAAAAAAAAAATTAATTATGTCGATAAGTTCAGGTGCTTGTATTTTCTTAATAA
This sequence comes from Apium graveolens, assembly GCF_009905375.1. Taxonomy (NCBI): domain Eukaryota; kingdom Viridiplantae; phylum Streptophyta; class Magnoliopsida; order Apiales; family Apiaceae; genus Apium; species Apium graveolens. Next base: position 3,103,166 of record NC_133653.1, read on the forward strand.
ACAAATTTACGACAACAGCTTTGTGAATAAACTAGTAGGGTAAGCAAGACAACATGAAATCTCCATTATCAAGTTTCTATAAATTTAAATCAAACAAGCTTACATTACACATGAAGAGAACTTCTTTAAGTTCTTATAAAGATAAGAAGATTCTAATAGGAACTAGTGATGCCATTAAGGCATCAAGGAAAGAACAGTAACTAACTAGTTCCACCTTGTGAACCTCGTTAAGATTTATCTAACATGATTTATGAACTCCGAGAAGAACAGCCTAAGAGAAACAGTTCTGATTTCTAAAACAGGTGGACGCTGTATGTATGAAAGTTCTGATTTCCAAGACCGTTGAGCAGGAGAGCAGAAAGAAAACTTACTGAATCAACCTTTGGTTCTCATGATCGTTATGCTGCCTTTGCCACCTTCAGTTCGAATTTTGGTTTTACCAACTACAGGCTTCCCGGTTAAAGCTGAAGTGGGATAAGCAGCTGCAGGATCTTCCGTTTTCTTTGATTTTGATGGAGGTGGAGTGCGTATCCGTTGATTTATATCCTTCAATGTTACATCTCCAAGGACACCACATGGCTTAACAAACGCAAAGGGGTAGACCACTGAAGAAGCTAACTTTGTAGGCGGACGCGTGTATGACTTCTTACCTGAGTTACGATCTTACTTGCATTAGCTCAGTAAGACATCTGAATACTATATGAATATACAGTTGATGTATCATTTATGCAAGACAAATAAGATGCCAAATCACCAAAATAAACATAATAGCCATTTATCAAATTGACCCTCAGTCCATGTACTACTGTTTTACAAAGGTGAGAAGTTTAACCTTTGAAAACAAGTTTTGGACGAGCCTTGGTAGGACACTCTTGAGGAGTAGCAGGAGTGGCTTCATGCTGTACTGGGGTGTCGCAAAACTCTACAAAAGTGCATCGACAATAATTAAATATACAAAACAAGAATAAGCTAATAACATACACAAGGGGTATTGAAGACAAAACCACATATAGGAAAATTATTTGAGATAAAAAAGACGATAACAGAATCAGCATATAGTAGAATGCAAATTTAGATCTTCAAGTACCTGTAATATCAATTTGCAGTTCAGATGAACCAGAGAGATTCCTGTGTAGAATGCTTATTAGCCAAATTATTAAGAAAACACCAAACCATTAAGAAAATACGCAACCATAAATACGATTCACATGAACATACATATCCTCAAGACTGAATTGCATATTAGCATCACTAAAGCAGTCGGTCAACCATCCGTCAGATGACTGATCTGGAGGAACATAACTGGATGCTGATGTATCTGAAAGGCAGTTTTTTGGTAAAATCGAGATTAAAGACCTGAAGTGAGGATCAAATATTACTAGTTTGCAGAAAAAGTATTAACCTTCAAATCTGGAAACCCACTGCGAAACATCAGGCAAAGCTTCTTCAAATGAATCCATCACCTCCTAACCAAATGACCAAAGTTTATTAGAAAGATGTTGAAATGAACTTAGATAAAGTCGTAGGATTCATTTTAAGCTATGTGGATGAATAAGCATTAAATGCTGAATTTTACTTATCGTCCTATTGCAATTTTATCACCGTAACTCAGAACTATTATAGACAGAAATAATAAATAGCACCTTTCTTATATAAATTTGAGTGTGCCACACTTGAGCAGAATATTTTTAAGACAAAAAACATAAAGCACCATTATTACACAAATTTAGTGTGCCACGCTTAACGCATAAGAATATAAAATAACAGGAACTTGAGATACAAAAAATTGCTGCACATGACTAATGGCACAGATAATACTGAAATTGCTAATACTTGAAAATCTGAGAGCTTTGCAAACCTCTGATTGTAAAAATGATGCTGATATATCTTCATTGCAAAGTGGAGCGTTGAAGACCTCGGGATCAAATTGTAGCATGCGCCGCCTCTTTATCTGTGAAGAGTTCTCCCTAAATTGGTCTAGATCCTTATTCATGTAATCTGCAAGTAATGTATTCCGATCTTATTAATGTGCTCAAAATTTAGGTCTTTGAATAGAGAAATATGTAACACAAAAGAGCCACATGGTTGGTAGCAGAAGTTGGGAGAGCATATATACCACTTGAAGTAGCTTGATATGAGAGATCCCCACAAGCTTTTAAAGGAGTGTTTTCTTCAAAAATGCACGGCAATTCTCCTTCACTTGGGCCTAAACCATTCCACGCGCATTTTGATAAATCTGGTCATAGCAAAAGTTTCCAAAGTTAAAAAACACTCAAACCAGGGTTTTTGCTAATTAAATCATAATGAACCTTACCAGGAAGTGTATAATCTGGCATAGAATAATATCCGTCTTGCAAGTCCCACATGTCTCTGTTGCATATCACCGTAATTTAATTAAAAAAATCCTGTTAGAACAAAAACTTTGACATACATGTAGCTTATACAAATAATCAAATAATGAAGTCTGGATAATCCTGAACCAAAGGCAGTCCCCTAAGCCAAGAAAGCAAGCTTGCAATTTATAAACATATACGATATCACTCCACAATGGAATACATGATCTTATTAATTGTAATCAAGTTAATCAGGAAGATGATGCATTTGCAGACAGCCATTACAATTTCACAAATAACTTGCACACAAGAAAAAATTATCATATTGTTAGTCAATCAGGAAGGCACGCTTTTAAAGTGCTTCACGAGTAAATCTATATAACATGGCCCTGATGGCTGGATCCCAATTAAATTATCTTCTAGATAATAGAAGTATAGAACACAGTGGCATCGAATTATTCGCTTCAATTACATCAAAGGACTTGAGCAAATAATACCAATTTCAGCGTCCATATCAATGTCAATTCATAAACACATTTAGGAACATAGATTAAACCAGAACATACATATAATGGCTGAAAGTAAAGCAAACAACGATATATCCAATCAACAAAATTTAAAAACTGATCCAACAAATGTACCACAACTGGAGCAACAATCTATCTATTTCCAATGGTATGCGCATCTCAGCCTTCCCACGACTCTACTTACGAGCAAGATTTACCGATATGTCCAGATTTTAGTCATGTTCATACAAATTTACCATTACCACTATTACAACACATGATCTGCTTCACTGAATCACATTTGAATCCAACCAAACCCCGGAGAACATCAATTGACATAAACCAAACACAAATCACTAATTCAACATTTCAAGAAGACTTTCACACACTGATAATCAACTAAATCTCAAAATCACAACTTTATTAAGTGCCAATTTGGATCATGAGATTACAACCCGAAAATGAAAATAAAGTTCTAAAATAAATTTATATCTAAATCACATTTTAATCCAACCAAACCCCGGATAACATTAATTGACACAAACCAAACACAAATCACAAATCCAACATTCCAAGAAGACTCTCACACAATCATACCACAAAATAGTCCACTTAATAAATCCAAGGCAACAAACATACTAATAATCAACTAAATCTCAAAATCACAACTTTATTAAGCGCCAATTTGGATCACGTGATTTCAACCCGGTTAACGGGAATGAAAATAAAGTTCTAAAATAAATTTGTACCGAAATCTCATTCTCATTCCCGTTAAACGGATTTAAATCTCATGATCCAAACGGGCACCAAAAAAACAAACAATCAAACAAAAAGGGTGTTCATAACATCACTTACTTGTCATTGATACCATCCATTCAGTTCTGCAACAAGAATTTTTGAGCAACTTGGTCAAACTCAAACAGCAAAAAGAATAAAAAGCAGTTACTTATGATAAAACTGACAAACAAAACATAAACACAACTACACCACCATCAAAAGTAACCGTTACAGAACATATAACAGACTCATATCCTCACACATTACTATAAAAAATAATAAATAAATTATAAGTATATTATACAGAGACACATAGAGACAGAACAAAGAAGAGAATGGAAGTACCAGTACTTAAGACTTGTGGTAATAAAAATGTGTTATCGAGATTTGTGCAGTGTCTATGTAACTACTACTACTTTATGTTTCTGCTCTAACATGTGTGTGTGTGTGTTGTTTATATATATACACACAAAATGCAGAAATATCAGCACCCATGAAGGAGAGAAACGGTCATTGGAATGGACCACACCACCCTCCATTTTTTGATGTTATTATGAATTAATTAACGAGATATATCGGGTATGTTTTAATAAGATATATATGATATATTTAAATTATGTTTAATTTAATTGAGATGTGAGTTTCATTTCCCGTAAAAAAGTGAAAATTATGTGTACATAATTTTTTTTAATTTTAAAAATTATTAAGAATTTACGATTAAAGACGTATATTACGATTAACGATTTATATTTTGAACTCCGTTTAACGATATATATTGGATATATTTCAATAATGAGATAAACTTGGTACATTTTACCGACATATACCGAATATGTTTTTTTTAACGAGTGAATCTAGTATATTTTTAATTACGCTTGATTTGATTCAAATGTAAGTTTTCTTAGTTTTATTTCTCAACTGACAAATGCTAATATAGAAAGATGAAAAATATTTGTACATGGTAATAAATCAAACGGAGGAATTTATATGTAATCTTGTAAAACATGGTAATGTCCATTAGAGGCTAAAAGCAAATCTAAAAGCAATTAATCTTATTCCAAAATGATATATTTTCATTTGAAATGTATAATCCCTGTGGAATATCTTGGGTATTAGTAAAAATATTCTTCAAAAACCAGGGGCGGACGGAGGGGATGGCTCGGGTTGGCTCCAGCCCCGGTGAATTTTTATAATGGCAAAATTTTACATATAATATTATATTGTATGATAATTCACCCTGATTAATCTTATTCTTTTAACCACTGTCAGAAAATTACTAAATAAAACCGCACAAGTAGGTAATAATTGGTGTTTGCGTATAGGTTTTTAAGCTCCCTTAAGAAAAACATTTATTTTAATGTTATATATATATATATATATATATCACTTAAGATTAAAAATGGCCTATTAGTATTTTTTACACGAAATTGAGAAGTTAGCTCCACTCAATAAATTATTTAACATGTACTTTAATTTTTCAACATGTAAATTTATATATAAAAATCAAAAAATAATGTTAAAAATAAAATTTATGTATAATTTTATTTTTATATTACCTTTTTCTGTAGAGTATTATTCTATATTGATTTTTTTTATTTGTTAAAAGTAAAAGACTGTTATCCAATATTGAAAGTACATATAACTTGATTCACAAGTTTAATTGATGATTTTGTTGAATTTACATTTATATAAATCATTATTTTAAAATATATATTTATCTATTACGACTCGTTTTAAAAATCGGTAATCGGTAACAATCGGTTTAGGTATCGATTATTGATTAATCGGAACAAAAATTGGATATATTTAAATATTTTATTAATATTTAATATATTTACCTTTATTTTTATGAAATATATAATTCATAAATAATTTATAAATATTAGTCGGATTTGAAAAAATAGATCAGACAAATATTTTTTAAGAATTAATCGGGGATTTTTAAACACTTAATTTACGAGAACGGTAATGCTCACATGCGGCGACGAATGAAAAGTTATCCATTTTAAAATTTGTTTTATAAATATTAAAATTAAAATTAACCGTAAATAAAATGACGTAATACCTTTACTTTTTTGGGTTAAATGTATCCACAAAGATCGAAAAAATTATTACATCCATGGTTAAAAACCTCTTGCAAGAGTATGTTATGCGGGTAAATTTATTTTTATTTTTAAATATTCGAACTATTGACCTCTCATAAGAGAGACAGAACTAATGCATCCAAAAAAAGTGTTTGAGGTAAAAATGTTTTATTAACGGAGTAAATCCGGTGTTTTAAAAATCCCCGATTTTTAAAAAAATCCCCGATTTTTAAAAAAATCCCCGATTAATCCTTAAAAAATATTTGGCCGATCTATTTTTTAAAATCCGATTAATATTTATAAATTAATTTTGAATTATATATTTCATTATAAATAAGGTAAATATATTAAATATTATTAAAATATTTAAATATATCCGATTTTTGTTCCGATTAATCCCCGATTTACCGATTAATCATTAATCAATACCTAAACCGATTAGTACCGATTACCGATTTTTACAACCACGAGTAAATCTAAGAAATATGCCGTAGTTGACTTCTGACAAAGGACATGATGTACAGTCAAAGGTGAAACTGTCTCAAAAATGGACCCACTTTCGTTACACGGATTCCGAATGGACTGCGTTGTACTTGTGACCGGAATATATCATTTTTTATTGGACCAGGTACCTAGAGAACAGGCCTGGCCCAGATGCAATGTAGTAGAAGCCCAAGTAGCCCAACACAGCAATGTCCACCTCATTGAATTGCATGGATCTGGCTGTTTAAAATATGTCGGCGTATGCATCTTTTCTCATCACTCAATTATCTTTTACAAAAAGGTAAATACGTACGAAACTGAATATCTATTCAAGAAACCAAAGCTTTTTTGTTACTCCTTCCGTCCCAAAATGATGTTCCTATATTGACTTTTGGTACTGTTGACGTTAAGCGATTGACTACTAATTTACGTCTAATCTATAATATCAAACATAGTCATAAGTGATCTCGTTGGATTCGTATTTATCAGTACTTTAATACAGTGAAATTTTTATATTTAATACTAATACGAATTTAAAGATATTAACGATCAAAAGTATGCATTGGCAAACGTGTCCAACACAAAGAGGAAACGTTTTTAGGGACGGAGGGAGTAGTTATTTACTTTAACATCATGATATAGACATACATTCTAGATGCATTGCGTCTCAAAACCAAGGATTCATATTTTTATGATAGTAATTTGGTTTTGATATATGGGTTATCTGGTTATAAATTTCGGAAATTTAAAATATTCGGTTGAGGTACCGATTTGTGATTTATCGGACAAATTTTAAAAAATCGGATGATTTATCGATAATTTATCGGAAAATCAGGCAAATTAATTAGGCAGATGTTTATGACCAATTTTTTAGCAATTTATCAGCAATTTTTAAAAAATCTGTCGATTTTTATAATAATCATGAATTTTATCATATTTTTTGGCGGATAGATTTAATATTGAAAAATTTTGTGAATCCAAGAACGGCGTCGTCGCTTAATGCACTAGTAGTAATTTGCTGTCCGCAAAAATTATAATGAATACTCCATCCGTCCCAATTTATCTGTGATGTATAAATTTTTGTGATTATACTGAACCAATTTTGTTCAAAAATTCCATAAAGTTTATAATTAAAAAAATGTATAAAAATTATATCATTAGAAAGTACATGTAATCTATTTTAATATGTATATTTCAGTTTTTTAAAATAATAAAAATTTGATATTTAATTTATGGTCAAAATTAGGTCAGTTTGACCGCAAAAATTGAAACATGACAAATAAATTGGGACTGTGTAATTGATTATGAGCAATAGTTTATTATAAACTAACTTATTTCCAATGTTTTAATCAAACACTAAATATTGATCACTTGTTTGTTTTTTTGACAAATATGGCTTATAACCTTACAAATGAGTATATGTTCTTATAAATTTTCTATTGATCACTTGTTTGATTATATTGATATAACCAACTTTAGTGAGTTTTTATAAATGGTAAAATAAGAGAAAAGTGCGCCAATATCAAACTCTTTGATGCAAAAAGCAATCTAGCTATAAGCATTCAAGTTAAGCAATTGATTAGGGTTTCCTCTTATGTGTAAGAAACATGAAATAGTGCAATTCACAGTAGTACACAAATTCGTTCTCCACGCAGAGATTAATATAATTACAACCTAGCAGGCTAAAGAATTTGTTACATTATTCCAACTTCCAAGAGTGTGTCGATATGGTTTTTAAAGATTTGAGGAAAATATATCATTTTTAACATTAAATGACAATTTTAGGCAAAATATTAACGATATAGATTGACGTCCAAAAAAAATTGAAATGCTCAATTTTAGTTAATCGTCACGCATGGGAAGAATTAACGGTAGACAAATTTAGTTTCAAATCCCGACTAAGGCTCCGCTTGAGAGTGCTGTTACAAACTGATGTGCGGTGAGAAAAAGTGCTGTCAAAAAATTTAGATAACTGTTTGAATTTTTTTTAATTTATGCATATGTTGAGATATAATATATAAAAATAATATTTTTGAGAAAGTTTGATGGTGAAAATAACAGCTTTTTTCAAAAGTATGGGGCTGTTTTTGCTAACAACAGCATTTAGACCAAAAAAGTTTTTCTAGAAAACAGCTTTTAGAATTTACCAAATACTTTTCTGACAGTTTTTCAGCAAAACACTGTTGTAGCTGTTTGCAACAACAATAACAAACAGGGCCTAAATCGAAAATTTTATAGATTTTTTTTGTCAAATTTTGAATTTTAGTTAAAAACTAGCGAACATTTTATTAAACCCCGGTTAGTATCCAACTATATTGAGGCGGGGAATCGAACCTTAATCCTTCCGGCAGCCTAAAATTTTATATCATATTACGTAATCGACTCATCTAAAATCTTACGATATTAGAGGAAGTGATTTATTTTTATATGTCTCATCTTTCTGATGTAATTTGTTGCGCCTTGGAACTTATATATCCAAGTCAAGCAAGTGACATGATGTTTGTATAATCCTTTTTTTTATCTAAAGTTATAAATTATTACAAGTTTACTTTTACAAAATTACCAATTAAGCCTAATAATATTGTGCATGAGCAGGAAGACAACAAGTATATAGAGTTTGTTACGGAAAGGTATATTTGTATAACGTGTGGGAAAGGTTTGAAGGGATGATGATTCACAACTTCACATTCTCATTGCTTTCACACCACTTAATTTGTAGTTTCACTCGTTTTTTTGTATATAAAGCCTCCAATTAAGGCCAAGATATGAGAACTACACACATACATATGTACAAATGGATTCGTTATTCTTTGCACTGATCATTCTTGATCTGGTAATTATTACTGGAGTGATGGGCGTCCAAGACAAAAGATTCGACGAGAACTATGCTGTTACATGGGGAAATGAACATGTTAAGTTTGTGAATGAAGGACGCGATATTCAGCTTTCAATGGATCCATCCTCAGGTGAAGTTCAACTACTTAGATCTCATGCATGCAGAAACAATATTGTCATGAGTTCGTGAACTACTTAGATATCTCTCTCTCTCTCTCTCTCCCCTCTCCCTCTCCCTCTCTCCCACTCTCTCTCTCTCCCTCTCTCTCGCTCCCTCTCTCTCTCCCCCTCCCTCTCTCTCTCTCTCTCCCTCTCTCTCGCTCCCTCTCTCTCTCTTTCCCCCTCCCTCTCTTTCTCTCTCTCTCTCTCTCTCTGTCTCTCCCCCCCCCTCTCTCTCTCTATGTCCCTCCTTCCCCCCTCTCTCTCTTTCCTAAAACACTAATCAAATATGTTACTATTACATTACAGGGGCAGGATTTGCCTCAAAGCTGAGTTACAGAACAGGGTTCTTCCATATGAGAATAAAGTTACCTGCAGGAGGCTGTGCAGGAGTTGTAACAGCTTTTTATGTAAGCAATATAATTCTATTCAATCACCTTTTTCACTTTCCAATTACTCAAGTAATTGAAACTCTCTACTAATGTCCAGAGCTTTATGATACTGCTAAGGTTAGAATGTATCTGTTTACATGCAGCTACATTCACATACTAACAAACACGATGAGCTGGATTTCGAGTTCTTGGGCAATCAGAAAGGTAAACCGATCACGTTACAGACAAATGTGTTCTCGAATGGACAAGGAAATAGGGAGCAGAGGGTCATTCTTTGGTTCGATCCAACTGCAGATTTCCATAACTATCAAATTCTGTGGAATGAACATCAGATCGTGTAAAGAACCATTAACCTTTACTTATATTTATAAATTCATACATGCTCCCTCCGTCCCATTCTCAATAATCGAAGTTTCGTCAGTAAAAAATTGAAAAGTCAAACACGTTCATTTAAGTGGAACGTTTCAAGAAAAAAAGCTAAATACGACCGAAAAAAGTCAGTCAAATTTAGCTTAATTCAACCGCGCGCGGTCGAATTTAACTAAATTTGACCGATTTTGAATCAGTTGTAATAAAAGGAGTCGAATTTAGCCGTGTCCAAAGGATTCGACCGTCTGTGGTCGAATTTAACCCGGTCGAATTTAAATCAGCTGTATTTAACCTTGTTTTCTTATAGTGAACGGAGGGAGTACTATATAATCGATATTTTTTAACTTTTGATAAATTTCGATCAGGTTTTACGTGGACGATGTCCCGATTAGAGTGTTCAAGAACAACACAAGCATTGGAGTAAACTATCCATCACAAGCCATGAAAATAGAAGCAAGCTTGTGGAATGGAGAGGACTGGGCAACAGATGGAGGCAGAACAAAAATAGACTGGTCTCTGTCACCCTTTAGAGTTCAGTTTCAAGACTTCAACATTGATGGCTGCTCTGTTAGCACTGGATATCAAAGACGAAACAAATCAATCACCACGAAGAGTACTGATCGGATTTGTTATTCATCTGAATATTGGTGGAATGCAGAAAAATACAGAAACTTGACTCCCAAGCAACAAGAAGAATATGAAAACGTCAGGGCACAATACATGAATTATGATTATTGTTCTGATCGTAATAGATATCCTGTACAGCCCCCAGAATGTGAATCAAACATTTGAAGGAATTAAGTTTAATACTTTAATTAATGGATTTTATTTATATAATAATTATTTTAACTTTTAATAATGTGGTTTCAATCTGTCAATAGTGGATTATACATCCTTCATGAAAAATCAGTCGAATTAATATGATTAGTTAATAGTAATATAGTTTACAAAATTCTGGTCCTTTTTACTAGGGAATGATATTGTTAGATTTTTGAAGTTCACGTTCATATTTCAATGACCAGGCGAGGTATTCCAAATAAAGCTTGCAAATATTTACCGATGTAGCATAATTACACAACCCGGGTCAAATTCCGAGTCTTTTTCGAAAATCGGGTCAAGTCCCGATTACGAGTCCGAAATAAGTCGAAGCAAACTGTCCCGAGTGCAGCCAACTTGGGTTACGAAAAGCCCACCACAGGCCCCCAAAAGATCATGATTTGTTGGTGCACATAGTAGTAGTACTTTGCCTTATAAACTGAACAGAAGTCCCAAATATCCTCGATGTGGGACTCGGGTGTTACAAACTCCGCCACTTAAACTCCTGACGTCCTCGTCAGGCCCGAACAGATAGCCCATAGGACCAAGAACATACCTCTCTAGTCATTGTGGGATAATACCGGCTGGCTTTGTGTCCCCGCCTCCGGCAACTTGACGCATCAAGCTTTCGAGAGTCGGCTCTGATACCATATATGACAACCCGGGTCAAATCCCGAGTCTTTTTCAAAAATCGGGTCAAGTCCCGATTACGAGTCCGAAATAAGTCGAAGCAAACTGTCCCGAGTGCAGCCAACTTGGGTTACGACAAGTCCACCTCAGGCCCCCAAAAGATCATGATTTGTTGGTGCACATAGTAGTAGTACTTTGCCTTATAAACTCAACAGAAGTCTCAAATCTCCTCGATGTGGGACCGGGGTGTTACAATAATACATGATAAATTTTAATCGAGGCGAATATGTATTCATGCGTGTTCCCATATTATTTTGTAACTAAGGAAATTGCCATCTTCATATTAACATCTCAGAGAAAAAAATTGAGATGCATGTGTAGTATTCATCTATTTCAAAATGTTTAGTTTATATACATGAGAGTATCTAGTCCATTATATATTGATAGAGAATTAAAATAACTTTAATTTTGTAATAAATATCGCATTAATTAGGCATGATTTGATCCGGAAAAAAGTCTGACTAATAAAGCTCGATAATTAATATTGTATTAATTTGGCTCTATATGCCCAAAATTATGGTCTGATCAAAACCCAATTAAGTTAAATGTCTTGGCCTACTACTTTACCAAGAAAAGGCTTGCATAAGGCCCACAAATCATGAATTTATTATAAAATTTGTAGGTCATAAATCAGCCAAAATTACAGCTGAGAAAATAATTCAGACTCAGATTCAAACTCTTAAAAAAGTAGTTCTCAAGCAAGACAGTGTTAAAAGAAAGCAAGTACCTACTTTCTATGACTTCAAAATCCATTTTAAATCAGAGACTTGTCCAACCCTAACCTAATTCAAAGTTACGGATACCTATGTAAGGTGTCTCACCCCATAAATCAGAACAACGTTTTGGAGTACAGCTATAAGCGTCACAATGACCGAAAAGGCTCTACAAGCTACAAGGCCACCACCTAGAGCGACATTTTAGACTTAATTCTCGAAAAAGGACGAATAAGTCACTACGTCCTTGGTGAGCCCTTATCGCCATAGCTCTGAGGACATCATCAAGAACTACGTTTTGGCTTGATACTTGGCATACACCAAGGTACATAGGCATCTTGTGAGAGTATATTCAAGCCACGAAATACAAGTGTAACCATTAAAACACGAAATTCTCAAATCATGATATTAATTATATGTAATAAATCGATCTCAGAATTTTATCCACAACATATATGTCGTATTTTTTTTGAAATCTAAAATAACTCATCCTATCTTTTCTAGTATCTTTTTTAAGGAGTTAATTATCCAATTTTCTTTCTTTGATTCACCATCACCATGAACATAAAATTGAAAAACTTGTATTAAAAGAAAAGGCTTTTTAAAAATACTTTGAATATAAAGTTAGAGCAGAGAAATAATCTGTGAAGAAAGCTTATGATGTATTGAAAATAACTATGATAGGGGGATAAACGAGGATAAATGAATTGTCAGACCAATTAGTTCACTCTTATGAGACATATCGATGTTTCTCGGAACACAAAAGTAAACTTTTTGAAGAATATTGATGGTTCGTGTGATGTCCATAAAGTTAATTAGAAGGTTCATCCTGATTATGTTGTCACTATTTTACACTCTATCACGTAAATTTGATGCTCAAAATCAGTTAATTTGGTATTATAGTAAAAATGGTAACTATAATGTGAAATGTGAGTTCAAGGTGGTACCCACGAACAAAAATAGAGTTTCGATTTCAAATGAGAGATGGAAGAATAAGTAATGGAAGATGCGCCTGAGTTTGTCACTGATTTTTAAAATAAAGTTATTTTTTGAAAGTTTTATAAGAACTGGCTCCATGTTAATGACATTCTGTTAAAAGGAGGTATGAATATTGAAAGCTACTGTCCTTTTTGTAAATGTGATGGTGATTCCATATCCCAAGTGTTGTGGGAGTGTAAATATGGTAAAAGTATTTGGAAAAAGTTTGATTTTTATAAAAAAAAATCTCCAAATCTTATTACGAATGATGCATTGAGTTTTTGTATGAATCTATTCCAGTGCATATAAGATGGAGTTTCTAAAATTTATTGTGATTTGCAGTATTATCTGGTTCTAACGTATAAGCATTTGAATGGTTTGCAGTACCCTTGCTTTTCGGATCTCATTAAAATGGGTTTAAGTTTTGTCCCTAACATATCGCTCTCCAATCCGGCATTCCAATTTGTTCTCAGTAAAAGTGATGTGATGTGACATTCCTCTTTACCAGATTCAGTTCTTGTTAATTGTAATGTTATCGTGCCTGAATGCAAATCTGATTGTGGTTTGGGATTTGTTGATATTGACAACAGATGAAGGGTTCCATTAGCGTAGGCTAGATATTTTGCTGGATAATTTTTCGGTGTAATGGCTAAATCAATGGCGTTATGATGTGGATTAATTTTGACTAAAAATTAATTTCTCCGACTATTACATTATTGTTGATGATATCTTAGCCGATTCTTCAAATATTGTACTAAGGTCTTTTATTCTCCTCGGTCAGTCAACAAGGTAACTCATAAGATTGCCAAAATACAATCTAAATAGGCGTATACATGAGTATTGATCTAAAGAGATCCATAAAAACTTTAAATACTAAATTATTTTCAAAATATGAATTTTTATTAAAATTAATTTTCAAAAATACGATATACAACTTTTCGAGTTCAAATATAGGTTAAAATTCATTTAAAAAAAATATTTCCAATTGATTAGGGTGACATACTTTGCATGCACTCTTGTATATTCAACTGTCTTGAAAATTAGTTGAACAAATGTAATAATAACTACAATTTATCGAGGCGTGCAAGCTGGTCTGACACCCGGTTATTAAAAAAATTAAATAAACGTGATATTTTATTTTTATATGACAGTTCATTAAAAAACTGAGATACATCGTCGATATACATGGTTGAAATCTATTGAGAACCCCAGATTAAGTTTACTTTCCGAACCCGCAATCAACAAAATCAATTAAAAACAATTTTGCAAGCAATTAAAATCAACCAAAAATTCATAAATAACTCATCAAATCAACTCAAATACAAATGACACATATCTAACCTATCGTTTTTAATATTCCCGAGATAGAAAATGAACTTATTAGTTCAACAATGATGTATTCGACATAATTTCAATACTGTTGTAACAGGTTCTAAAAAATAATTTTTAGTTTGAATTTTTTTAGGTTTTGTATTTAATTTATCGAATCTGAGATTGATCAAAACAAATACCATTTATTTATCAAATATATTAAAATTTTAGAAATAGATTTTTTTAGCCAAAGTCATGTTTACATATTGTGGAAATTAAAATTAATTGATTGAGTTTCCGATTTACGATCTATCACAGATTTTTTAAAAACTCAAATAATTTATCAATATTAATTTATTGAATGTGTCAAATATTCGTGACCTATTTATCGTGCTTTTTATATAACATAGTGTATAAATTTATTTAAAACATTTGACCTGATTGGCACAAGTGAATCGAAAGGCGCATTGAGAAATCTGGGTTTCCATTTCTAAACCAACCCGTATCTCAAAGTCCAAATTTGACTTCTCAATATGATTTCTTGATATTCCTTGACCCGTGACTCATAAAATATTTTCAATCTACATCATTATTTTTCATCAAACTGTTTATCTTTATTCTGAGACATGATCAGACTTGATCTTCTTCTAGAGATTTTTCCAAATTTGTTGGTTGTTTACTGCAAAATACTTCAGTCTAGTTTTTTTCAATATTTTTACATACGATACCATTACAGATTACATAAAAATTACAGGTTAACAAAATCTTAGAATATCAATAATGACCTAGTCATGTTATGTTAAATCATGTCTTACATAACAAACTGATATACATGATTGAGATCTATTGGGAAACTCAAATTAAGTACACTTTATGAACCAACAATCAACAAAATCAACTAAAAAGATTAAATAAGCAATAAAATCAACCAAAATTCATAAAATAACTCATCGAATCAACTCAAACACAAATGACACATATCTAACTTATCGTTGTTAATATTCTCGAGATTGAAAATAACTTTTCAGTTCAATAATGACATATTCGACATATTTTCATTAATATTGTAACATTTTCTAAAAAATAATTTTTATTTCATTTTTTTGAGGTTTTGTGTTTAATTTACCAAATCTGAGATTAATCAAAACAAACACCATTTTATATTAAAATTTTGAAAATTAATATGTTTACATATTTCAAAAATTGAAATAAATTGATTGAGTTACAGACATGCAACCTATCAATAATTTTCAAAAACTAAAACAATTTATCACCAATTTATCAAATTTATCAAATATCAATTACCTAGTTATCGCGATTTTTTGAAAAATCGACCCATTTCCGTAACTATACCGAGATATAAAAAATGTATTTAAAGTATTTAACCCGATTGGCACAAGTGACCCGAAAGGCTGAAATATTGGGTTTGCCTTTCCCCTTCCAAACCAACCCGCATCTCAATTCGCAACACCAATTTCACATATATATTATCTCTCACACACATAATCATATTCAAAAGATCAAATTAGGGTTAATTGGTTCAATCAAAATTCAGTTAAGAATGTACGCCGATCGAGAAGCCGGAGCCGCTAAGGTTTCAATCAAAGACCGTCTCAACATCGACGATCCCGGTCGCCGTCGTCGTATCTCCGGCAAGAGGTTCGCTAATCTTTAATTACTGTTATAATTACTTGTATATGATTATGTTCTTTTAATTGCTTAATTGTGTATGATTATTGCTGGAGTTTCGCAAATGAGTGTAAAGGTGCAAACTTTATGAGTTCTGTTAATTTCGGATAGTATGTGAATAATATCGGTAACGTGTGATTGTGTAATTGTTGCCTAGTTTATTTTATGATAAAGAAAAGAGTCTATTGTCAGTACAATTTTTTTTCGATACGGTGGATTTTCTTTGCTAAGTTGGGCTACATTGCTTAATGAGTGTAAAGGTGCATACTTTACAAATTCTGTTAATTTCGAATAGTATTTAAACAAAACCCGGAAAGTGCCATTGTGTAATTTTTGCCTAGTTTATTTTACGATAAAGAAAAGAGTCTATTGTCAGTACGGATTTTTTTCGATAAAGTGGATTTTCTTTGCTAAGTTGGGCTACACTGCTTAATGAGAGTAAAGGTGCATACTTTACGAGTTCTGTTAATTTCTAATAGTATATAAATAGTACCTGTAGCTTGCAATTGTGTTATTATTGCATCGTTTATTTTACGATAAAGAGAAGTGGATAATGTCCGTATGAATTTTCGATGTAGTGAATTTTCTTTGCGGAGTTGGGGACTTGGGGTACATTGATTAATATATCTGCGTAGATAGACTGTATGGAAAATGTATCCATTTATGATTACTTGTTCCTAGGGTTTGAATTTGTGTAATTGTATTATTGTGTTCTTTTTAGTGCCTAATTGTATGTGATTGTTGTTGGAGGTTTGCAGGCGAGAGTAAAGGTGCGTACTTTACGAGTTCTGTTGATTTCGAATAGCATATAAATAGTGCTTGTAACGTCTGATTATGATATTATCATGTCATTTATAAAATTTATTCTCCGTTATTTAGCAAAAAAAAATAATTTATTCTCCGTTCGAAATATTTTAGGTGTAGTGGACTTGACCTACATTGCATAATTTGTTTGTTAGTGTATAGAGTATAGACTGTATATAAAATGTAACCACGTGGTTATCTTGAATAATTTTGAACACAATGTCACTGTTAGATGTATAATTTGATTTTGATGTTTTGTTAGGTTATGGTACATTTTAAATGTAATCTTAGTGTCCGCATGTAATCTTCTTTATCACTAGTCTCTTTTTCGTTCTTGTTGGTTTCTTTGCTCCCTCTACGAAGATAACATTTTTTTGTTTTCTAACTATTTTACATAAAAGTGTTGTTTACAGAGTTCCTATATATTTTTTTTAAACTAGTCATATGCATATATCATTCCTTATGCTAAAATAAACACATGTTCGTCAAATGTAGCTGAGAAGAGTCGAAAGTTGTTTTCATTGGTCATATAGATCATAAAGGTTGATTCTTTGACATTAATGATTTACTTATAATTTTAGTTTAATGTTGTATTACCTTTTTCTTTATGGACTTGACCTACATTGCTTAATCTTTGAATTGGATTATATTTAAAAGGTAGTGAGAGGCCGTAAAGTTGTTATTCTGTCGAACTGCTAATTGTTATTAAAGTACCCCCGGTGTTTATCTACAATGAACTTTGCAACCACGATATTTGTATGTCATCTTTAGATATATAACCTGATATTTTGTGAATTATGATATTTGTTTTGTGTAAACATGGCGTCTGTAATAATTCTTCTTCTCAATATTCTATTTCTCGTCCGCTCTTGCTCCTTCAAGAAAACAAAGTTATTCCTCTTAATGTAGAAGTGTTAACTTACAAAGTTTCTACTATTAGTTAGTAATAAAAAGATGTGATGATGGCTTTTCCCAAAAAGAAATACCACATCTCCTAGCCCAGTAGTTCGACAACTACTATCACTGCTGTTGCCGACGGGGATCCTCCAATAGACCATATATCATGGAACAAATAGGGTTGATAGGCCCAACCGTTTTGCTTGAGCTTTTAATCCTTACCAGTCCCGACCAACCAGTGAATGGTGTGTTGACCTCATTTAGGCAAGACATCACAAACCCCTTTTAGGAAGCTACTTAGGGAGATAGCGTTTACCAATTCACTTTTTTTTTTACTTTCCCGCTGCCTCTGCTTCGCAGATGGGAGAAAGGCGATAGATATCTAAAGAACCCTGTATTTCTTCTAGAGGATCTCCTAATTGTTCCAGAACAATAAGAAAGCTGACTGATGAGTGCCGATTTAGCCTTTTTCTAATGGCTATCATGTGGAGCTCAGCTAAATATGAACATTTTTGTTCTCGGCTAACTACGTAATCATAGTTTAAGTGTAAACACGTGTACGTCAAATGTAGCTGTGAAGAGCTGGGAGTTAGTTTCATTGTCTTAAAAATCATTAAGATTAATTGTTTCACATTAATTATTTTCTTTTTTGGTTAAATGTTATATTTTATGTTGATATGTGAATTTTGAAGTGATCTTTTAGTCTTTACTGATGCTTAGTATTGGTACTGAAAGCTGAATCAGCTATATCTTGTTTGTATTTTGTTCATGAGTTTGGGTGGATAAGATAATACTGACTACTGAGATTATAATTTAGGATAGACTAGGAAGATTTGGATTATTCCTATTACGAGTTTATAAATTAACTGGCAGAGAAGGACAATAAATACAGATATTGAATTTCAACCTATGTTGTTCTGCTGCAGACAGAGACAGGATGATGACAAATGGGAACATGATCTCTATGATCGTAGAGATCCCCAAGTTTCAAGTAAGTTCGTTCAAGTATATTTGCACTGCCCACCTCCCCAATATACTATCAGTGTTTTGGACTTTCTAAAATACATGTAAAATATTTTATATATTTCTCATCCTTGACAGATAGCAGAGTTGGTGCCACTGATCTTCGTTTGAAGCTTCAGAAGAGAAGTATTCAAAATCACACCGGAAATGGGTCTGCCCAAGGAGGTATAAGGGACCTGCGTGAAAAGCTCTCAGGTACAGTATATTCACAACCAGCGGAAGCTGCTCGAGCAAAGCCAAGAGTGGTTACTGAGGGCCCCAGACCGGTTAGGAAAAGTGTCGTAACTGAAGCCTCTGCGCCAGAGACTAAAAAGGTTAACAACACAGTATCGAAGAAAAAGGCTGAGCAAAAGGTGTGTCTATATCAGTTTCACCCTATCTTATAGTAAATGGTTTTTCATTTCCTAAGCAGTCTTATTAAGAGGTGATTAAATTTTGAGATATATTTAATTGAATACAACTCAATACATTTTGCAAATCACTTGACTGTTGCACTCAAATCATTTTAACATGTCTCTTCTTGTTTCTGCCAACTTATCAATAGAATTCTTGGTACTTTTGAGCGCCTTCTTAGATTTAAGCGCCTAAAGTTATGTTTAGGAGTTTTCCAAATGTCAGTTTTGCTTCTAGCAGTACTATAGCTATATCAAACTTTAAGTGCTTCAGAGTAGAATTCAAGGCAAATTAACTTTTATGTAGCATCTTTTCTGGCTCATGCGTGATATTATATGCAGGCTATATGTGATAGATTACTTTTTGATCATCCACTCGTGAAATTATTCTATTGAAGTGCAGTGCTTTTTCCAGTATCTTAACAAGCTCTATTTTGCTGCAGTTCGAGTCAGTGGACAGTTTCCTGTTCTCCCTGGGTCTAGAGAAATACTCAAAAAAATTCAACGCAGAGGAAGTATGTAAACTGTTGTATATTTCTGCTCTTTATTTGTGTTCTGATGACTTCCCTTTTTTAACAACCATCAATTTTTGCAGGTTGATATGACCGCCCTTTTACACATGAATGACGAGGACCTTAAGGTTATGAGTATACCAATGGTGAGTTACTGCAATTTGAAATGTACAGCTTGATGCTTGATACTGTTTTTTGATTAAGTGCCGAGGAAACTTAAAAGTATTAATTTACATACATGCACAATCTTGTCATAAACTGTGGTTTGATGCTTTTGTGGTAGAGGACTAGAGGTAACGAATGTTCATAGTTGTGTAAAATGCACAAAAGTAAGCACCATACCTTACAGTGTTTTGACGGGGGTGAAAGCCTCATGGGGTATTATATTACTTGTTGGTCTCAAGAAATTTTTATTGGCATCACTAACATTCTAGTTGTTCATAGTTGTTTTCATATCCCGATTTATTAGTATGTCACTTCCACTTTGATTCAATTGCAGTTTGTTTTAGTTCACTTCTCTTTATCTTACAGGGCCCAAGAAAGAAGATACTTCTGGCGTTGGATTCCAAAGTCTGATTTTAAACAGCGGAGGTTCTTTCATTTGCTTGTGTAAATCCTCAAAAGGCTTTGGTAGCAATGTCCTTGCATATCAGCAAATCTCTGTCTTAAACTGAAGGTTCAAGCCTGAATTCATGTAACATTTGTTAGTGACTTTTTCAGTTTTATTTTGAGCATAAATAGTGTTCATTCGAGCAGGGACTTCAACTTCTCCGGGAGCCGTGGCATCCCAGATTCCCCAAGTACTCGTTAGTGCTAAGCTTTATTATTTATATCGAGAATTTAATTTTTTGATTGTACTTTTTAATTACATAAAAACAAAAATAGAGCCAGTTGCATAATGCATCCTTTGAGCTGAGTGCCGGCCCTCATAAATTAATAGAGCACTTGCACTTGCAAGGATTGCTTTTATATGGCCAAGTAGATAGTAGATTGAAGGTCACAAATGATTTTTTTTTTTTTTTTTGCTAAATTACAAATGAAAATTTCAATAATTGGAGTCACTAGAGATGTAACTAGTGGGGATCATTTGCAATAAAGACCTCTTAGTTAGAAATGTCAAATATTTGTATCCATTGCTTTAAATAGGGTTGGCTAGAGAGTTTTTGGGTTGGGGATGGGTTTAATGAAAACTATTGCAATTTTTTTGTCAACTCAAATTCTCAAATTATATTTGAAAATTAAATTTGTCAAGCTGATTAATCCGAACTACCTATTTAGCCTTCGGATAAGCTAGTTAATATAGTTAAATCTCGATAAATGAATATTTAGATCTGTAAATTAGTTCATGCATTTGTAAAGAAGAAAATTATTAATTTGATTTGACGAAATAAATACTTGTTAATTGTTCATTTATCAAAATTAAGATCAATAACAAGTTTAACAATAAATAATTAGTCATGATTATATATTTCGGAAATCGGAATCATTCAGTTAAATTATCGATTTGTGATTTGTTGGACGCTTTTTGAAAAATCGTTTAATTTATCAGAAGTTTAGTAAATCGATAAAATATTTTTAACTAATTTATCCTTGATTTTTTTAAAAAAAGACCGATATTTATAACAGTTGGACAGTAATGAATTTTAATCTTCATCGGAATCTATATTATACTATTATAAGCGAAACATGGTTTCGTTTGGTTGGTTGATTAACACCTTCGTAAAGGGTTTGTTAACACCTTCCAATTTTTTTTTTAAATAAATATGATTTACTTAAAAAATTAAATCATGTATCTAATATAACTATAAACACTATGAATTATTATCCAACATAATTTCTAATTGCACTCAACTTCTTTCTTAGCAGAGAATCAAACACTTCTAAAATTAATTTTTATTAATTCAAATTATAATATAACAAAATAATTAATAAATCGAGCATTTTTTATTTAAAAAAACATCAAATCATCAACATCTACCATTATTATTCAAGATTCACACTTTCCTGTAGCCTCTCCACCCGTGCAACGAAACGTACTATAGATTGCAGTATGACTTTTTAAAATTTTAACTATCTAAATTTTAAATCTGTCAATAATATAATACATACAAAATAATACGTAAATATTATAATAAAATAATAAAAGTATAAATATTATAATCAGTCCATGCTTCGTACTAGTTATAGCTAATATTACTGACATGTCTACAATAATAATAGTAGTGGTACCACAACCTTTTAATGGGACCGGAGATGAATAAAATTGAACGGCAAAACCTGAATATTTTGATATAAAATAAAGCAGAACAGCCCCAGCTAACTTATCCCCTATGCACATAATTTATGCACAGTGTAAACTATATTTTTAAAAACCCTGCTGGTGCTAGTTGAAACTTTGGAATGAGTTCTTTAATTTAACTTAGGAGTCGCTCATATGACATCCAGGACGGCCATCCGGTCTCATGATCGAAACTAATCGGTTGAGATACTAATTTACTATTTATCGGATATTTTTCAAAATTTAAATGATTTATCGATTTAATCAAGTATTTTCGGCCGATTTATCGATTTTTTTTTAAAAATTGAACGATTTCGATAACCATGCCTAGAACGCAATTCGATTGAACTTTATAACTCAGTTGTTAAATTTCCGAATCCCGGTTTTTAGTTTACTATTAATAGCAAATTTATGTTAAGTCTCGATTAACATCCAAAATTTATCGAAAATTCTGGTTAGTCTCGGCTATTTTCGTTTCGTGTTCCGTTTTAGACACACGGTACACGAACTGATTTTGTTTTAAATTTTTACGACACGAAACACGAAAGTATACGAAACAAAAATACACGAACGACACGAATGGTCAGCTGCAGTTTAAACAAATAACCATCTGCAAACAGGACAAGTTGTTGAGTAACCAGCTCATCTAAAACCTTAAGGTGTTAGAGGAAGACCCCAATAGGATCATATATTTAACACTCCCCCTCACTCGAAAGCCCATTTATGGGTCGAAGAGTGGAACACCGGCACCCATCTTTGGGGTATTAATTGCCTTTAGTGTCCACAATTTGGGGGTGGCTGGGAATCGAACCTTAGTTCTCCCGCCAGCCTAAGCTCTGATACCATGTTGAGTAACCAGCTCATCTAAAATCTTAAGGTGTTAGAGTAAGGCCCCAATAGAATCATATATTTAACACAAGTGTGAAACAAGCATGTTTTATTTGAGATATAAAAATGCTGATGCACAGAGAAAATATAGTTTAAACTAAAGCCATCAAGGAGATTTTCAATATATATATATATATAATATAATTCGATAGTAACACATGAAATTGAAACCATGAATTTGAAGTTTAGACTTTTTTGCTCATAAAAATAGAGTCAAAATTGTCAAAGTCTAATGAAAAGTCAAGAATCAAGGCCTCAATCTCTTCACAAAGTTGCTAACAATATGAATGACTATGAATAGTTAGAGTTGTTACCTGGAAGTTGGAGCTGGACCCATGAAATTGCTTACAAATTTTTACTTGTGCAAATTATAATCCTTGTTAGCTTCCTGGAAATAACTCCTCTTAATTCAACCTGTGTCAAAATATTGAAGCGGATGCTACACGATCAGCCGAGTCCGCGCTAAACGAGCAGAGTCCGAGCCGAACATACAAAAAACTCGGTCCGGCTCGCTTAATTATCCGAGCTCATTTTTATATTCATTATCGACTCTTTTAAGAAAACGAGCCAAGCCGAGTTAACTTAAACGAGCCGATTCCGAGTTTTATCCACGAACGGCTCTGTTCATGTAAAGAAAATCACGCGCTCACAAATTTATTTGATATTTCAAAAATCGTCAATAAATTATAAATTAATAGCTCATTTTTTTATTTACAATTTTCACAAATCTTTTATTTTTGATATAGCCAACAAGTGAGTCGCTAAAATTTTAACTAAGAAGAATACCGCGTAAAAATGTAAAATTTTATGTATCCAACTTTGGACACAAACGGATACTTTGCAGTTTATTACAAGTAATGGTAAGGTGGGAATAGTTGGTAAGAAATTGAAGGGAAAGTAGTAAATAAAACAGAACAGGAAGAAGAAGACTAGTACACAGAACATCAAGATAGAGAATCTTAACTTATATATAAACAGAGAGAGACAGAGAGAGAGAGAGAGAGATTAGGGAGAATAGTCAAACACAAATGATACAACCGGTGGCGCCGGTCAGACTTTAATAAACCTCCCAAACCCAACCCACCCTCTTCATTTCTGTGGTTCATCCTTTGTCTTTCTTTGTTTCTTCACAATCTTTATTTTTTTTAGTTTTCTTGATCATATTTTATTATCTCTGCTGCTTGCTTTGCTTTTTCTGGGATTTGATCACATCTTTATTCACTAAACATGACTGTAAGTAACTTCTTTTCTTGCCTTTGACTATTTTTTTTTATGATGTGTATTGTCATGATTTTAGATTTTGCTCAAGACTTTTTGTTGTGTTATGTTTAGAATCTTGCATGGTGTGCTTTGTTTTATATAGGGTTTTTATGAATTGTGCTGTATGTATTTGTAATTAGCTGTGTTGAATTATATGAATTGGTTTTGTTTTGTTTGTAATAGAATTCTTGATGAATTTTAGGTATAAGTTTTAGTATGTTGTTTTGTGTGTTGAATGATTTGGTGTTTTACTAAGAATTGGCTATGATTTATGAAAGAAATCTACAGTAAGGAGCTTGAGAAACTGACTATTAAGCCAGTTATTTGATTGTACTTTGGATCTTTATGATGTTGTTCCGTTTGTAGAAGAGTTATGAATTCGTGATGTAAAGGAATTTTTTGTTGATGGAATGTTTGGTTTCTCATCCGGTATTTGAATAATAAGTAGGTGGTTTCCGAAGGTTAACTTAAATTTGTGAAGTGAAAACAAGCATGCACAATTTATGCAAATTATGGATCTGTAAGAAAAAGCTTCTGTGTTGGAGTTCAAATGATAGCCGAACCCTATGAACATAGTCTGCATCACTGTGTTCTTATTTTTTGTATCTCTTAGTAGCTAGGCGGCTTCTAACTGAATGATATTAGTCGTTCCCTTGAATCAATTGTATCTTCTAAAATGTAACTTAAAATCTCACATCTTTTGTGTTATGCAAACATATGTTGTGTAATTGCTTCCATATCTGTACTTGCAAGTTTTATGGTGGCGTATAAAATTAGGTTGAGAAGCTAAGGTCGTTTTTCAAATTATAGTTCGTGTATATTTGTTTCTATTCAACGGCTAAGAACTCTCTGAAACACAAATAAATTGATAGATGACATATTAGTATATATGTTTCTGATTAAATGAGGAAATCTCATTAATTGAGAAGCCCCTTTTCACATTGTTTGACTTATTTAAGGAAGCTATTCTCTTATAATAACTTTATTATTAGCAAAAAGTAACACAGTGATGTTCATGGTCTACAATGATACTAATCTTAATCATACACTGGAATTTGTAAAGATTCAGTGTGGCATGTTTTTGACTCTTTGTTGGACTGAATATGTTTTAAGTATTATCATTATTGACTTATTGTTTTGGGTGCAGCAACGTCCCGTCGTACCAAGGTTTGGCAACTGGGAAAGCGAAGATAATGTTCCTTACACAGTTTACTTTGAGAAGGCGCGCAAGGGTAAAACTGGAGGAAAGATGATAAACCCAAATGATCCTCAGGAGAATCCAGACCTGTTTCCTGATTCAGTTCAAGAGCCACCAGCTAGAGCCAGACGTGCACCAGAGGAAATAGTAGGAGGGAAGGAAGCTAAACCTGCAACACATGAGAGGCAATCAAGCAGGGAGAGCGCTGATCCTAGGCAGTACCATGATGCTCCACCCCGTAATGAAAATACTGGTCGTCGAGGTAGTACGGGGTCAGCGTATCAAAATCGAGGAGGCCATGGATCAGGTTCTGGCCGACCTTCAAGGGCAAGTACTGGATCTGAGCATAGCATTGATCGATCACCACTTCATCCCCAATACCAGGCAAAACTCGCTGGGAAAGGCAGCTCATCTCCTGCTTTGGAAGGCAAACATTCTTATGATAGTAGCCATGGTACACCTGGACGATCAAGAATGAAGCCAGTTTCTCGAGGAGATGAATCTGTAAGTTCTTCATAAATTTTCTATTTGCCTTTGGATTTGTTTGTATTTTTATGAAAACCCTTTGATCCACTTCATGAGTACTGTTTGTCTATTTTCTTGATGTTTGATGAAGGGGAGAGTTTTGAATGTTGAATTCTTCTTAATGCTTTCTCCTTCCCCTTCTTCTCCGACTCCCTCTAAATCCATCATGATGTATCATTATAAGTCTTTACTAAATGTATTTTGTAAGGACTCTTCCATGTGTCACATATACACAGTATACATTACTGTATATTAAAGAATTCTTCCCTACACAGTATACCATTATGCTATCACTTACTTTCAGTATACTTTCACTTTATTTCAACTTGCTTCTCAAATATAATATGTTCACATTCCTTACAGCTTTAGCTTCCTTTCTTCTTGGCTTCATTTTTTGTGTCTGTACTTGTGCGTGTACAAGGTTGAACTTAAAGTTCTCTACTGAATGTGGATTCATATGGTTGTCTTCAAAATCTCTTTACTGAGCTTTCTATCTAAAGTGCTTGGCTACATAACACAGATAACGGAGTTCTTAAAAATTTAACACTTGTAGAAGCTGTATTAATACCTGCCTTCTGTGACAGATGATCAATAACAATTTTACTATTTTGTCATGCTAGCCCGATAAAGGTGCTGCAGTTCCTCGATTTGGTGAATGGGATGAGAATGATCCTGCCTCTGCTGACAACTACACCCACATTTTCAACAAAGTGCGTGAGGAAAAAATATCAGGCACACCAAATAACATAGCTTCAGACCCATCTTATGCCAACCGAAGAAAACAGAATGACCACAAGGTCCGTCATACAACATATCTTCTCCGAACTCCTAATTGTTTGCATCTACTGACCAATTTTTTCTTCTTGCAAAATTTTCCCTGCAGTCCAAGAGCAGCTGTTTTCCATGCTTCGGAAAGTAAGGGCTTAAACTCCAAGTACGTTCCACCTAAAAGGCGTTTGGAACCTGTAAATAGCTCTTAAAGTCTCCGTCCGCAACACTGCTTCTTTCAAGCAATATGCTGCTGCATTCTTTGGTATATGATTGTGCACTACTTTTTCCCCTACACCACCATACAATAAACAGGCCCCTAAATTTTAATGTTTGAACCTTCTTGTTCCCACTTTTTATTTTGTAAGGTTTTA
Source organism: Apium graveolens (assembly GCF_009905375.1). Taxonomy (NCBI): domain Eukaryota; kingdom Viridiplantae; phylum Streptophyta; class Magnoliopsida; order Apiales; family Apiaceae; genus Apium; species Apium graveolens. The sequence continues at coordinate 3,130,220 of NC_133653.1, forward strand.
ATTTGGCTTCAACCATTTGTCTTTTTTCTAGTAGTACCAGTGTGTAATATACATATTCTTGTTTCCTCAGTTGCAAGTGGCTGAAAGAGAACTGGAGACATATTCTTTTATATTCATCATCTTTTTTGTATAATCTCTTGCCTTCTTCCTAGTCATTTAAAAAACACAGTTTCATTAAAAAATTATTCAGAAACACTTATTATGTAGGAACTGCACTATGTGCAGTAGACAGTGGACAATGAATTGTATGTGGCACTGTCCTGGTGTTAGAAGAAAGACTTGTCACTTGTACACATGGTTACAGATTTCGGAAATCGGAACTATTCGGTTGAGTTACCGATTTGCGATTTATTGGACGATATTTAAAAAATCAAATGATTTATCAACAATTTATTGAAAATTAGTCAAACCGGACAGATATTTTTGACCGATTTTTAAGCGATTTATATTTGATTTTTTGAAAAATCAGCCGATTTTTATAACCATGCTTGTATGACTCAAATAGGGAAATCACATATAGAAATTCAGTTAAAATGTAAATGATTTTGATCTCTAAATATGGCGCTGACATGTACCACATATAGAAATTCAGTTAAAATGTAAATGATTTTGATCTGTAAATATGGCGCGACATGTATTTAAATTCAGTTAAAATTTTATAAATAATTTTGATCCCTAAATATAACGCGTGTCGCATATAAATTCAGTTAGATTTCTATACATGTATTTTGATCATTAGATACGACATGACGCGAACTCAATTCAAAATTGGTAATAACAGAAAACAACATACTTCGTATTAAAATTATTTATCAATTTTCAATAAAGACTTTGCCATAGCAAGAGCCAATAGATGAGACATTTTGCTTGTAAATTAATTTTCAAAAGGAAAAAAAATGAAAGAAAAAGTGTAAAGCAGTGTTTGGATGATGTCATTGTCAACGTCTTGAAAAACAGATCTGAAATCAAAACCTAAACCTAAAATTAATTTTGCCCTCTTTCACCGCCAAATTTTCGCGGGCACCTCAAAATTTTAAAATTTCACTCAATTTTCAGCCTCATTTTGAATCAAACCCCTCGTTACATTCATATCTTTCTCATTTTCTATTATTGTACACAGTACTCAGAGAGAGAGAGAGAGGGGGAGATAGAGAAGAGAGAGAGAGGGAGAGAGAGGGAGATAGAGAAGAGAGAGAGAGAGAAGAGAGAGAGAGAAGAAAGAGAGAGAGAGAGATTAGACCAGCCCTTAATCAATCTAGAGAGAGAGAGAGAGAGTGGGTGGGAGAGAGACTCAGATTAGTCCAACCTTTTAATCAATCTCCTGAGGTAACTCTTTGATTCAATTTCTCTTTAATTACTATCCCAATTGCATATAAACATGATTTAATTATAGGGTTGTATGTGTGTTTAGGGATTGGTGGTATTTTAGGGGTTTTGATTTGATTTTAGGGATTGTATATGTGTGTGGGATGTTATATTGTTAGATTTTGATTCTTGATTGAAAATTAGAGAAGCCCATTTCGAATAATTATGGTGAGAGAGCAAAATATCGAAACTTTTTACAGTAAATTGCGGAAATCTGCGCTATCTTCAGCTTCTTCCACTCCTTTACTTATATTTCCTTCGACTTCTGATGTCGATTCGCTTTGTGCTTTAAAGATTATTGGGCATGTTCTTGAATCTGATTCGGTTAGGTATGCGTGTTATCCTGTTTCGACGTTTAAGGAGATTCATAAGTACGCGGGGTCTAGTTTGAGTAGTGTGGATGAGGACGAGTTTGTTACGATTTTGTTGATTAATTGGGGGTGTCATAGGGATTTAAGGAAGGTTCTTGATGTGGGTCCAATGGCGCGGGTTTTTGTTGTGGATAGTCATAGGCCTATTCATTTGCATAATTTGAGTGATTTGAATGAGAGGGTTGTTGTGTTGTATACGCGTGATGATGAGCATCAGGCGGATTTGGCGTATGATTTTGATGTGTCGGCGTTGGCTAATGCTGGTGATTTGGAAAGTGATGATGAGATTGAGGAAGAGGAGGATAGTGATGAGGAGGATGTGAGTGATGGGGAGGAGGAAGAAGGGAGTGGGAATAGGAAGAAGAGGAGGGTTTCAGATGAAGGGGAGAAAGATCCCGTTAAGCTTTATAGGAAGTTGAAGAAAGAGTATTATTATATGGGTACTTTTCATGGGAAACCGTCTGGGTGTTTGATGTATGAATTGTCTCATCTTTCGAGGAAGAATACTAATGAGTTGCTGTGGTTGGCTTGTGTTGCTTTGACTGATCAGTTTGTTCATGAGAGGTTGACAAATGAGAGATACCAAGCTGGGGTAATGGAGCTTGAACAGCATATTAATAGTTCTGGGAATTTGGATGGTGTTCATACAGTCACGCTTAAGGATGGAACAAAGGTTTCTGCACCAGATGCATCAAGAATTGCATATGAAGATGAGCCAAGGCTAATGTTGTTACAGGAATGGAATTTGTTTGATTCAATGCTATGCTCGTCATACATGGCAACCAAATTGAAGACGTGGAATGACAATGGGATGAAAAAGCTTATGCTGCTTCTTGCTCAAATGGGATTTTCTCTTGAAGAGTGCAAACAAAAGTTTCAGTACATGAGTATTGAGATCAAGCGCAAAATGAAGGGTATGTTCGAGCATTTTCTGCCAGAGTATGGCCTTACAGATTTTTACTATAGAGGTTTCTTGCTATTACATGGCTATAGTTCGAAGATATCTGCAGCTGATGTTGTGTATGGAGTTACTGCCCTATTAGAGTCTTCAGTAGAATCAGATGGCTCCTGTGCTTCCAAACAGTTTGGCGTGGCTTATGATTCCTTGTCCTTAAACAAGCTTGATAAGCTGGCAAGTGGAATGCAACATGCCATTAAGATACAAAGGGCAATTCTTAGACAAGGAAGCACAGCAATCACTAGGAAGGGTTCAATCAGAAGTGGCAGTAAATTTAGGTGGGTAAAGCTTGAAGATTCATCTGATGCAAAGCTTTTGGGGTATCCTCAGGCTTTAACAAAATTTGGGTACTTTCTAATGGATGCTTTGCGGGAGAAGGGAGCAAAGATGAAACCTCTAATATGTGTTTGCTATACTCATGAGAGAACTAAGGTACTGATGGTTGGAGTTTGTGGTAAACCCCGACTTGGGGCAATTCAAGGGAATGCATTCGGGATCGCTTTCAGAAATGCTGCCGAGGAGACTGGAGCTGAATTCTTTCACGAACTTTTTGAATCATCATGGCTTGTTTTGGATGCAGTCGCTGTAAATTCATTCATGATTAGGTTAACAGAGAAACTATGGTGAAGAGAGTCTCTCATAAGCTTATTTAGATGTAACTGTTTCACTTTATCTTTAAAGGGTTTGTTATGTATTTGATAATTGACATTTGTTTGTTTTTCTTCATACCAGCAACTTTCTTCATTTTAACCCATTTGTGAAATTCTCATATGGAAGTTCAAGATCTTGTCCCATATCATATGTAGGGTATCTATCTTTTTTTTGCTAAGCTGCATATGTATATTAAGAAATAGTAAAGAATGTTCATAGGTTGATCCTTGCTCTTGACATACCACAGAGAGACCTATCTATAAGCAATCTAAGGAAATAGATCTTGAATAGAGAGCAAAAAAAGGGCAAAACAACCAAGCAGAGTCAAGCTAACCTGCTTCATAATCCAAACAGAACTACAGAGTCTACTTCATAAAACTGTGAACTACTTCTCTGAACTGCCAAATAAAACTTTCATTATGGTCATGTATGCAGTAGGATAGATATTGCATAAGGTCTGAATGATTTTCACTGAGGTGCTTAAGTGTGGATTAGGCTTAATCTGTAAACCACACAACTAGGGTCTTTAAGCTATTTGCTTAATATACCTCTCAAACCAACTACAACATTCTTTAAGCTATTATAACTATATTGTGTACACAATGCAAAAGACTTTTGAATGAGCAGGCACTGAAGAATGTCTTGAAACATGTGGTAATCTGACATCACTCTTGTATTTCATGAAAAGACTATTTTCAGAGTTCTTGTAACCCTTAATAACTAAATACATATAAATAGCGCCATCTGACTGATTTAGCCATAAATCTGTCTAAACTTTAAAGAGCCGATCTCTACCTCTGCAGGAGAGTAAAAGAGGTTTTCCAAGTCCCATCCGTGCTCGTCTTTTAGTTCTTGATAAACCTCATCATACATATCAGCCTGTATAAATGGTGGATACTGAGAGACCAACTTATCATTGGAAGCTAAGTCTGATCTTTTTGTTTCTAGGTGCCCATTTACCCCGAAGGCTGCAATGGCAGGGAGGTGTGCAGATATGGGAAACACACACTGGAACAACGAAACTGCAACCTCTGGTTTAGACGAGTGTACCACCCAAGGCATTTTCTCGACAGTGCATGAGAAGGAAGTAGATTCTAAATTCATATCCAAATGAATGTAGATAATCTCGAAATCACCATCAGGTGGCTTGTTAACATACGCGTTCCTTATTGTAGACAAAAACGATTCCCACTCACAATTATGAGTCCCAAACAATAACAAGACGCGTCTACCATTGAGGTCTGAAACAGGGATCGCCTCCTGCTAGGCAGATTATTAGTACATGTTTCAGAGTATGTTTCAATAAAATAGTATATGATAATAAAAATAAAAACTATAATCATGCTAGATAGTTCTCACAAATAATGACAGTACCTCACTGCCTTGTCTATGTAAAATAGACTTGGACGAAAAAAATTCCTTCAGTACTATGTCGCCTTGTTCCTCCTTTGCCACCTGCACAGCGTTTTCTATGGTAAACGGGTAGGCATCAACTCCAAAGAGCGCAAGGATGTGCAAGGCAAAAAAGCTGACAGGAAGATGCTTATCGCCCTTGAGAATAACTAGATCACATGCTCCAGACGAACGGTACTTGTCCTTAAGGTTATTTTGGAAAACTTTATGCAAGTAGCGACACTTAATAGAGGAAAGAATGTACCAAGGGATACTACATTCAAGCTGGCTGCATTCGGCTCTGATCCATGACCAGGACGAATGGTACGATGTGATGATGGGAATTAAGACAAAATCATCTTTCTTATCCTCGCAGATACGTTTCAACTCCTCAAGGATAATACGAGATGGATATGGGTTCAGCATGTAAAGACCCACAGTCTTATTTTTCAAGTCAGAGGTAGGTATCTGCAAATATACACAAACACGAAAGGTGAGTCACAACATAGGTCAGTCACAACATATAATGATGAATCTGTGCCTTGCAAGCGAAATGGAAAATGTTTACTTGCCTTGTCTCCTTTCGGTGAAATTACATGAGCACCCAAAATATCAGGCAATGCTAGTTTGCCATCGATGATTTGAGAACGGAGTTTGGCAGCATCCTTGCCTACTTTCTTGATCTCTTCATGGGTAAAAGGAAAACCTAAGACACCATAAGCATTGATGTTGGTTCTGGCATTGTGAAGACACAATGAGCCGTCCTTGTCAAAAAGAAGGAAACACACAGGGCCTGGAAAGTCAAACTCCTCCGCAAAGACATTGATGGTTCTCTCATCCTTTGGCAAGACAGCAAGCCAAGGCATATAGATGAAGTGATCAGAGAACGCGTCCTTGTCGTCACCAAGCCAAAGAAACACAATCTCAAGCTTAGATTTGCCGTAGAATTGGTAAGTTTCTATCAAGTCAGGTATGATTTCTGGACAAGTAACTTCCACATCGTGGACAAATTCTCTCAAGAGATGGACAATAACAAATTTGCCCCTGAGTTGTTCAACATCAACCTGAGAGGAGAACACCATTAAAATCTACAAATAACTCCTCTAACGCTAATAATCAACGGTCTGTCTAGTGTGTACCCATGGGCACATGCTAAGAATTGTGATAGATTAGTTGTAAAAATTTGTAAAAATTTGATTGACGGAGATTTTTGTGTATGCGAGGGATCCATCATTATTAATGAGTTTTCCACCAATCAAATTTTTACAACTCATCTATCACACATGCTAAGAAAAATCCAATAATCAATTACAAAAATTTACAACTTATAAAATAAACTTAGCATTGAACTTTACCTCTTCACCTTTTCTAGTGTACAGGTATTGTGTTTTCGCGGCATCGAAAAGATGGAACAGGTTAGTGTTGCCAAATTTATCATACCCCCATGGATGATAACTTTTCTTTAAGAGAATATCTCTGACTGACTTCGCTGGACTGTCTTTTTCCGGAGACTCCTGTGGTGGTGGTGGTGGGGGTGGTCGTGGTGGTTCATATTTACGCTTCCCGTTCTGAATCTGTGCATCCATCTGTGCATCCATCTGTGCATCCATCATCTTTCTCATCCATTCAGTCTTACATGTATCAGCATCAACCTGTGCATCTTTTATTTTTTCCACCCATTCGGCCAGACATATATCAGCATCAGTCTGTGCATCTTTCATGTTTTCCACCCATTCGGCCAGACATATATCGGCATCAATCTGTGCATCTTTCATCTTTTTCGTCCATTCAGCCATACAAGTATGGCATCTTTCAGTAAGACTCATCCTTCGATTTCTCAAAACCAATACTCAACCCTGATTGTTTGTTGATAACATTGATTATACTGCCGCACACGGTGGGACTGGGATATATATATATTTTGTTCAAGGTTTTCAGTGCGTGTTTGGCCTATGTGCCGACGAAGGGTTGGTGTAATGGTTCACCTCTTGTACCGGGAGGTTGGGAGTTCGAATCCCCGGCGTATGCGTGTTTAATCGATTAGTAACAAAAAGATAATGGCATATCTCTATGATACCAAGCCCTAATTATATAGGTTTAATTTGATTATATTAGAATTATAATAATTTGATTTTATTAGAATATATCAAATTGGATATGAAAAGGGTACTAGTGATGCTCTCAGTGAAATAATGTCTTTCAGGATTCTTAGAGCAGCTCCAATGCTGCCCATTTGGGTGCATTGGGACACGAGAAAAAGAAAATGGGCTGGTCACTTTACATTTCATGCGTTGGAGCATATCCACACAAATGGGCACGGCCAATCATCTGGTCATGACCAACTCTGCCACTTTATATATTATAATACCTGCTTTTGCTTTTTAAGTTTACGTTAGTAATATTTTATCAATTCATTCAATTTGCTAGTGCCATATGAACGTTACATTTCTAACGTATATATTAAACGGTTATATTTTTTTCCTATAAATAATCAGCTCACAATTCATAATTTTTACTTCATAAAAAATCAAAATTATATAATATAATATAATATAAATAGTCTACAAAATTATATCTAAACAATTATTATAATATAAAAAATAAAAAGCTGTCTAATGCAAAGGTGAAATGGGCTTCCCATTATACATGATTGGCCAAATTTAATTCACTGTCCAGCTTTGCATAGGTGGACTTGAAGTGGGACCAGTAAATATGGGCAACAGCATTGGAGCTGCTCTTAAGCTCTAATTTTATTTGTAATTTTTTAAAACTTAATGTTCCTAAATCACATCTCTAAAGTTTTTATATTGCGGAGAATTTTCTTTTTTCGGGTGATTTTACTTTGGGCACCTTGTGCAGGCTCTCCTGAGGTTTAGGTTGGTTTGTTCTAAAAAATAGCCAATTTTTTTAAAAATTTAATCAAAATAGTCATTCCGAAAAAAGTGGCCAATTTTAGGCGATTAAATACTCCACTGTTAGTTGGGTATTCTAATTTGTATAAGATATTCCATTGGGAGTTGAGTGGATATTTCATATATGGGATACTCCACTGACAACTGGGTATCTCATATAAAATGAATACTCCACTGACAGTTCGGTATCCCATCGGCTAAAGTTGGTCAACTTTTCAGAAATTGGTCATTTTTGTTAATTTTGTGTAAAAATAGGCTAAATTTGATCTTCACCCTGATTATTTGGCACGTAAGCACAATGAATGAGCACCATCCAAGGAGGGGGTGTCACATATGATTAGGGGAAAGAGCCCAGGTTAACAATATTTATTAGCTGAGCAACACGATGTCGCTGAGGTACTAATGTAATGCACCTGCTTTCTGTGTGTTACTTAGAAAGATCTGGAATAGTATTAAGCGACGTAGTTATGCTCAGCCAAATATAAAAACCTGGCTTTGTGAATTTGCATGAATTGCTTTAATGTGATCCAGGGAGTTGCAGCCCTGCAGACGCTGTTTTTATCACCAGAGGTATTGAGAAGCTGAAGCTTTATGTTTGAAAGAAGCAATGTTATGGGCCAAAGACAAGAACTTATGCAAATGTGTTTTTGAAACTGATTCACAGATTCTTGCAAAAGCTTGCAAAGGAGTGGGAGGAAGGTCGTATTTTGATACAAGATTGTGTTGATTTATTTCAACACTTTGATGAAGTTTTATGTTTTACTCATAGATCTGCGAATGGGGTGGCTCATGCGTTAGCGGACGGCTTATTCTACATCAGATTTTCAGAATGGTATGTTAATGCTCCCGATTTTATTCATCATGTAATTTGTTCTGAAGCTTTATAAGAAATGCAAGTACGACTATTGTAAAAAAAAAACCCAACCAAGGTGCGTGATGTGTTTAAATAATGCAAGCACATTCAATATGAACTCTTTTTACATATTATAAAAGAAAGCCAATCAAATATCACATTATAAACTGAAATCCACCTAGTGACATGCAGATCAAATAATTCCAAGATTTTTACCTTTAAACATCTTTGATTCCAAGATTTTCTATGTGTGTTAGTGCTGGTAATTTACACAGTTGCTTTTATCGTCAATTTATTTAATTTTCTTTTAATTATCTAAATTAGTTTAATCTTCTTTGCATCATTATATCCTGATTTTTCTGACTTAAACTTTTAAATATTCAGGAAATAATATACCATATGCAAAAAGCTTCACTGGCCTGAGTTCGTATTGAATGTGTTTGTAGTATTTTAACACCTCGCTCACCTTGGTCGGGTCAATAATCCCAGCAGCCATCAAATCTTCTTAGTTTCCGGTGGCTGCATTATATCCATACTTCTGATCGTCTAAGGTAAGTACCTGGATTGCAAAATTTCGTGTAAAATGAAACGTACTACATCATAAAGCAGGAAAACCTAATCGAAATGAAAAATAAAATTAAAGCCAAAAGGTTTCAATTACCTTTTCACTGACAACATTTCCATTAACACCAGCATTTTTGGCGATTACCTTGAGAGGATAGCTTACAGCACTAACTGCAGCTACGTCTGCCAATTCACCATCTTCAACCTGAAACTTCATCATTAACATTGTAAGTTCTAACCATCACATATAATTTTAACACCTTCAGCGATAAGACCTTGTGCAAGAACAACAGATGTTGTTATCCCATTACCAGCCAAGTCATTGATCTTCGCAGCTCCTTGCCTCACCAAGTTTGCACCAATGTTTCTTCCAGTTTGACACGAAATGCATCCGATATAACAACACTTTGTCAACTGATTAATAAACTAAGATCTCATAATCCAGAAAAAAAACTACATGTGCACACATCATTTAGGTAGGACTATAATTTCATAAGCAGGCAGGTAAGAACTATCCTTAATATATCCATCAAAGGTATCAACCTATATATATACACTATGAAGGTTTTAAACAATACAAACAAGGTATTGATAAAATCATACTTTCTTACATTGAGTGCATGCTTAATAGCTAAGTTACCCGGACGCGGGTACGAGTGTCGGATACAGGTGCAAATCCAAGTGCCGGACACTTAGTTTTTAGAAAAATAGGATTGGTGGATATGGATCCAAAATTGGACACAGTTGCGGGGATTCGGCATATAATCTTCCCATTAGCGAAATTATACCTACTTTTTATACATTACATTTGTAAATTCTTGTCTTCTACCACATAAAGTGAGCATATATATATAATTGTTTATGTCGTATTTATAACATAAATTAAATGGATAACATGAAAATAGTAATTTATAGACATTCCTCCCAAGAATTAAGAGGATTAAGTTGTTGTGAGGCCTTATAAATTATTTTGAACTAGATTTTTTAAGATTAAAGTGTCCGATTTTCATACAAGGGATCCGACTCAGATCCTATATCCACACCCATGTCATCTCCGATGGACACGGGTATGAGGGCAAAATTGAAGAGTCCGGATCAATTAGCTTACTAGTTAAGGCAACCTCCCCCTGCTGATAGATATGACAAACTGTTAGATTTCTCTATTGGACTGCGCTGCAAAACGTACCACAAATACTTAGAAATATGCCCCAAGGAGCTGGTGCTTACTCCCTAATGCATGTAGGTGAATTCAGAACCAGACCAGAGTCACTCCCAGCTAATTCATAGTATTGGGTCCAGGCTCATACACAACAAATCACATATAGATGGAAGTAAGTTGTAGACATTCCTAGCTATGCCGAGTAGACCTGGCAAATCGGATAACCGGATCGGTTTCGGATCGGTTTTACTTTCGGATTATGATACAATTGAAGACCATTCGGATCGGATCGGATATGATTCGGTTCGGGTGTAATTCGGATTAAAAGCGGATGAAATTCGGATATAAATTCGGATATAGATGGAATTAAGTTGTAGACATTCCTAGCTATAAGAACCTCTTTTCCACACTCACATTACCCATGATCAGTACCACTGCCCATCTTCTTTATAGAAGAAAGTTCAAAATTTTCTTTTCTATTTAATAATTCATAATATCTATATTTTATTTTGTTCTGCCTTCTTGATGTTTTACCTATATGAACTATTTCCTTCTGACAAAACAATCTGTTCAACCCTAAAATTTAGAATTCCATATGACAGAATAATAGAATTAGATAGAGCACTAATTTCCAGCATATAAATTCCCATCTTCACTAATCTAAGCAAATTAACCAAATCCCAAATGCCACAAATTATGCAATTCACAAACAACAACCGATACTTTATGAGCCGTAATTAACCGGGAAAAAATAAACGAGACAAGAAGAAATAAAATACGGGAACAGATCATGCAATTACCTTGGACAGCCAGAGTCATGCAATTTACCCACATAATCCATTTACTCATCCACACTAACCCCACAGGCTGGTTCGGACCGCTCATCTGGCCACCTCTACACACAGCTCTACACCTACTACAACTCTCGATTCTCAGTTTTTAAACCTCCAACTCTGCATATGAAACCAGGCTATGCTAGCAAATTAATCTAAACACACTCTAGATCATCTTCTTTTCATCCTCCAGTTCCAAATGTCAACCCTAACAATCACAACTCACAAAGAGCAAAATGGGCTTTTCACAAGTATGGGCAAAACTATCATTTAATCTGATTAAAATGTCTCATGAATTTAATAATTAAAATGCCTCATGGGCCATTATTAATATAATAGATTCCGAAAGCCAATCAAGACAAGAACAGAAACACATTATAATAATCGCACATAAAAGGGTCAAACGCATAAAAGTAGTACAAATTTCCTTACAGAAATATCCTCGTAAAATCAATATTGTTTTAGTTTTTGCTGAACCTAAAGACTTTGATATCTAGATCCATATAAGTAGCCATCGGACTTTATTAGCCATAAATCTGTCTAAACTTTAAAGAGCTGGTCTCTGACTCCTCAGGAGAGTAAAAGAGGTTTTCCAAGTCCCATCCGTGCTCGTCTTTCAGTTCTTGATAAACCTCATCATACATATCAGCCTGTATAAATGGTGGATACAGAGAGACCGACTTATCATTAGAAGCTAAGTCTGATCCTTTTGTTTCTAGATGCCCATTTACCCCAAAGGCTGCAATGGCAGGGAGGTGTGCAGACATGGGAAACACACACTCGAACAAGGAGACTGCAACATCTGGTTTAGACGAGTGTACCACCCAAGGCATTTTCAGGATAGTGCTTGAGAAGGAAGTAGATTCTAAACTCATATCCAAATGAATGTAGATAATCTCGAAGTCAATATCACGTCGCTTGTCAACATACAAATTCTTCATGGTAGACACAAATGATTCCGACTTACAACCGTGAGTCCCAAACAATAATAAGACATGTTTACCATCGAGCTCTGAAACAGTGATCACCTGTTGTTGCCAGGAATATTATTAGAACAAGTTTCCAAGGACATTTCAATTAAAATAGTATATGATTGAAAATAGTGTATGATAATAATAACAGAAACTAGATTTTCAATAAAATAATATGCGAGCTAGTGCTCATAAATAATGATACATACCTCACTGCCGGCAGAACCTTGTTTACGTAAAATAGACTTGGAGGATAATATGTCTTTCAGTACTAAGTCTCCTTGTTGTTCCTTCTTTTCCACTTGCACAGCTTTTTCCATGGTAAACGGGTATGCATCAATTCCAAAGCACGCAAATATGTGCAAGGCAAACAAGCTGACAGGAAGATGCTTATCACCCTTAAGAATAATTAGATCACATGCTCCAGACGAAAGATACGGATCCTTAAGGTTATTATGGAAAACTTTATGCAAGTAACGACACTTATTATCGGGTAGATGGTACCAAGGGATACTAAGTTCGAGATCACTGCATCCGGCTCTAATCCGTGACCAGGAGGAATGGTACGATGTGATGATGGGGATTAATACAAAATCATCTTTTTTATCCTCACATATACGTTTTAACTCTTCAAGGATAATACGAGATGGATATGGGTTCAGCATGTAAAGACCCACAGTCTTATTTTCTAAGTTGGAGGTAGGTACCTGCAAATATACACCACCAACATGAATGGTCAGCCACAACATACATGGGAATGGAACTGCGAAATACATGTAATATTTTTTGGTACGAATGATCAATCAAGCGAAATGGAAAATGTTTACTTGCCTTGTCTCGTGTCGGGGAAATTACACAAGGACCCAAAATATCAGGCAATGAAACTAGTCCGCCATTGATGATTTTAGAACGGAGCATTGCAGCATCCCTATCTACTTTCTCGATATCTTCATGGGTAAAAGGAAACCCTTTGACACCATAAGCATTGATGTTGGTTCTGGCATTGTAAAGACACAAGGAGCCATTGTCATCAAAAAGAAGGAAACACACAGGGCCTGGAAAGTCAAACTCCTTTGCAAGGACATTGACGGTTCTCTCATCCTTTGGTGAGACAGCAAGCCACGGCATATAGAACTGATTAGAGAACTCGTCCTTGTCATCACCAAGCCAAACAAAGACAATCTCAAGCTGAGACTTTCCGTATTTTTGGTAAGTTTCTATCAAGTCGGGTATGATTTCTGGCCAAGTAACTTCCACATTGTGAACGTAATCTTTCAAGAGATGGAGAATAACATATTTGTTTCTGAGTTTGCCAACCTCAACCTGAGAGGGGAACACACAGTCAATCAATCAGAGAATTATCAATCATAGAATTGACGGAATCCTAGTTTTGGAACAACAAAAACAACAAATTTCAACAACAATGACAACGAACACGATTAAAATTTACAAATAACTCCTCCAACACGAATCTACAATATTCTAAAACAGAGTACAACCGATATGTCATCCTTGCTAATGTGTTATTATTATATGATAATGTGATGGTTGCTTATGTGTCAATTTCTTATTTAATCACATTTTTAATATTATTTTAAAATCTCCTCTTTCGTATTCTATACTTCTCTCTCCTAGATAATTTTGATCCTCCATTTCTCAGTTATTAATATCCACTAATTCTCTCCCATCCCCATTTTTCATCCCCTCTAATTCTAATTACTCACTCATTTTTCATTCTTTGGACTGATTCACAATATTATAAAATTTTAAATAAAATCATTTTATGACCTTTATATAACATTCACAAGAAATTATTTTTATAATATTACACAAATATTAATATATATAACTTTTTCTTTAATATATACTTAAAATAATTTTTTACTAAACTAACACGTTAATTACAAATAAACTAAGGCCCCGTTTGGTATTACTCATTGCAAACAGCTACGACACAAAGGGCTTTTGGTCTAAAAGCTGCTGATAGCAAAAACATGGGGACTTTTGGAAAAAGCTGTTTTTAGCTTTTACGATAAGTAGCTATCAGTTTCACCCGCCTTTTCAAAAACATTATTTTTATATATTATATCTCAAAATATGCATAAATTAAAAAAAATTACCAAACAGTTATCTAATTTTCCTACCAGCATATTTTCCACCAGAGCCTAAAATATTAATAGGGCATCGCCCGAGCTAAATTTAGTAACAATAAAAATTTAGAACACTTAAAACGTAGAGTTTGCAATTAGCATTAAACTTTACCTTATGACCATTGCTTGTGTGCAGGTATTTTGTATCCGCGGCATCAAAAAGATGGAATATGTTAGTGTTTCCAAGTTTATCGTACCCCCATGGATGACTTTTATTCAAGAGGATATGGCTAATCGAGCTCTTTGTAATTTTCGTTTCCGTCGACTCCAGTGGTGGTGGTGATTGTTGATTTTTGCGGTTCAAGTCCCGAATCCGTGCAAGTTTAATCTTCTTCTCCCAATCTTTCAGATGATTCTCCGTAAGACTCATCCTCGATATCTCAAAACCAAAACTCGACAATATTGATTATACTCGCAAGTCACAACCAACAAATATGGGAGATTTTATATATTTGTAATCTTACCCGTTTGTGATACTACAATTACAATACCAAAAGCAGATTTTGCCCTAAATTATATACTACAATTTAATTAATTAGAATTCTAATGGAATATGAAAAAGGTCCAAATCAATTACGTATTTAATTCGGTTTAATCTAATGTGTTGGTTTTTTTGGAATTTGAACCCGAAATTCTTGATTGTTTATTTAAGTATTTTGATCTAACACTTTTTATCAATAACATAAAAGCCGTTTTTATTTCAAAACTAGCATAATAACGAGCAAAATAACAAGTGCGAGGCATGGTTAATTTTTTAGATTTTTTTGTACTGTCATACAATTATGTTAGCAACATTCTTGATTATTTTCTTATTGGTAAATATTTTGTAACTTATAAGATATATCAAATATATGTTGAGTTTTTATCAATGTGTATGATTTTCATGTAACACATTAATAACGTACATAACATTTATAATATAGCTCATAAGTCAAATTATATATTTTCTTATTTGTGTCGTGTAATCTCTTTTATATGGATAATATTTTGAAATTAAAAAATCTCATTGAAAAGACTAAAATACCCCTGTTTTTAATATTTATATAAAAATTGTGTTTTATGAGAATCGAACTCGAGTTGCTTCATTTTTCTACACAACCTCGTACCACTACACCATATTGTCATATGTGTTTTTTTATCATACATATAATATGTAAGTGTGCTAAAGAAATATTTTATTTAACTTTAAAGATAACTACTTGAATTCCGCAAAAAAAATGATAGTTACTTGAATATTTTTACAATTAATTTTAAAGAACTGAATTACAAATATAAAGTTAGGCATAGTACATAAATTGATTTTTATCTTATTTTTTTTATTTTTTAGTTTGAAAATATATCTCATATATTTTTAACATATTTTTTATTATAAAAAGTAATTAAAATGTACATATATAATTTTTAAAGAAAATATTGAAAATAGAATCGCCTATATATAAATAATCTAGATTGATATTAAATATTGAGATAAGTTCGAATTATAATGAGTCAATGAATTTTAGTTTATTTTAAATTTGAAATCAGAATTTGGCCCATTATTCAAAAAATACTCGAAATTTGACTACATTACTAGCCGAAAACCATTGTCACATTCTACGTTTAGTAAATTTAAATTACAAGTTCGGCGAGAATATATTACCAATAATGTGAATTTTTTTGATATCTTATATTAATATAAATTAATGTGTTTGAGGTATTTATAAGATCACGTCAATTGATTATTTGTATTAAAATTACTAACTTCACGGGTAGCGCATTAGTGTTTTGGAACTTGTCCCGATTTTAAAAATATTTGAAATTTGATATGAGATTTCATGAGATTTGTTAAAATTACGATGATATATTAAATCGATTTATTTTTTATTTTTCACTTTAAAAAAACAAGCAATTTTAAAAGAATTCTTTTAGATAAACAATATTTATTTATCAAGATAATATTGTACAAATATTTTGAATTATTTTAATATTATGAATTATTCAAATAAAAGTTATCTATACTATATTGTAGCATTTGATTCAATATATTTTATACTATTTAAAAAATAAATATATATTGTTCAATAATTTGAAAAAATTAACCAGTTCAACTAATATTTATAAAACTTTATCGAATTTAAAAATATTTAATTTTAGGATAATAGTATACAATATTATCAAATAATTATATGAAGAAAGATTAGAGTTGTAATGAAAGAAACTTAAAAATAGTTTAAATAGCAATATAATTACAATTTTTTCTTCAAATTCTTGAAAAAAATCATGAAAATCAATAATAAGTCTTACAATATATAATTTATTTTTATGTTACATGATTGATACTCGGTCGCGTAAAAAACAGATATGGATTGTTTGTTAGTGATAATGTGAATACCATATATAAATTATTGCAATTTATTTATTACATAATTTTAATTTTTGAATAATTATAAATACATGTTATTTAAGTAATCAATTGCCTAACTAGATGTTAATAATGATTATACATGTACATAAATCAGATATTTAAACCATCGTTATTTCCTAAGAAATGTAACATACGATAATTCACATGCTAACATAGACATATATAACTTAATCTTATTTTGTTAAGAGTAATGTAAAAAAACTAACACTTTTCCAAACATACATACGTTAAATTTTAAAAACTAACATTTTTCATTAAAATTAACTTTTATATTAAAAGTAGTGTAAATTTTATATTATTTTATATTATGATTGCAAGTAATTCTGAATTTAGTTATTCATTTTTTATCTTTTTAAATTTAGTAAGTTAATTTTAAGTTAGTAGAGAACTAACTAATAATATAGACCAGTTATATAGTTTATTTAAATAAAATTCAAAATTTTTGGTCAACTCTGTATTCAACATATATGTTAATTTTTAACTTTTTATTTGTAAACATACCAACGACATTATACATATTAAGTTTATTTATTTCATTTTAAACGTACACTTACTACCCTGTTTATATTCATTCATTAAATACAATTATACAACACAAACAAATATATATTTTTTTCTTAATGAGCTATATTGGAAACGTTGTGTAATTTAGTAATGTCTTGTATGAAAATGATACACAGATAAATACGTTAGACATTATACAACATTTACAAATAAGAATATAACTAAAAACATTATAATTGCATTCATAAAAAAATCAGTGCCTCACACGGGTTATTATACTAGTTTATATATAATGAATGAATACATGTAGGTGTAGGGTAGTCACTGTACATTTATATGAAAAGAATTTAAAGTTAATTCATAGAATTTTTTCAGCATGTTCATAAAAATTAAATAGAAAAGTAACATATATGTTTAATACGGAGTCAAATAATTTTTTTGAGTTTTGATAAAATAAATCATGAGTAATAAGATATTTTATTAATAAAGTTAATACTAATTTATAATTACCTTACTTAATTTAAAAGGATTAGTAATGTACAACTAAAGTCGTCAAGACTTGCAATCGTATATTCAACAAAGTAGAATTTGCACTACCTTGAATATAAATTGATTTTTGATGTACAATGTTATTCTTTTTAAATTTAACGTCTATTTTGATGTTATGGCATTACTAATGTATTAATTCATCAACTAAAGTTGACACAACCAAATTTTAAATCCGTTGTACAAAGTTAATTTATAAGATGTTGGATTATTGTCAATGCCATAATTTATCCATTCAAAATTCGCATAATTCACCTAGTTTTCAACACATTGAAAAAACTAAGATTTAATTGATCATTCTCATTTTCACAACATAAAATATTTTTGTTATTTCTAATGTATCATTAAATCTGAATACAACATTAACATTGAATCTTCTAAATTTAGTAACGATAAAATCATATGTTCGTGTATATATATGTAATTATTGTTTGTTATATTTTTGAGTAGATTATGTTAGTATCATTTATTTATATGCTAGATATCTTAGTTATGTATATGTCTAATCATAGCCAATAAATTACTCAAATAACATGCCTTTATAATTATTCTAAAATTATAACTATCTAATAAGTAAATTGCAATTATTGTAATCGTAGTAGAACTGATAATAAATCCATATCTAATTTTACTAAACAGAGCATCACTGATTGATGCTAAAAATAATTCATATATCATAAAAACTAACTACTGATATTCACATATTTTTTTTTCAAGAATTCGAAGATAAATTTGTACTCATATCATTATTGAAATTGTTTTCAAGTTTCTATCGTATATGATTCTAATATTTTTTTCTAATAACTTGATACCATTGTATATTATTTTTCCAAAATTAAATATTTTTCAACTTGTTAATTTTTTTTAAAATATTAGTTGAACTCGTGGAAAAAAAGAAAAAAGTATTAGTTGAACTTGTTAATTTTTTATATTATCGACTAATATTATTTTTTTCCTTAGATATCATAACATGAATTAAATCAAATGGTACAATACATTATAGTTTTAACCTTTTTCTAATAATTCAAAATATTAAAGTAATTCCAAACAGCTGTACGATGTTTTCAAGCATTAAATATTATTTTCGTAAAATTATTATTGCCCGTCTTAATTTTTTTTTGAAAGATTGGATTTTATATTTTTTTAAGTTTCTTATATAAATATATGTGAGTTAAGTTCTATTGAATCATTTTCTTTTTGAGTACGGGAGTCCACATATGTTCTGCAATTAAATAATACATAAAATATTGTAAAACACATTAAAATGTGAATTATGTTCTACAAACATCACTATTTTAATGAAAGTCCTGCAAATCTAATACATTTGACAAGTTGAACATTGCTGAATATATGATTCTATAGAACATGATTAGTTTATAAAACATACATCTTCACGTTGTTGAACACGTACATGTTTAACTTGTTTAACATTAATAATACAACACCATAATACATGACGTTCATATCCTGGAGTTTTTTATTTTAGTTTTTTAACTTTTTAAAAATATTAGACATGAACCATTATATTGGATTGTAATATTAAGTTAGGATTTTGGACTCGAGGACTCTTAAAAATAAAAAGAGACTACATGGATAAGATTACTTATAAAAACCATATTAAATTTAACAATTTAAAATTTAAGATATCTTTCACAAATATCTAAATACAAATGTATTTTTAATTAATAATGCAATAAATAATCTATATTTTTGATGAAGAAACATCAAATATCTTATCATTTTTCAAATATATAACATGTTAATGAAAAATCTAATTTTTACTATTTAGTCGTGTAATTTTTTTTAAACATAATGAAAAAAAGTAGGACTTTGGTATCAACTTTTTATAAATTCACCATCGTTGAATAATTTCATAAACATAATTTTTTTTTTGTAAAACGTTAAAAAATAAATCGATTTAGTACATGTTGTAATTTTAACGGGTATTGTGACATCTAATGTCAAATTCTGAACATATTTAAATATTGGGTGAAGTCCTAAAAACAATAATGTACAACCAGTCAGTTAGTAATTTTGAAACATATTATCAATTGAATTGATCGTATAAACACCTCAAAAAATTAATTTTTATTAATATAAAATTTTACAAAATAATATAAATTTACTAAATCTAGATAATATCCATGTATTTTCGACCGGCCGGATCATCTATCAAATTTCGAGTTTTTTTTTAAAATGGGTAAAGTAATTTTGATAAATATTATCAATTGATTTGATTCGATAAAAATCTCAAAAATATTAATTTTTATTGACATAAGATATTAAAAAATTTCCCCTTATTGGTACGATTTTCTCGTCCGACTCATAATTAAATTTAAATCTAGATAGTAACTTTATATTTTCGACCGATCCATGTAGTCATAATGTGTGAAATTCTGATTTCGAATTCAAAATAAACTGAAATACAATGATTATTCATGACCCTAACTTATCTAAATATGTGATATACATATATATTCTAATATAATAATATAAATAATACAAATAGATAAGAATAATTAAATGAGAATAAATATGTTATAACAAAGTTTGACGATATTAAAGAAAATTAGGAATCACAAATTCTAAGTTAGTATTTTACTGAGATATGAGATTCAAGTTTGATGTTCTTTCCTGTACTTCAATGGTGTAAAAATAATGATAAATATTTTAACT
Source organism: Apium graveolens (assembly GCF_009905375.1). NCBI lineage: Eukaryota > Viridiplantae > Streptophyta > Magnoliopsida > Apiales > Apiaceae > Apium > Apium graveolens. The sequence goes on from NC_133653.1 coordinate 3,150,529, forward strand.
TTTAATATAACGTCCATCTTATATTAGTATTATAGGTGGTGTAAAAACACTCATAATTATTTTAACTTTTTTTTGAATAGTTGTACTTGCATTAATCAAATAGCCTCTAGGGCAAGGTTACACATAATAAAATCAGGAGCAGTATATGACCATTCCTGAGGACCTGACACAAAATAAGCAGTCTGAGCTAAGCTATGAGCTACACTATTCGCAGATCGATTTACAAAATTGACTAACACTTCATCAAAGTGTTTAAGTAACTCTCTACAATCCTCCACATGAGTATGAAAAATTGATTTACCATGACCACCTCGGATTTCATCTACCAGCACCTTAGAATCTGATTCAAAGATACACTTGTTCTGTCTCCATGTTTTAGCCCATGACAACGCTTCCTTGAGACTTAGAGCTTCAGCCTCCCGTGCACAAGCTCGACTTCATACCAATGAACTTCGCGCCCGAACAAAACCACCTTCATCATTCCTCGCAACACAACCTGCACCCACATAATCTCTGTTCTGTCTATAAGCCACATCAATATTGATCTTTAACCAACCACTTGGTGGTTTAGACCATTTCCTTCTACTCGCCTGTGATCTTTCTTCTCTCCGTTCCGTCTGTTCATTAGCTTTCCTCCAGTATGTAAACATATTCAATGCCATAGACTTGATGCCAAACACTGACATATTGTGTTTATCCCAGACCCACTTATTTCTTCGCAACCATAGACACCAACACATCAAACCTACTAGAAGCACCTGTTCTTTACTTGCCGATTGAAATACCCTTTTTAAGACACTCATCACTGTATCTCCCTCTTCTGTACGAATTATTGCAGCAAGTCCTAGCATTCTCCAAACTTCTTGAGCAAATGTACATTCAAAAAATATGTGAACTGGTGTTTCTGAATCCTCTCGACACCAACCACATGTTCCATCAATGCTTACTCTCTTATCTTGCAATGCTACTGTTGTAGGTAAGACAGCACGCACTGCACGCCATAACAGATTAATCACTTTTCCTGGTAGTTGCATTCTCCAAACTCTCCTCCAAAAGGTCCTATCCGTACACTCCACTTCCCCTTGTAAACACCGATAACAGCTCTGAACTGAGAACTCTCCTTTGTCGTCTAACAGCCAATACCAAGAATCACTCTTATTACGTATCAGAATAGGCACCTGTTTTATCAACATTCTGTCACGTTCATTGCACAAGTCAGTGAGCATATTCTCATCCCACTGTCTCCGATTTTCATCCATAAAGCTTTCCACCCTTATATCTCCTAGCTCTTCATACATTATAGATGTCAAGTACCCATTCTCTAAACAGGGCAACCAAGGAACCTTCCATGCCATCGTATCTTTCCCGTTTCCAATTCTTATTCGACTTCCCCTCCTAATCACCTCTTGCGTTTCCATTATGCTTCTCCATACATAACTCGGATTATTCCCCAAATCTGCTTCCAGGAAACTAGACTTAGGATAATATCTGGCTTTCATTACATTAGTAACCAACGAATTACTATTATTTATCAACCGCCATGCTTGTTTGGCCAACATAGCAATATTGAACTCCCTCAGTTTTTTAAAACCCAAGCCACCTGTGTCTTTCACCACACATAATTTATCCCATGCCAACCAGTGTATGCCCTTACTGTTAGATCCACCATTCCCCCACCAAAATGCATTCATCCTATGTTTAATTTGCTCACACACTGCATTAGGAATCAGCATATTATTCATCCAAAAATTAGGAATAGCTTGTGCGGCCGTTTTAAGCAACGTAACCTTCCCAGCCTTCGATATTGTATGCTTATCCCAACCCTGCAATTTCTGATCAAACCACTCCAAAATAAAGTTAAACTTTGCTGCTTTATTTTTTCCAATACGCATTGGTAATCCCAGATAACGGTCAGGTGCCTCAGCCTCCCTTACTCCCAATTGATCGCAAACATACATTCTCGCTTCATGACTCATATTTGGTGATAATGTAACCAGATACTTGTTGAAATTTATGACCTGCCCAGATATACTCTCGTACCTGTTTAAGATCTGTTTCATCACACTTGCTTCAGAGTTTGTCGCCTTGAAAAACAGATAACAGTCATCAGCAAACAATAAGTGTGAGATATCAGGTGCTCCCCTAGCCACAGTACATCCATCCAAGACACCAGCTTCCTTATTTTTTCTGATGATTGCACTTAAGCCCTCTGCGCACATGATATATAAATATGGTGATATAGAGTCACCCTGACATAAGCTACGCTGAGGAAAAACACTCCTAAACTCCTCCCCATTCTGGAGAAAACTGTATGAAACTGATGTGATAAAACGCATCACCCTACCAATCCATAACCCACAGAAACCAAGTCTTCTCATCATATTTCTTAAAAAACCCCACTCCAATCTATCGTACACCTTGGAAATATCTATTTTTAATGCTGCAATCCCATTGCTTCCTTGAGTACGCCTTTTCAGATAATGATTTATCTCAAAAGCTATCATTGCATTATCAGTGAGCAAGCGTCCCTCGATAAATGCACTCTGTCTATTCAAAATAACTGATTTCAAGCTCTCCTTCAATCTATTAGCTAACCCTTTTGAGAGAATATGTACCAATACATTACACAATGATATTGGTCTTAGGTCCGCTATAGTTTGAGGCATCTTTACTTTCGGAATCAAACAAATAACAACTTTATTAGTTACAAGTGGAAGTGTACCAGTGTTCATAAATAGATGACAAAAACTCACCACATCATGCTTCACTATATTCCAAAAGGACTGGAAAAAAGCAGGATTTAATCCGTCCGAGCTAGGTGATTTATCAGGATGCATCGAGAATGTTGCATCCTTAACCTCTTCCTCCGTAATTTCTTTAACCAGCTCTTCGTTTACCATGTCAGTCACCTGCTGCACTACTTCTCCATTAGTTAAATCCCCGTCTATCGACGTTGATTGAAAGAGCTGTGAGAAGTAATCCTGTACTATTCCTTGAATTTCCTCCGGCGTTTCCTTCCATTCCCCTTCCTGATTATTTATGCGCTGCAACACATTATTTCTTCTCCTTTAGATGCATAATTATGAAAAAACTGAGTATTTCTATCACCTTCACGCAGCCAGAATTTTTTAGCCCTTTGCTTCCAATATATTTCTTGCTTTACTAACAAATTTAAATACTTCCACCTCTCCTCATTATACAACTGAACACCTTGAATATCTCTTCATGACCTAAGTCTCTGTATCCTTGCCCTATATTCCATAATGTTCTGCTTATACTCCTTGCTAATTCCCCCACCCCACTCTTGCAACTTTATTCCACAAAACTAAATTTTTTCCATAATCTCGACCTCTCCTGCCTCCTCCCAACCATTCTTTACTACTTGGTTGCATTCTTTTTCACAAAGCCATGTGTTTTCGAAAAGAAATCTCCTTTCCCTTCTCTGGTAAATTGTTTATTAAGATGCAAAAATAACGGAAGGTGATCAGATGTCGCAACTTCAACTACCTGTACTTCTGCTGATGGAAAAAGTTGACACCAATCTTGATTCGCTATCCCTCTGTCTAATCTTTCTTGAACCCAATTATAAGCCCCCCTCGACTTTTCCCATGTGAACTTTTCTCCTATAAAACCCAAATCCAATAAAACACAGTCTTCTACCGTTTCTGTAAAACCTTGCAAAAAATGACTAGGATGTTGTCTTCCCCCTCACTTCTCCGCAACAAACATCATATCATTAAAATCCCCTATCACACACCATGGCAGACTTGATCTAGTAGATAACTGTCTCAATAAGTCCCAAGATTCATTTCTCCTTTCTCTTTCAGGGCACCCATAAAAGCCCGTATACCTCCATCTTCCCACCTGATTGTTCTCCACTTCAAAATCTATGTAGTGTCTACTGCTTCCTCTAATAATACAACCTCCTTCATTCCTCCACAATAGAGCCAAACCCCCACTGTGTCCCTGAGCTTAAATAACAAAATAATCCGCAAAATTTAAACCCCTACATAAGTCACGTACTTTATTTTTTTTCGATAATGTTTCAGATAAAACAATAATACTGGGCTTTAGTTGTTGGGTAGTATCCTTAATAAACTGAATTGTTCGTGGTTTACCCAACCCACGACAATTCCAAGATAACAGACTCATTGATTTAGGCGGGCCTGCAAAACAGGTCCCGCCTCTGCCAAGTTCTTTGGCCCATCGCTGATTAAATTACCAAGCCCATCAGTTCTCATATTTGTTTTCTTACTTTCCAAAATTGTTTCCTTATCCCCTCTTTTCCGCTTCGAATCCGTAACAACTATGTCATTTTCAAATTCTTCCTTATCATTTATTTTGTCGCCCAACAATTCATTCCCCAACAGTGTATCCCTTTGATTTCGCTGAACATAACGAACAACACCTTCCCTTCCCGAAATTTCCGTAATCTTACCATCAATCTCCATGAATCTTGTTATATTCTGTTGCTCCCCCTGTACGGTGGTCGATAATGATTCCCCACCTGGCGACTACCACGAATGTCCTCCATCACCTCCATTTCTCAACTACCTAGCTCTAACATTTTGATTCTTAGCATTTCTCAAAGGTGCTCGAAGCCACGTTCCATAAGCACGATCAATCACCTTATCCGGATTTGCATACACCACCCCACACTCCCTATCTGAATGACCCATCATACCACAGACAAAACAGAACATCGCTAATCATTCATATTTAAAGTTAATCCATCCCCATTTCCCTCCTTCCCTTTTAATCTTCATCTTCCTTTTCAGTGGTTGCCTCACATCCATTTTTACCCTTATACGCATATACATCTTCCACCCCTCAGTAAGGTTCTTAGGATCTGTTTTGATAAACTCGCCTATATAATTACCCACACTTTGCAAGACTTTCTCTGTTAGCATTCCATGCGGTAACTCATAAACCTGGACCCATATATCCATATTATAGAGTTGAAGTGCATGCGGTAACTTTCTCTGTCACGCATTTTGCTCAAGCGTCCATGACTCCCCTTTCATCACCCTCTGTAAATCCAACTTATGCTAGAACACAAATGAAAATCTCTGGCCTCCTATGTCACGAATCTCTACTCCTTCTCTAGGCCTCCATAATGATGCCAAAACATTCTGCATGGCTGAGAAATTTATGTTCCTATCCGTCAAAAAATGCCCAATCAACACAAAAACATCCTTACTCTGCCCTGCATCCTCCTGTCCGATTATAATCCCCCCATCTCCCTCCTCTTCCAAACTTAGCCTTACATATAAGTCTTCCAGATTCATTCCTCCACTTGCTATAATTCTGATCCTATTACGATAAAAAACAAACGATAAACTTAAAACTTAACACTTGTTACATGAACAAGACATAAGAACTTGCAATGTACAAGACAGACAGTGAAATTCTCATTTTTTTTATATCACTTGAGTTTGGTTTTTAAGCATGCACTATGTAGCACATACAGGTTAATTATTTTAACTTTTAATATAGCGTCCATCGTATATTAGTATTATAGGTCCTTCCGCTATCCTAAGCTCTAATATTAAGCAATACACTCATCTAAAATTTCAGGGTGTGAAAGGCCATTTTTTATTGTAGGAAACCCGCAACCACTACCTTTGAATGCGCACTAGGTAAATCCATAGGTTCAAGTAATAACCCACAAATCATGTGAACCAAGGTGATCTTATATTAGTATTATAATAATTTTTACAAAATATAGTTCTCTTTCATTAATAAATGACTTTAATAAATTAATTAAAATCTCCTTACCCAAAATTATAAGTAAGGTAATTCGATAAAATTGACGTGTATCAAAAAAGGTACCGTACCAAAATTTTCATTATTTCGTCTCTTATAAAATACTGGTAATATGTGTGATGCACAACTTTTTTAATATAGTATAACATAGTACAATTCTTATTTCATACTATAGTGATAATAATAATAATAATAATAATAATAATAATAATAATAATAATAATAATAATAATAATAATAAGGTATATAATATAACCATTTTACACATAAATTTGAAATACTAATTTACTATAAAAAGATTGGAAAAAATGTATATAAGATACAATATGAAATTTCTAAAAAAAAATTAAAAAATTAACTACCCTTAAAAGTCAAGACAAAGATGAATTTCGGTGACTATAGTGAGTCTTCCGAACTTTGTCTTATCCAACTTTTGTTAGCAAAATCGATATTCTTCTGAATTGAAACCTATTTTGCACCATTTTTCTCAAAGTCCCACCAGTTTCGTTGTTGGATAGAGCTGATTTGAAAACCAGTTGCCTTGTATTAATAAAAAAACTGAAAATCAGAAGAAGTCATTATAAAAACCTATGCTGCTCATAGGTATTGTGCATGCACTACAAGAAATAAGTGATCATACAACAGTTTTCACCGTTGTGTAACTTGTATATTTTCCGTAGTCTATCCAACACTCGTGTGATAGAATATCACACAACGGTTGTTTAAACCCTTGTAATAAGAGTTACACAACCTTTTTTAGTAGTTATTACAATCAAGAACGCACAACGGGTATTCTATATTAACCATTGTCGGAACTTTCTTAAAACAACTGTTTCTTTATTCAACTCTTGTCTAACTAACTTAACAACAATGGTTTTGTAGAAAAACCATTGTTCTTAACTTATTCGATATTATCATAAACAATAGTATAGAAACTTCTTATATGAATGTTTTTTTTAAAAGACAATGGTGTAAAAGATTTAAACTGTTGCAAAAAACATCAACAAACAACAGTTTTTTTAAAAAAAATGTGCAGTGACACATACAACGGTTTTTATCATTTTTAAGTGACTTTCACACAACTGTTTACAAAATTAATCTTATTATTTAAAATAAACCAATTTTAAAATAAAATTATATTATGATAATTTAATTGTTATTTCATAATTGAAATTAAATTTACAATATAAAGGTTCTCTACAAGAATTACAAGTATAACTTAAAATCTATTTCTAAACATCCTCATCAAGGTACACAATAACTAATTTGCATACATATTCAGTTATATTTGCCCAAAAAGCAAGAGAATGTTCACTCCAATTGGCACGCCCCCACCAAGTTCTTGTTCCAAGTATCATTCATGTACGTTTGCTCTCATCAAGAATTACACACCTGACATTCAGAGCATGTTTCATGATTTCTTATATCATAGGGTTGAAGGGTGTATACAGATTTATTGCAATGTCAATCTTATAGTCCAATAGAAAGATCAGCTACAAAAGTAAATACCTTGCTTGTAACTCGTACTGCAATATCTACCTAGCCAACAGCCAACAACCAGTGCATCAGATCAGCACATCGCAATACTCACGATCCTCTTCAACAAGAATTTCATGCACACATATTAATGAGCTTATTTTATAACCTCAAAAAAGTTAATAGCAGCAAGCACATAAGATTGTTAAATTTATATATTGTTATTTACACGAAACCAATAAATACTTGAGAATACGAAAAATGTTATAACCAAACATGGTAGATAAAAAATGCAATACAACAAAAAACACTTATAATTAAAATTTTAAAGAGCATGCAGATCAGCTAGGCATATCTCTTTCTTCACTTCTAATTTAACAGAGCCTATTTTGGTGGGCGCGGAAGTAGGGGTTGTTGAAGCAACAACTACCCCATGAGCTGATTGTATAATCGTACATGTTCATTAGGAACCTGCGCAATCTCCTGGAGCTGCAGCACACGAAGACAAGATGCATTAATATGCAAATAAAGCAGATAACTGAGTCATAACATATATCTCTCTCTTAACTTGAGCTTGCTAAAAGGTAAAATTTATTAGCATTTTTTTGTGAATGACATTATATGGAGTAAAGACACCCTCGTACTATAAGCTATCTCTGTACAATGGGATTAAATATTAGTATTCTACAGAGATAGAAATATTAAATCTGTAACACATTATATTATTCACACTGAGGGAAAAAAAGTGATGTTTTGAGTATTCTTCTATTGCTGGAAGTAAGTTGCATTTAAGAAGTTTAAATAAGAAAGGGTTTTTGGACCCTACAATGCTTCCCCCATTGCACTGACATACAAGCCCGAAAACATATTTAGTAATTTGAGGAAAACATATTTAAGCTTACTTCCATTTGACAACCCCTATTAATAGTTGCATTTAACTAACCAAAAAAATAAATATTAAGTCTATATGCATTACATAATATAAGTTTCCATAAACAAGGTACCAGATTTTGTATAAACCAGTGTACAAAAATGAATAACTAGCTCTATTCAGGCAGCACCAACACCTCCAGTCCTCCATAGCTAACATTTGTAACAAATTAAACTCAACGCAGTTAAAAAAACTACAATTGCCTAACAAACACAAAACACAATAGTATTAAAACTAAAAAAACATCAATCATGATACCATAGGGTACTTGGGTAGTCGCTGGAGCTAGCATTAGCCAACTTGCAAGCAGAAGGAAGCTAGAGCAACCTAGATTCTTGAATTTCAAGGCTCTTCAACTGAGGGTTAGAACCTGTGTGTGCATCTGTTGTATTATGTAACAGAGTCAAACAGGTTTAGAATCTTTGATTGCGCCCACAGACTTGCAACATCCTCCAGTTGGGGTGGATCCTTTCCCCGTGGCAAAACCCAGACACTCTGTCAATTTCTGAAAGTTATATGCCAGAAGTATAATTAAGCTCTAAAAACAAAATTGTTAAAACTTTTAGATAATTCCCAGGTGAACAAGGAACTAATACATACTATGTCAATGAACAAGTCTTTCACTCGCCAAAGCAATATATTCTCTTGTGTGATTGAAACTTATTGTCCTCACCGGCCATCTGAGAGCATGTAACACAATTATTTTCTAGCAGATAATGTGACCAAAGACCAATAAATAATTCTTTTAATTAATACCATTATTATAACATTACACAACTAGAAATTAAATTTATATATACGAGCAGAACACCAGTAGATGACACATTCAAGTTTGGTGAATATTTTCACACACAACATCTCTGAGATATGCTGCTGGCCAAAACAACAACCCCTTCCTTAGCCAACATAATCGAAATACACATTTTAGTCTTGAAAGAGCATCAAACAAAAGGAAACTAGTGATATTTTCTTTGACACATTTTATCAAACTATTGGTGAGCTACATAAAAAACATCAAAATTATCTTAGAAAATCAAATTAGACATTACCAAAAATCAGATAAGAGTAAATAAATGTGAAATCAAAGTAAAGTATGTACATAGATGATTGTATTTGTATCTATAGATACAAAAACTAACCTGTATATGGTTTGTATCTATTCTTGAGTTCCCGAGAAGAGAAGTTCAGGACCAAATATGAAACCAATATGTTTGACCAAACCGATCCAAATGCCTTTTGTAGTTGTAAAGATAACAGGTAAAAAACCGGAGAGATAACCTAATTTTGTAAACCGGGAATGAGTTTCGTTGTCGGGAGGGGTAATTTTACCGGATTTTTCTAATCCTGACATGCAAGATGAAGTTCATATTTTTTAATAATTTTTTCATATGACTAAAATTGATATATCTTAACATCCATACGGTTGGATCGTCGAAAAAATCATTTTAAAAATTAATCTTGTAAACCGGGAACGAGTCTCGTTGTCGGGAGGGGTACTTTTACCGGATTTTTCTAATCCTGACATGCAAGATGAAGTTCATATTTTTTAATAATTTTTTCATATGACTAAAATTGATATATCTTAACATCCGTACGGTTGGATCGTCGAAAAAATCATTTTAAAAATTAATCTTGTAAACCGGGAATGAGTCTCGTTGTCGGGAGGGGTACTTTTACCGGATTTTTCTAATCCTGACATGCAAGATGAAGTTCATATTTTTTAATAATTTTTTCATATGACTAAAATTGATATATCTTAACATCCGTACGGTTGGATCGTCGAAAAAATCATTTTAAAAATTAATCTTGTAAACCGGGAACGAGTCTCGTTGTTGGGAAGGGTACCTTTACCGAATTTTTCTAATCCTGACATGCAAGATGAAGTTCATATTTTTTAATAATTTTTTCATATGACTAAAATTGATATATCTTAACATCCGTACGGTTGGATCGTCGAAAAAATCATTTTAAAAATTAATCTTGTAAATCGGGAACGAGTCTCGTTGTTGGGAAGGGTACTTTTACCGGATTTTTCTAATCCTGACATGCAAGATGAAGTTTATATTTTTTAATAATTTTTTTATATGACTAAAATTGATATATCTTAACATCCGTACGGTTGGATCGTCGAAAAAATCAATTTAAAAATTAATCTTGTAAACCGGAAATCTCATTTATAGAGTAATACTTTTACAATGGTTTCCTTGAAACACCATTGTGTAAATATAAAATAAGACAACGCTTTTTTTTATTATAAAACTGTTGTGTGAGCATATCAGCTTTTTTCAATCTAACGGCTAATATCTAATCTCATTTCAATCAAGGGCTATCATTCAGACACTTCAGCAATCCGAGTAAAATGTTTACAACCAATCATGGGGTGCCACCTCATCAGGTGGTGCCCATTGAAATTATAAAATAACTATTTCAGACAACTGTTTTGTTCCGTTGTATGAAGTTTTCTAAGACAACCCTTGTAAAAACTGTTGTGTGAATTACACAACGTACTATCTAAAAGCTTGTATGAGATCAACTAAGACAACACTTTTGTTTTAACATAAAACCATTGTATAAGAATTCGGCTATTTTTCGATCTAACGGCCAATATCAAATCTCATATCAATGAAGGGCTTTCATTTCGCCACGTCAGCAATCCTTGTGAATGATTTACCACCTATCACGTGCTGGCACCTCAATATGTGGTACCCATTGAAATTCCTCAGACAACGGTTTCATTCCGTTGTTTGATGGTTTAGAGGACAACCTTTCTAAAAAACCGTTGTCTCAATTACACAATGTAATTTCAAACGGTTGTCTTATATCCCTATACGTTAACATAGTAACAACGGTTTGTAATCGTTATGTTAAAGATCTACAACAACACTATATTTAAAAAACTGTTGTCTGACTCGATGAGAGGATACAACTTGTACAACAGTTTAAAAAAGATGAATATCCGTTGTTTGTTCTGGAGCTCACACAACTATTTTTTCTGTAAAATCAATTCACCGTTGTATGATTTTTTAGGACGACGGTTTTTTTTAACCGTTGTTTGTCAAGCGTTGTCTGATTGCAAATTTCTTGTAGTGATGGCTCATTCATTAATTCTCCACTTTATATTACCACCTCCGTGCAGAATTTTATATTTATCTTCATTTCATGCCATAGTACAAAGATCAAAATTTTGATTCGGATATAAAATTCTAAGCATTTTGATACATTACTCACCACTTTCATACCATTTTTTAGGGTAAAAACATAATTCATTAAAAATAAAAATACATAAACTGTGCGAGTACATAGGAGGTGATATCACTTGGAGTATTATTAACCTAACCCTTATCGTTCATCTAAGGAACCTGAGCAACTCTATTATCATCTCTATTAACATGCGGCCAAACTAATAATTCAAAACCTGAACTAAAATGTCATGTAGGAGAACCTCTAAATATGAGCCACACACACTCTTTCTCACCTTGTTGATCAAACTTTGACAATCAATTTCCATATAATATTATTAAAACCAACATGAATAATTGTATGAATAATTTACCTTTTTAGTTATTTTAATATGTTGTGATTTTAAATTATTAATAATTTACTTATTAATAATTATATTAATAAGTTTTGACGGTACATGACAAAATTTTGGACAAGAAGTTCCCTATGCTTATTATATATAACTAGGGTTGTCAATGGATCTGAAATCCGATCTGATCCAATCTGAATGCTAATGGAGTGGATATGGATCATTAAAAAAGAAATCCGATCCGGAAAAAATCCGATCCAATAATAATCCGATCCGATTAGTAGCATATATGGATTTAGGCCGATCCGATCCATTAACGGGCCGACAAATTTATTATATATATTTATAAATATATATATATATATATATAGGGGAATGATCAAATACAAACTAAAATGAAAATGGAAACTAGGAACTAATCTAAACCATTACAACCTAATCTAATGGTCCCCCCTTAAATCACCCCACCCAACTACTCTACACCCTCCTACACCCAATTTCAGCTTTTCCTCTCCGTTTTTAATTTGATTTTTCCCGTCAAACCGTAAGTTTTTTTAAAAATCCGATTTCACTGTATTTTCTACATCTCTCAACGATCGATTTGCATACCATATGTGTTATATTTCGAAGTAATTTTTTTAAAAAAATTATTTGGTCACTACGTGAAAAATTGGAATAGACATCACACTTTTTACATCAGTTACAAAAAAAAAACCGATGTAAAAATAATTTTTGACATTAGTTGCTCTCAAACCGATGTGAAACAACATTATTCAAATCAGTTTCATGGCCGACCGTTGTATATAACTGCTTTTTAAAAAATTAAAAAAACACGGAACAAATTGTTCCCCCTTTACAACTAAAAAAATACGGGGGAAATTTTTACTTAAACAAAATTCATTTCCCCCCTTCTCTCTCACTGCTCTCCCTCCCCGACCTCTCTCTCTCGGTACACTCTCCCTCCCCAACTTCTCTCTCTCTCTCTCTCTCTCCATCTCCGTCTCTCACCTCTCAACTATCACTCTCCTCTCTCTTTCACCTCTACCCGTTACAAACCCTAAAACAAAGTTAAACCGTCTAATTACAGATCGAGCAAGAAGGTTGACATGCAGCCCTGAGAAGTGTTCATACAACCCGAATCAAGCAAGTTCATACATCGGTCAGGATTTTTTTTTACATCGGCTAATAACCGATGTCTATTCCAGTTTTTCACATAGTGGGTTTCTAGTTTCTATTCTAAATTGGTTTCTATTGGAGTAGCCCCTATATATATATGATAATAAATTAGATATAAAATTTAAAATCGACAACCCTCAAATGGTTGTCTTTAAAATATGGAAAAAGAAGAAAAAAAGCAGAGTAGCAATGTAATAAGTAGCACAATATGATACAGATTAATAAAAAAAATCCAGAAGCAGAAGCCATATCAGCAACCATACTATTGTGTGTTATATGATAAAGATTAATAAGTAGTGAGTGGTAGGGCTGAGCATTCGGGTGGTTCGGTTCAAAATCGAACCGAACCGAAAAGACCAAAAACCGAAGTTTTGTTTTTTTTGGAACCGAACCGACCAAATTTGTATTATGGACCGAACCAGAACCGAACCGTAATAATTCGGTCGGTTCGGTTCTGTTCTTAAGAACCGAATTTGTTTAAAAAAATATTATTAAATATATGCAATATGTAAGTTAAATTAAAAAAACCAAAAATATGCATCCATTACTAAGTCGTGAATTATCAAAACTTCAGTAATTTTACAAACAACATAAAAAGAAATAATTTAAAAGTTTAAACCAAACATAATTTCATAGTCATTACAAGTTTAGTGCAGTACTATTGGAAATACTATTGAACATATAATTTTTAAATATATGTAATCTTCTCTGCAACTCAATTGTGGTATGTTGTTGTATAAATTAGAGAATAGAGATTGTTCAGCGACTTCGATCATTTTTAGTAATTTAATAATATTCTTAATTTATTATGTATTTTTAAGATATTATAATATATATATAATATGTCTAATTCGGTCGGTTCGGTTCTACCCGAATTATTTTAAAAAGGAACCGAACCAAACTTAATTTCGGTTTGGACTAAAAAAACCGAACTGACCAATTTTTTTAAAATTTCGGACCGAACCGAACCGAAATTGAACGGTTTGGTTTGGTTTTTCGGTTCCGGTTCGGTTTTGCTCACCCCTAGTGAGTGCTAGTGATAGTTGATGTTTATTGGATAAATAATAACATTGTCTTGGGATTGTGACTTTTTCTGAACATATGCTATCGCACTCCATTTTGTTGATTATACAGATTTTTGATTGTCGATCGTACGGTTTTTCATTAGTATAAAAAATAATCGCACCATGTTCTTTAACACAATCTTTTTCACAGTAGTTTTGTATTGTATTGTGTTTATATTATATTTTTTTAAAAAAAATATAAATGGATCGGAGTTCCGATCCATGATCCGGTGATCCTAATGGATCAGGATATTGATTAGGTTATAAAAAATCCGACTAAAATATGTTCGGTATCCTAATTCGGTAAAATTAAATGGATCAGGATATGGATAAAGGCCGATCCGCTCCACATACGATCCATTGACAGTCCTATATATAATGATGTAATTTGATTTAACCAAAACATGATCTAATTACAAATATTACTATAATCACAAGACACTAGACCGACAAACAACAAAACTTTCATAATTTCGTTTTTAATATTATACTAGCATAAAACTACTGCGATGCACAAATTATTTTTTAATATTATATAATTTTTTTGAATTCAATTTGAAGTGAAAATTTTAATATCTGAAATTTATTTATATGAAAATTTGTATAATATGATTTGATAATAATTATACATATACACATAGGAGTATAAGTTAGTGTTATTTTAGGTTTAAATAATTATTTTAATGATTGAAATATATAGTTCTATTGATATTTATAGATGTGATTATAAAAGATAATTATGTTTTAATTAAAAAAAACATTTTAGCTCAGATCAGTAGTATATGAATTATCTTTAGTTTGACAAATTTATTTGTATTAGCTTAGGGCTCATTATATTAGATTTACCAAATCAATTATATTTATATTTATTTTAGTTTATTTTTTTAAATCCACATCAATTGTAAAAAAAAATTGTATTAATGGTAAAAAAATTATGTTATCCCGAATAAAATACATATTATTTTAATTCAACAGTGTTATATATTTTGAGATTTTTTATAATTGGCATACCTAATTTTAAGTAATAAAAATATCATTATGCAATTTATATAATGGAGAAATAGATAATTTTGAGTTTCTTTTTTAAAAAAAAATCTTTCTTGTACCTAATTTTTCCAAATAATTTTTGGATCGTATTGTTGAAAAAGGATGATGGAGAAACTGTAATAACGAAAAAAAGAGACACCGTATTTTTGAAAAACTAGATAATTTTTTTTAATTATTCTCTAATTTAAATTATAATTTATAAGATAGTAATTGATTGAAATAATGACAAAAATAATATTTTTTTGGGACTAAGTGACAGGAATGCCTATTTTCAAAATTCTGGCCATTTTTACCAATCAAATACCCATTCTCAGATTGGGTATCTCAATTTTTTTTTTGTAAAAAAACATTTTTCAAAAAAAAATTAAACAAATTTTAGTTGAAATACCCAATTTGAGAATGGGTATTCGGGTATATACCCAATCTGAGAAAGCGTATTTCATATACCCAATCTCAGAAAGCGTATTTCAACTTTAAAAAAAATAAAAAAAATTGGTTGAAATACCCAATCTGAGAATGGGTAATCGGGCATATACCCAATCTGATAAAGCGTATTCCAAATACCCAATCTGAGAAAGGGTATTCTATCGGTATTTTTGGCCGCATTTCTCAAATTTGGTATTTTGGTCACAAATTTCAAAAAAAGTGGTATTTTTGGCCATCATCCTAATTGATTTGTGTGAATTTTATTGTGAATATCATTATTCATGATCCTAATTTCAAAACAAAACAAAAAGATGGTAAGTAAATGTTAAGATTGAGTTTTATATAATTTTAGGAAAAATATTTTATGATTAAACTCAAGATGCTTATTCTCTTATTTTACTATAAATCTCCGATATTTGTGGGTTAAAGATTTGGTGCCTAGCATAGCATGGGTAAATGCTAGTATAATATAATAATAATAATAGTAAATAATAATAAAATATATGCAAAATTTCTCACAAGCATCGTGATATGCAAAGAAAACTACAACCATTGTCGTTCATGTTGCTTGGTAATACACTTGAATATAAATGAAAGGATTTCCTTCTCAAAAAATTTTGAGCTTTAAGCAAAATGTGTACAAATGTTTTGTTAGGTCACACACACTGTAGAAGGGGGTTGAATACAGTGTATAGTACAATCAAGTCGATTTAAAGAACACAGATAACAAATCACAGATCTTATTTAACTCAATAATCTCTGTTACAATGCGAAACTGTCTTCTCTCAGTGATGAACAAATATCACGAGAGCTGCTAGGGTTACAATGAATAATATTCTCGATTATGATAACACGTATAGTGTAAACCCTATGTCTGTGTTTATATATTACACAGTTACAAGATCTTCTAATTGATATGGAATATAATTCTGCTTCCTAAAATATATCAATCAGATCTTCTTTCACAAGTCTTCTATTCTTCATAGAATTCCTTCTTCATGCACATCTCTTCTTATGTTTGTCTTGATCTTCTTTCGTTTCAATCAGCCTTTCCTTTTCTGTTCGTCCTTCAGCACTTAAGTTCTGATATCCATCTTCTGATAATTATCTCCTGATAATTTAAGTACTGATATCCTTAAGTTCTGATTCCAGTAAATGCTGATTTCAAGTTAAGTACTGATCCTTCTTGCTAAGTAAGATTTGTAAGACTAAACATGAAACACATAAGACATGACATTATCAAATATATCTAACAATCTCCCCCAACTTGTAAATTAACATAATATATAAGTTCAATAGATATTTGATGATGTCAAAAACATTTAAGTACAAATGCATGAGAATTTAACTAGATAACTACAACTTACAGTCCTTGTAGCTTTTACCAATCTGACTAAGTCAGTTTGAATCCAAAATGATTCTTGACAAAGTTTGATATCAGCTTTTCTTCTTTAATCCTCAGGACCTGAGACAGTGTAGTCTTGACTTGCTTCATTTCTTCATTCTGACTTCCAATATGATAGATTGCAGTCCTTATTGCAGAAATATGGTTTCTTTCTAAACCATCATTCAATCTGATTACCTTTGGACGAGTTGACTACCATCATCTTCAACTACCATTTCAAAATCATTTCAAGCTTTGCAGAGTCCTTCTTCATTGGAATCTCACTACCATCATCTTCAACTATGTGTTAGATATATTTGATAATGTCATGTCTTATGTATTTCATGTTTAGTCTTACAGATCTTGTTTAGCAAGAAGGATCAGTACTTAACTTGAAATCAGCATTTACTGGAATCAGAACTTAAGGATATCAGTACTTAAATTATCAGGAGATAATTATCAGAAGATAGGATATCAGAACTTAAGTGCTGAAGGACGGACAAGGAAGGAAAAGCTGATTGAAAGGAAAGAAGATCAAGACAAATATAAGAAGAATTATGCATGAAGAAGGAATTCTATGAAGAATAGAAGACTTGTGAAATAAGATATCTGATTGATATATTTTAGGAAGCAGAATTATATTCCATATCAATTAGAAGATCTTGTAACTGTGTAATATATAAACACATACATAGGGTTTACACTATATGTGTTATCATTATCGAGAATATTAATTATTGTAACCCTAGCAGCTCTCGTGATATTTGTTCATCACTGAGAGAAGACATTTCACGTTGTAACAGAACTTATTGAATTAAATAAGATCTGAAATTTGTTATCTGTGTTCTTTAAGTCGATTTGATTGTGCTATACACTGTATTCAACCCCCTTCTACAGTGTGTGTGACCTAACAATTGGTATCAGAGCCTTCTGTTGACACACAAACAGTTTAAGATCCAAAAACAATCATGTCTGAAGAACCAAAAACTCCAACCAAGTCCAACATAACTGAGGAAACTTCAAAGACAATAACCCATAGTCGATATGAGACTATTAGGGTTCCCATGTTGAGACCTTCTGAGTATCCTATATGGAAGGTGAAGATGGCTATGTTTCTGGAAGTTATAGATCCAGAATATCTTGACAGAATCTATGAAGGACCACATACGCCGACAAAGCTTTCTGTTATAGTTGCTGACAAACCAGCACAGTCTGTACCAAAGGAGAAGAGTGAATACACGCCTGCAGATATCTCATCGATTGCCAAGGATGCAAAGGTAAGACACTTGTTGCATAGTGCCATTGACAATGTTATGTCAAATAGGGTAATCAATTGCAAAACTGCAAAGGAGATATGGGATGCTCTGGAAACAAGGTGTCAAGGAACTGAAGCAGTCAAGAAAAACAGGAAGACAATACTCACTCAGGAGTATGAACACTTTGACTCAAAACATAATGAGTCATTAACTGATTTATATGATAGATTTGTTAAACTCCTGAATAACTTGTCATTGGTTGACAAGGAGTATGATCTTGAGGATTCAAATCTTAAGTTTCTATTAGCTCTTCCTGAAAGCTGGGATTTGAAGGCCACCACTATAAGAGATAACTATAATCTTGATGAGACAACTCTTGATGAAATCTATGGAATGCTCAAGACTCATGAACTTGAGATGGAACAAAGAAGCAAGAGGAATGGGAGAAAGTCAAAGACAGTTGCTCTTAAAGCCGAGGAGGAGATCCCTAAAGCTGCTGCTTCAAGAAAAGATAAAGGAAAAGCTCTCATCACAAAGTCTGATTCTGAGTCATTAAGTTCTGATAATACTGATGATTCAGAAACTGAAAACTTATCTGAGACAGATGCTGATGAAGAGATGATGAAGCTGTGTGCTCTTATGGTGAAGGGAATCACAAAGATTGCATACAGGAAATTCAGGAGAGGGAAGAAGTTTTCAAGGAAAGGCTCAAGTTCTGATAAGAAGAATTTCAGAAAATCTGAAGGCAAGGGTGGAAAGTCTGACAGAGGAGATTATTCAAATGTCAAATGCTACAACTGTGGTGAGAAAGGCCACATATCTCCTGAGTGCAAGAAAGTGAAGAATGACAAAGGCAAGGCTCTTGTCACTAAGGAGAAAAGCTGGACAGACACTTCAGATTCTGAAGATGAGGTGAATTATTCCCTGATGGCAAATGCTGATAGCAGTTCTGACACTGCTGATTTAAAGGTACCTCAAACAACTTATGCCTTTCATACTGATGATATAAATGAGTTGAGAAGATATCTTAAAACCATGTTTATTAGTTATAGAGATCAAACTTTGACATGTGAGAGATTAACTTTTGAAAACCTAGATTTTAAGAAAAGAAATGATTTCTTAGAAAAAGAATTAGTCATGTTCAATCAAACTTAGAAAGATAGAGATGATGCCTTTTATGTTAGGGATGAAGTACTAAAAATGAATGAATCTCTAAAAACTGAGTTAGAAAAGGAGAGAGAAATGATCAGGACATGGACTAATTCTGGTAGAACAACTCAGAATTTGTTGAGTAGTGGAAACTGGAAAGAGGGCTTGGGTTATGGGGATGAAAAAGAAACTGAAAAAATTGAGCCTATAGTTGTTAAACAAAAGCCCAAGGTGAAACCTGTTAAGTTTGTACCTGTAAAATCTGATAATGATAAATAAGAAGTTAAAGAGGAAATAACTTCTGACAAACTAAAACAGGTTAAGCCAACTGAAGTTAACATAGGCTTAATGACAAAGAAGCAGCTTAAGCATAAGCTGAAAGATGTTAAGAATGTGAACAAGGTTAAGTCACCTAGGAAAAATAGGAATGGAAAGGAAGGTGTGAATAAAAGCAGTGATTATAAGCCTGTTCCTAGTGCTCCTAGAAAAACATGTTATAACTGTGGAAGTTCTAACCATCTGGCTTCTTTTTGCAGGAAAAATAAGAACTTAAACTCCTTAACTGTCAAATCAGGAGTTAAGAGTCAGTCTGTTAGATATAAGCCACAAAATCCTTGTTTTCATTGTGGTAGTTTATGGCATTCTATTTATACTTGTAAGGAATATCATAGTTTGTACTATGATTATTATGAAATAAAACCTTCTTTAAAGAAAGTTAGCACTGTTCCTTCTAGTATAAGTACTATTGCAAAGTCTGATAGTGTAAATTATGATAAGAAAATTGTTAACACAAATTCTGATGTCAAATCCGCTGCAAAAGTTAACAAACTTAAAAAGGCCAAAGGATCCAAGCAAGTCTGGGTCCTCAAAACTAACCATTAAAGGCCTTTGTGATGCAGGGCAACATGAAAAATATCCTAGTTTTGGACAGTGGATGTTCAGGACATATGACTGGAAATAAAGCCCTGCTATCAGACTTTGAGGAGAAAGCTGACCCAAGTGTTTCTTATGGAGATGGCAACATAGGAAAAACCTTGGGATATGGCAATATCAATCTTGGGAATGTCATCATTAAAAAAGTAGCTCTGATCTCATGACTTAAACATAACTTGCTAAGTGTGAGTCAAATCTGTGACAGAGGTTATCATGTGGATTTCTTTGAAGAACACTGTGAAGTTGTAAGCAAATATACAGGCAAAGTTGTTCTGAAAGGATACAGGCATGGTAACATTTATGAAGCCAAGCTTTCAACAAGTACTGATGGTTCTGCAATTTGTCTACTGAGCAGAGCATCAATTGAAGAAAGCTGGAATTGGCACAAAAAACTCTCTCATTTAAATTTCAACAATATAAATGAGCTTGTCAAGAAAGATCTTGTGAGAGGATTGCCAAAATCGGTATTTGCTCCTGATGGCCTTTGTGATTCTTGTCAGAAGGCTAAACAAAGAAAATCTACTTTCAAGAGCAAGACTGAGTCATCAATTCTTGAGCCTTATCACTTATTGCATGTTGATCTATTTGGTCCAGTGAATGTCATGTCTATTGCAAAGAAGAAGTATGCTATGGTCATAGTAGATGAGTTCACCAGATACACATGGGTGTATTTCTTACACACAAAAAGTGAGACTGCATCTATCTTGATTGATCATGTCAGACAGCTGGATAAATTGGTCAGAGATTCAGTGAAAATAATAAGGAGTGATAATGGCACAGAGTTCAAGAATTTGATAATGGAAGAGTTCTGCAAAGCCTATGAAATAAAGCAGGAATTTTCTGCTCCTGGAACTCCACAGCAAAATGGAGTTGTTGAAAGAAAGAATAGAACTCTCATTGAAGCTGCACGAACTATGCTTGATGAAGCAAAGTTACCAACTTACTTTTGGGCTGAAGCTGTGCAGACTGCTTATTTTACTCAGAATTCAACACTTATAAACAAGCATGGAAAAACACCATATGAGATGGTGAAGAAAAAGAAGCCAAATCTGAAATATTTTCATGTATTTGGATGCAAGTGCTTTGTTCTTAAGACTCACCCTGAACAGCTATCCAAATTTGATCTAAAAGCTGATGAAGGAATTTTTGTTCGATATGCACTTTCCACAAAAGCATTTAGAGTCTACAATCTAAGAACAAGGGTAGTCATGGAATCTATCAATGTCTCATTTGATGATAAGAAGATTACAGGACTTGAAGATTTCGATGATCATGATCAGTTGAGATTTGAGAATGAACTTTTAAGTTCTGAAAATGTAAATTCTGACAGTCTAAATCCTGATACTGCAAATTCTGATGGATTAAATTCTGATGTCATTGAAACTGTGATAACTACGCCAAAGGAAGATGCACCTGTGCAGGGGGAGCATATTGAAGATTCAATCACGTCTCAAAAAGCATCAGAACCAAGAACAGGCTCTTCAAGTTCTGACTCGTCAAGTTCTGATACGCCAAGTTCTGATAATTCCGAAAACACAAATTCTGAAAGATCCAACTCAGAGAGCACTATTTCAGGGGGAGCATCAGAAAATGCTGATGGAGACAGCATGGATTATGGGGGAGCATCCAATTCTAGAGATCAACTTCCTTCTGCAAGGAAGTGGACCAAAGCTCATACACCTGACTTGATTATTGGAGATCCTGATGCAGGTGTCAGAACTAGAACATCAACATCAAATGAATGTCTCTATCATTCCTTTCTCTCTCAAACTGAACCAAAGAAAGTTGAAGAAGCTCTTCAAGATGCTGATTGAGTGCAAGCAATGCAGGAAGAGTTAAATGAATTTGAAAGAAATAAAGTCTGGACCCTGGTGCCAAGACCAAAGAACAGATCAATAGTTGGTACAAAATGGGTATTCAGAAACAAAACTGACAGTGACGGTATAATTACAAGGAATAAAGCAAGGCTGGTTGCAAAAGGTTATTCTCAACATGAAGGGATTGACTATGATGAAACATTTGCACCAGTTGCAAGATTAGAAGCCATAAGAATCTTTTTGGCTTATGCTGCTCACAATAAGTTTAAAGTCTTTCAAATGGATGTGAAGAGTGATTTCCTCAATGGGGAATTGGAGGAAGAAGTATATGTTGAACAACCTCCAGGCTTTGTAGATCCAAAGTTTCCAAATCATGTCTACAGGCTTGATAAAGCACTCTATGGACTTAAGCAAGCTCCCCGAGCATGGTATGAGACATTAGCCAAGTTCTTACTGGAAAGTGGATTCACCAGAGGAACAATTGACAAGACATTGTTTTATCTCAACCATGGGAAGGACTTACTTTTGGTGCAGATATATGTTGATGATATCATTTTTGGTTCTACAAACGACAAACTCTGTAAGAAGTTTGCCAAACTGATGCAGTCAAGATATCAAATGAGTATGATGGGGGAACTTAGCTATTTTCTGGGCCTTCAAGTCAAGCAGAGTGATGAAGGAACTTTTATCTGTCAATCTAAGTACACCAGAAATTTGCTGAAGAAATTTGGAATGCAAGACTGTTCAAGTGCATCCACTCCCATGGCCACTGCAACAAAATTGGACAAGGAAACTGGTAAATCAGTAGATATTACTGATTACAGAGGTATGATTGGCTCATTACTCTATCTAACTGCAAGTAGACCTGATATCATGTTTGCTACCTGTCTTTGTGCAAGATTTCAAGCAGATCCAAGAGAACCTCACTTAATAGCTGTGAAAAGAATTTTCAAGTACCTTAAGGGTACAGTTGATCTATGATTGTGGTATCCTAGAGAATCAGACTTTAAGCTAATAGGTTACTCAGATGCAGATTTTGCAGGTTGCAAAATTGACAGGAAAAGCACTAGTGGAAGCTGCCAATTTCTTGGAGGCAGATTAGTTTCTTGGTTTAGCAAGAAACAGAAGTCAATTTCCACATCAACTGCAGAAGCTGAGTACATTGCTGCAGGGAGCTGTTGTGTACAGATTCTTTGGATGAAGAATCAGTTACTGGATTATGGGTTAGAACTTTCTAAAATCCCTATTTACTGTGATAATCAAAGTGCTATTGCTATGACAGGTAATCCAGTTCAGCACTCCATGACAAAGCACATCAGCATAAGGTACCATTTCATAAGGGAACATGTGGATGAAGGTACAATGGAATTGCATTTTGTTCCAACAGATCAACAACTAGCAGATATCTTCACAAAACCACTGTGTGAAGCTACTTTTACAAGATTGGTACATGAACTTGGAATGATTTCAGGTTTTTTTTCTAAGTCTGCCTAGTTTATGTTCTGATAGATCATATATTATGATCAGTATTTACAGATAGTACTCTACTTGTATATTCTGTGCATTACTGAATATTTTCTAAGTGCTGATTGTTGTCTGATGTGTGTTTCTAAACTCTAATAGTGATATGAATGTTTCTGTGATTATTCAATCCAATGAGGATAACTGTGCTAGATACTGGCTTAGTATTCTTTAATATACTAAAGATCCCATGTTTGAAGTAATTATTTATGTGGAATCTTCTTAACACAAGCAAATTCTGATATTGAGCATAGTTCAACTTTACTTTGTGTATCTTCCTACTAAGTCAAAAACTAGAATATTCCTTCTTATCTGCTAAGTTCTGATATTAGTAAATCTGATGAATGTACTAAGTGCTGATAAACCTCTCATATCACAAGAAAAGAAAAAGAAAAAGAAAAGAATAAATATCAGGTACTCCTTTGAGATCTAGAGAACAATTTGTGAAAGGGAAGACCCAAGTGCATTGCTGGTATTAAGTAATATGCATTAGAAAAGCAAATAAAATTTTCTTGGTGACTTTTCACATTCTCTGATTACTGGAGAAATACTCTGAAAAACAGCATACATTCTGATAAACAGTCGTAACTCACTTACACTGAGAAGCCACTGTAAAACGGAATTTTAAAAAGATGCATAAAATGAGCACAAAATTGTTGAGGTGGACTTATGCATGAACTCATTCAAAAGTAGATTTCAGAATCATAACAGATTTTAAGCAAAGTTCTTAGTTATGCCTTATTTTTAAGATGTACTGAAGTAAATCAGACTTTACTCCTTGTCTGATATTTCGCTAAATGCACACACTTACACTCCATATGAATGATAAAAATTACTGTGGTGATCAATGTTATTTTAGATGAACAGTTAATGTGTCATTTGCTTAAATTCTGAGGACAAGTTCTGATGGAAGTTCTGATGATTAAGTTCTGAGGAAACCATATCAGTATTTGTGTGAAGAACTACAGAAATAAAACATTCACTTTTCGAGTTGTGAAGTCATGTTCTGACGACTGTGAATCTTTGCTATAGGTCTAAGTTCTGATAACAAATTCTGATTATTTACTTGGCTTATATGTGCTTAAACTCTGACACAGTTGTAGTTTAAATCAGAATATGTACGAATGAAATATTAAACAATCAATTCACTTAGGGTTAGTGGCACATGCCTTGGCACAGTATTTATTACTTGTTCCTTGTGCGCATTAAACTCTGTTGTTCATTTCCAATGACTGTTTGTATTTTCCTAAGTCCAGGGAGACGAGGTATAATTAATTGTACCTGTAAACTCTTCATATTCCTTGCGTCTCCTGATAGTCTGTTGGCTATTTAAACCAACATCTACATTCAGAAAACACATCTATCATTTTCTCACAAATTCTCTTTACATAAACATACAATCATGGTTCTGTACAATCTTTTCCTGAACTATGGAACCTACAATGTTGTATTGAGCTGTGCTGAATGGCAACAGGAGTGGCATATCACTGCCATTCCTGTAGAAGTTTGGAACTCTGTTCCACAGGAGGTCCATACAGACCTCTTGTTCTTCGAAATGGATTATCAGCTTCATCTTGACCGATTGGAGGAAGAGAGAAGAGCTGATCTTCTTCAGCAAGAACGGATTATTCGTCTTGCCGTGCTTTTCGTCAACAGCAGGAGAAATTAGTCAACTAGGTTTTCTTAGACTAGGACTAAGGCTGTTGATGTTAAGTACTGTAGCATAGGACTTTCTTGTAATGTTTGCTTTTAAATGCTAAATTTCATGACATGTAATTCTCTCATATCTCAATGAAATTTCTTTTACTTGCAAGATTTGCTCTGTATTTCTCAAATTATTTGCTTGTGCAATATTATTAATCTTTACTTCATCGATTTTAATTTTATCTACTGATGGATGTTTTGATTAACTTCTGTTGATTTGAGAAGAAATTATTGCAGCAACAGGTTTTCTGTTGAAAATGAAGCAATATTCTGATGACCTTTAAATTCTGATAATAGTCAAGTTCTGATGCTGACGTGGTGGTATTTTTACTTGATTTTTTATTGGTCATTTCTACACAATTTTATTTAGTCAGAATATTGAGATAGTGGTCATAATTATTTCTGAGTGGAAACGGTTTTAATTCTAGACGTGCCTCGATTAATGGGATTACTTGGTAAGTGCAACAGTTTTTTAATGCAAAACCGCATATGCTGTGTAATGATTACTGTTTTCACGTGCATTTTAACCATGTTCACACGGATGTCTGACAGGTGTCCAACGTTACTTTTCCCAAGTATAAGTAAGAAAGAGAAAAGATTTTAACATTCTTTTATTCACTTTTCAAAACTCTCTCTCTTTCTTTACTTTTACTCTCTCACATCCTGACGTCATTTTTCAGCTAGACATTTTATCAAACACCTTTCAGGCACACTGCTTCTCATTAAATTCTGATGGCACCTAAAGATACTCTTTTTGACGGAGCTAAATTTGTTCCTACTAATTACTCCGCCATACTGAGCAACTCTGAAGCTCCATCCGACTTTCACTTCGTTCAGGATTTTTTAAAGTTTTCTGATATTGGGTTTTCTTTAACTCAACCAGATTCCATTTATGGACCGCAAGTGCTGGAGTTTTGGAGAAGTGGCACTTATGATGATGGTGGTGCTCAAGGTTCTCCCAGTATAATCTTTACAGTAGGGGAGGATGAGCATGTTGTCACCTTGACAACAGTGCGTCAAGCATTGCAGTTACCCGAGAACAGCGTCTATACAACTGCTGATGAAGCTGTTCTTCAGAACTTCATGACTAGTTTGGGATATGAACAGTCCGTGGCAAAGCTTGGTTAGTTAAAGCGAAATAACATTAGGAGGGAATGGAGTTTCTTCTTTGACTGCATCACAAAGGCTTTTGCAAACAAATGTTCGAATTTTGATGCAATTCCCATTCTAAGTCAGCAAATCGGGTATGCTCTTATCCATCAAACAAATTTTGATTATGCAAATGCAATTTTAGGCTTTATTGGGGATAGAATGACAGAAGATAGAAATACTATTTATTTTGCAAGATTCTGTCAGCTTCTATATAGTTATTGCACTGATAATAAGCCTCAAGCTGCTCATAATCATATTTCCCCATTTCGATTGGCCAAACGGGCCTTTACTGACTTATTATCTACTGATAATAAGAAGGCTGTGTTAAGACCCCTCTCAATTCCCTTAACTGTCAAACAAGCCTTGATCACATATGATCCTGTGAAGTATACAAAATTATATCCTGATGTCCAACCAACTACTTCACAAAATCTACCTCCTACTGTGTCATCTCAACCTTCAGAACCTACAGTGAATCCTTCTACATCTAAGAGGACTAGGAATGTCCCTCAGCCAAAGCCAAAGAGAAGGAGGTTTGTTTTGCGGGATGAGTCTGATACTGAAACTGAAGCACAAGTTCCTGTTTCTGAACCAGTGGTTGTAGAAGCTGAGAAGATCTCTTCTCAGAAAGATACTGATATTGGTGGATCTAAGCTTCTCAAACGGCTAAGAAGAATAACTTTTGCTGAACCACCTCAGGTATCTCCACCTTCTAAACGAAGGAAAAAGCAAAGAGCTCAAAGACCAGTTTCAGAAGATGAGGAAGCAGCTAAGGAAGGAGGTCAGGAATCTCTGATCTCAGAAGAACCAGAAATTGATATTGGCGCTGCTCAGGATACAGTCTCTTCGCCAACTGTGTCTCCTCTTCCTGATTTGGTATCTACTGAAGATCCAGGACTAAGTGCTGAAATAGATATTCAGAATTTAGTTGTTCCTGAGGTTCTTTATCTGGAAGCTCCACAAATCATTCCCTCATCAATACCAACTCCTGATACTTCTATTCATGCAGAAATGGCTACTACATCTTTTCTACATCCAGTTGTTGAGGATCAGAATTTAGGTGAAAATCAGGATTTAGTTGATGGTCAGAACTTAACCATTTTTTCAACAGTAGAGGATGAAGCTAATGATTCTATTACTTCTCATACTGTTCCTTTATCAGAAGATACTACTTCTGTAAGTTTTGATGCGGCAAATGATGAAATTACTGGTGATGCTGCAAATGCTGATGCAGCTGGTCCTTCAGGACATGCACCTCGACAAATTGTTTCTAAGGCTGACTTTGTCAGGAAGTTTGTTAGGGAAGAAGCACCAGTACCTTGGAGTGAAACTCCTGCTGGAAAGGAGTGGACTAAGGAATGGAACTCAGTTTCTAGTATTCCTTCTGAAAAGAATCTTACTGAACAATTGACAAAAGCTGATAAAATGTTAATTTCTGATGATTTTAAGACACAGCTTAGAGTTAATACATTGAGTGTTAAACATCTACGAGGTCTTCATTCTACAACTCATGCCGAGCTTCATAAAGTTCAGGAGGAATTGCTTAAACATGATATGATTCGGAAACTTGAGAAGAAATCATTCTTTCAACCTATCTCTGATAGAGTTTTGTCCATTGAGAAAACACAGGAGAAGCAACAGGCACAAATTGATGTTGTTATTGCTAATCAAGCTTCTCAGAAAGCTCAATTGGATGAAATCCAATCTTCAGTTGAACTTTTTCTTTCTCTCTTACTTCCCGATGATGCCAAAAAGGGGGAGAAGGTAGTTAAGTCCAAATGCTCACTTACTCAAAGACTGAAGAAAAAGGATGATGATATGGATGACCAGGGAAACCCTGGAATGGGTGGAGGTCATGGTCAAGTTAGTAGTCTCTCATCAAGAAAAGTTGACATTACAAGTCAAAGGACAAAATCTGATACTGGGAAAAGAATTAGTTCTGATACTAGTAAGAAGATAAGTTCTGATGAACTTTTTGATCTTGATGGAGAAATTTCAAGACAGTTATTTCTCAAAGAAAATCCAGGAATGGACTTGGAAAGTCTGATGGAAGAAGAAGCTAGACTTAAGAAAGAAAGAGTTAATTCTAAATCTGAAGCTTCTGTTGGTAAAAAGACACTTCCTAAGGCTAAAGGAATTGTGATACAAGAAAGGATAAATCCTGAAGCAATCAAGTCTAAATCACAATTGCAGATAGATCCAAGGTCCAAGGGCAAGGAGAAAATTGGTGAACCTATCAAGGTTTATGTGCCTCCTGTGGATGAAGAAATTACTGTTGAAAATGCTGATCTTGATCTGATTTCAAGAAAAATTTCTAAGACAACCTCTGACATGGCTCAAGTTGTTCAGAGTAAAGATATTGTTAGTTCTGATATCTCAAAGAAGCAAGCAACCTCTGACGCAGCTCAAGTTGACTTGAAATCAGAAGTTAAGGAAAAGAAAACCTCTGACATTGCTCATGTTAAACCTTCAAAGATACTACTACCAGGATTCACCAGAGCTAAATAAACTCAACCTTTGAATACTGCAACTCGTGGTTTTGAAGTAAGAGTTGTTACAGGAAAGGAAGCAAGAGATAAATCAGGATTGGGTAGTTCTAAAGAAAGAAGAATGAGCAACACTACTAATGATCCAACTTCCTTGAGTGGACCAGGTGTAGGTGCGACTCTAGAAGGATTAAATCGACTTGAATCTGTACAGATGGTTTACCATACCTTCTTGAAAGAACACATATTGTTATATTTCATGACAGATGGAAGGGTATACCATATTAGGCAGAATGCTATACCACTGAAGTATTTTGAGGAACTGGAATATGTTCTATTTCTGCTTCAAGTGAAAGAAAGATTAACAGATAGTGTTGCAGGATATTTAAAGTCACAAATTCAAAGACAGAAGAATCTTTATTCTGTAAAGTCTGACAGCACATACTGTCCAAAGTACAGAGATCACAAAGGTGATATAGTCGAGATGAAGCCTAACACTGCCAAGATTACTACTTTTCTGGGTGTTAAGGGTGTGGAATTTAATTTGGAGTCTGATAAAGCTTATATGATCAGATTAGATCAGGGGATAAGAAAAGCTAAGATAAATGATCTCAGGGCTGCTATCTTTCAGATAGAGAGGATACAGCTGAATTGAAAGATGCAAAAAGGAGGATGGTTAATGAACTTGAATATGCTGAGAGAAGTCTGTTAAAGAATTATCTCAGAACAACTCCTGACATTCAAGAGATCACTAAAAGAAGCAAGTCGAAGATCTACAACTGCTTAAATTCTGAAGTGTATACAGACTGAAGCTGATATCAGACTTTAAGGATGGTAAAACTACAAGGGCTGTAAGTTGTAGTTAACTAGTTAAATTCTCATGCATTTGTACTTAATGTTTTTGACATCATCAAATATCTATTAAACTTGTATATTGTGTTAATTTACAAGTTGGGGGAGATTGTTAGATATATTTGATAATGTCATGTCTTATGTATTTCCTGTTTAGTCTTACAGATCTTGTTTAGCAAGAAGGATCAGTACTTAACTTGAAATCAGCATTTACTGGAATCAGAACTTAAGGATATCAGTACTTAAATTATCAGGAGATAATTATCAGAAGATAGGATATCAGAACTTAAGTGCTGAAGGATGGACAAAGAAGGAAAAGCTGATTGAAAGGAAAGAAGATCAAGACAAACATAAGAAGAATTATGCATGAAGAAGGAATTCTATGAAGAATAGAAGACTTGTGAAATAAGATATCTGATTGATATATTTTAGGAAGCAGAATTATATTCCATATCAATTAGAAGATCTTGTAACTGTATAATATATAAACACAGACATAGGGTTTACACTATATGTGTTATCATTATCGAGAATATTAATTATTGTAACCCTAGCAGCTCTCGTGATATTTGTTCATCACTGAGAGAAGACGTTTCACGTTGTAACAGAACTTATTGAATTAAATAAGATCTGAAATTTGTTATCTGTGTTCTTTAAGTCGATTTGATTGTGCTATACACTGTATTCAACCCCCTTCTACAGTGTGTGTGACCTAACACTATGCATGGAGTGAACACTGTAAATCTTGAACTAGAAATTCTTGCTTTATCTCTGATGGTCTTCAATATAAATTCTGACCATCTCCTGGTAATATCAGATTTTACCTCTAAAAGGTAATGAAAGTGTTAGATATATTTGATAATGTCATGTCTTATGTATTTCATGTTTAGTCTTACAGATCTTACTTAGCAAGAAAGATCAGTACTTAACTTGAAATCATCACTTACTGGAATCAGAACTTAATGATATCAGTACTTAAATTATCAGGAGATAATTATCAGAAGATGGATATCAGAACTTAAATGCTGAAGGACGAATCAAAAAGGAAAGACTGATTGAAAGGAAAGAAGATCAAGACAAACATAAGAAGAGATGTGCATGAAGAAGGAATTCTATGAAGAATAGAAGACTTGTGAAATAAGATATCTGATTGATATATTTTAGGAAGCAGAATTATATTCCATATCAATTAGAAGATCTTGTAACTGTGTAATATATAAACACAGACATAGGGTTTACACTATACGTGTTATCATTATTGAGAATATTATTCATTATAACCCTAGCAGCTCTCGTGATATTTGTTCATCACTGAGAGAAGACAGTTTCGAATTGTAACAGAGATTATTGAGTTAAATAAGATCTATGATTTGTTATCTGTGTTCTTTAAATCGACTTGATTGTGCTATACACTGTATTCAACCCCCTTCTACAGTGTGTGTGACCTAACAAGTGGTATCAGAGCTTTCTGTTGACACACAAACAGTTTAAGATCCAAAAACAATCATGTCTGAAGAACCAAAAACTCCAACCAAGTCCAACATATCTGAGGAAACTCCAAAGACAATAACCCATAGTCGATATGAGACTATTAGGGTTCCCATATTGAGACCTTCTGAGTATCCTATATGGAAGGTAAAGATGGCTATATTTCTCGAAACTATAGATCCAGAATATCTTGACAGAATCTATGAAGGACCATATATGGAATGCTCAAGACTTATGAACTTGAGATGGAACAAAGAAGCAAGAGGAATGGGAGAAAGTCAAAGACAGTTGCTCTTAAAGCTGAGGAGGAGATCCCTAAAGCTGCTGCTTCAAGAAAAGATAAGGGAAAAGATCTCATCACAAAGTCTGATTCTGAGTCATTAAATTCTGATAATGCTGATGAGTCAGAAACTGAAAGCTTATCTGAGACAGATGTTGATGAAGAGATGATGAAGCTGTGTGCTCTTATGGTTAAGGGAATCACAAAGATTGCATACAGGAAATTCAGGAGAGGAAAGAAGTTTTCCAGGAAAGGCGCAAGTTCTAATAAGAAGAATTTCAGGAAATCTGAAGGCAAGGGAGGAAAGTCTGATAGAGGAGATTATTCAAATGTCAAATGCTACAACTGTGGTGAGAGAGGCCACATATCTCCTGATTGCAAGAAAGTGAAGAATGACAAAGGCAAGGCTCTTATCACTAAGGAGAAAAGCTGGACAGACACTTCAGATTCTGAAGATGAGGTGAACTATTCCCTGATGGCAAATGCTGATAGCAGTTCTGACACTGCTGATTTAAAGGGCAACAGGAAAAATATCCTAGTTCTGGACAGTGGATGTTCAGGACATATGACTGGAAATAAAGCCCTACTATCAGACTTTGAGGAGAAAGATGGCCCAAGTGTTTCTATGGAGATGGCAATATAGGAAAAACTTTGGGATATGGCAATATCAATCTTGGGAATGTCACCATTGAAAAGGTAGCTCTAGTCTCAGGACTTAAACACAATTTGCTGAGTGTGAGTCAAATCTGTGACAAAGGTTATCATGTGGATTTCTTTGAAGAACACTGTGAAGTTGTAAGCAAATCTACATGCAAAGTTGTTCTGAAAGGATACAGGCATGGTAACATTTATGAAGCCAAGCTTTCAACAAGTGCTGATGGTTCTGCAATTTGTTTACTGGGTAGAGAATCAATTAAAGAAAGCTGGAATTGGCATAAGAAACTCTCTCATTTAAATTTCAACAATATAAATGAGCTTGTCAAGAAAGATCTTGCGAGAGGATTTCCAAAATCAGTATTTGCTCCTGTTGGCCTTTGTGATTCTTGTCAGAAGGCTAAACAAAGAAAATCTACTTTCAAGAGCAAGACCGAGTCATCAATTCTTGAGCCTTATCACTTATTGCATGTTGATCTATTTGGTCCAGTGAATGTCATGTCTATTGCAAAGAAGAAATATGCTATGGTCATAGTAGATGAGTTCACCAGATACACATGGGTGTATTTCTTGCACACAAAAAGTGAGACTGCATCTATCTTGATTGATCATGTCAGACAGCTGGATAAATTGGTCAGAAATTCTGTGAAAATAATAAGGAGTGATAATGGCACTGAGTTCAAGAATTTGATAATGGAAGAGTTCTGCAAAGCCTATGGAATAAAGCAGGAATTTTCTGCTCCTGGAACTCCACAGCAAAATGGAGTTGTTGAAAGGAAAAATACAACTCTCATTGAAGCTGCACGAACTATGCTTGATGAAGCAAAGTTACCAACTTACTTTTGGGTTGAAGCTGTGCAGACTGCTTATTTTACTCAGAATTCAACAATTATTAACAAGCATGGAAAAACACCATATGAGATGGTGAAGAAAAAGAAGCCAAATCTGAAGTATTTTCATGTATTTGGATGTAAGTGCTTTGTTCTTAAGACTCACCCTGAACAGCTATCCAAATTTGATCTAAAAGCTGATGAAGGAATTTTTGTTGGATATTCACTTTCCACAAAAGCATTCAGAGTCTACAATCTAAGAACAAGGGTAGTCATGGAATCTATCAATGTCTCCTTTGATGATAAGAAGATTACATGACTTGAAGATTTTGATGATCATGATCAGCTGAGATTTGAGAATGAACTTCTAAGTTCTGAAAATGTAAATTCTGACAGTCTAAATCTTGATACTGCAAATTCTGATGGATTAAACTCTGATGTTATTGAGACTGTGGTAACTATGCCAAAGGAAGATGCACCTGTGCAGGGGGAGCATGTTGAAGATTTAACCACATCTCAAGAAGCATCAGAATCTAGAACAGGCTCTTCAAGTTCTGACTCATCAAGTTCTGATAAGCCAAGTTCTGATAATTCTGAAAACACAAATTCTGAAGGATCCAACTCAGAGAGCATTATTTCAGGGGGAGCATCAGAAAATGCTGATGGAGACAGCATGGATTATGGGGGAGCATCCAGTTCTAGAGATCAAATTCCTTCTGCAAGGAAATGGATAAAAGCTCATACACCTGACTTGATTATTGGAGATCCTGATGCAGGTGTCAGAACTAGAACATCAACATCAAATGAATGTCTCTATCATTCCTTTCTCTCTCAGACTGAACCAAAGAAAGTTGAAGAAGCTCTTCAAGATGCTGATTGGGTGCAAGCAATGCAGGAAGAGTTAAATGAATTTGAAAGAAATAAAGTCTGGACCCTGGTGCCAAGACCAAAGAACAGATCAGTTGTTGGTACAAAATGGGTGTTCAGAAACAAAACTGACAGTGACGGCATAATTACAAGGAATAAAGCGAGGCTGGTTGCAAAAGGCTACTCTCAACAGGAAGGGATTGACTATGATGAAACATTTGCACCAGTTGCAAGATTAGAAGCCAAAAGAATCTTTTTGGCTTATACTGCTCACAAGAAGTTTAAAGTCTTTCAAATGGATGTGAAGAGTGCTTTCCTCAATGGGGAATTGGAGGAAGAAGTATATGTTGAACAACCTCCAGGCTTTGTAGATCCAAAGTTTCCAAATCATGTCTACATGCTTGATAAAGCACTCTATGGCCTTAAGCAAGCTCCAAGAGCATGGTATGAGACATTAGCCAAGTTCTTGCTGGAAAGTAGATTTACCAGAGGAACCATTGACAAGACATTGTTTTATCTCAACCATGGGAAGGACTTACTTTTGGTGCAGATATATGTTGATGATATCATCTTTGGTTCTACAAACGGCAAACTTTGTAAGAAGTTTGCCAAACTGATGCAGTCAAGATATCAAATGAGTATGATGGGGGAACTTAGCTATTTTCTGGGCCTTCAAGTCAAGCAGAGTGATGAAGGAACTTTTATCTGTCAATCTAAGTACACCAGAAATTTGCTGAAGAAATTTGGAATGCAAGATTGTTCAAGTGCATCCACTCTCATGGCCACTGCAACAAAATTGGACAAGGATACTGGTAAATCAGTAGATATTACTGATTACAAAGGTATGATTGGCTCATTACTCTATCTAACTGCAAGTAGACCTGATACCATGTATACCAAGCAGATCCAAGAGAACCTCATTTAATAGATGTGAAAAGAATTTTCAAGTACCTTAAGGGTACAGTTGATCTAGGATTGTGGTATCCTAGAGAATCAGATTTTAAGCTAATAGGTTACTCAGATGCAGATTTTGCAGGTTGCAAAATTGACAGGAAAAGCACAAGTGGAAGCTGCCAATTTCTTGGAGGCAGATTAGTTTCTTGGTTTAGCAAGAAACAGAAGTCAATTTCCACATCAACTGCAAAAGCAGAGTACATTGCTGCAGGAAGCTGTTGTGCACAAATTCTTTGGATGAAGAATCAGTTACTGGATTATGGGTTAGAACTTTCTAAAATCCCTATTTACTGTGATAATCAAAGGGCTATTGCTATGACAGGTAATCCAGTTCAGCACTCCAGACAAAGCACATCAGCATAAGGTACCATTTCATAAGGGAACATGTGGATGAAGGTACAGTGGAATTGCATTTTGTTCCAACAGATCAACAACTAGCAGATATCTTCACAAAACCACTGTGTGAAGCTACTTTTACAAGACTGGTACATGAACTTGGAATGATTTCAGGTTCTTTCTCTAAGTCTGCTTAGTTTATGTTCTGATGCATCAGATATAATGATCAGTATTTACAGATAGTACTCTACTTGTGTATTCTGTGCATTAATGAAAATTTTCTAAGTGCTAATTGTTGTCTGATGTGAATTTCTAAACTCTGATAGTGATATGAATGTTTCTGTGATTATTCAATCCAATGAGGATAACTGTGCTAAATACTGACTTAGTATTCTTTAATATACTAAAGATCCCATGTTTAAAGTAATTATTTATGTGGAACCTTCTTAACACAAGCAAATTCTGATATTGAGCTTAGTTAAAGTTTACTTTGTGTATCTTATTACTAAGTCAAAAACTAGAATAATGCTTCTTATCTGTTAAGTTCTGATGTTAGTAAATCTGATGAATGTACTAAGTGCTGATAAACCTCACATATCAAAAGAAAAAGAAAAGAAAAGAATAAATATCAGGTACTCCTTTGAGATCTAGAGAAAAATATATGTGAAAGGGACGACCCAAGTGCATTGCTGGTATTAAGTAATATGTATTAGAAAAGCAAAAATAAAATTTTCTTGGTGACTTTTCACATTCTCTGATTACTGGAGAAATACTCTGATAAACAGCATAAATTCTGATAAGCAGTCGTGGCTCACTTACACTGAGAAGCCACTGTAAAAAGGAATTTTAAAAAGATGCATAAAATGAGCACAAAATAGTTGAGGTGGACTTATGCATGAACTCATTCTAAAGTAAACTTCAGAATCCTGACATATTTTAAGCAAAGTTCTTAGTTATGCCTTATTTTTAAGATGTACTAAAGTGAATCAGACTTTACTCTTTGTCTGATATTTAGCTGAATGCACACACTTACACTCCATATGAATGATAAAAATTACTATGGTGATCAATGTTATTTTAGATGAACAGTTAATGTGTCATTTGCATAAATTCTGAATTTCGAGTTAAGAAGTCATGTTCTGATGACTGTGAATCTTTGATATAAGTCTTAGTTCTGATAATAAATCCTGATTATTTACTTGACTAATGTGCGGTTAAAATCTGACACAGTTGTGGTTTAAATCAGAATATGTACGGGTCAGATATTAACAGTCAATTCACTTAGGGTTAGTGGAACACGCTTTTGCACAGTATTTATTACTAGTTCCTTGTGCGCATTAAACCCTGTTTTTCACTTCCAATGACTGTTTGTATTTTCCTACATCTAGGGAGACGAGGTATAATTAATTGTACCTGTAACTCTTCATATTCCTTGCGTCTCCTGATAGTCTGTTGGCTATTTAAACCAACATCTTCTCTCAGAAAACACATCTCTTATTTGCTCACCAACTCTCTTAAACAATGGCACACTTTAGCTGGTTTTACTGCTATGGTACTGAAAGAGTGACCATCTTTCGTAATGGGATTCCGACCACATATCCCATCCTCAACATTCCTTTTGACCTCTGGATTCAACTTCTGGAGGTGATCAAACATGATCTTTTGTCCTTTCAAAGGGAAGTTCGTTTTCGTGTTCTTAAGCAACAGGAACAAATCATTCGCCTTGCTGTTCTCTTTGTTGAAAATAGGAAGAAACAGTAATTGACGCCCAACATCAGCTTTGTCAGGCTTCTTAGAGTAGGACTAAGGTTGTTGATGTTAGGAGTTGTAGCATAGGACTTTCTTGTAATGTTTGCATTTAATTGCTAAATTTCATGAAATGTATTTCTCTCATATATCAATGAAATTTCTTTTACTTGCAAGATTTGTTATGTGTTTCTCAAATTATTTGCTTGTGCAATGTTATTAATCTTTACTTCATCAATTTTAACTTTATCTACTGATGAATGTTTTGATTAAATTCTGTTGATTTGAGAAAAAGTTTTTGCAGCAACAGGTTTTCTGTTAAAAATGAAGCAATATTCTGATGACCTTTAAATTCTGATAATAGTCAAGTTCTGATGCTGACGTGGTGGTATTTTTACTTGATTTATTTGTTGGTCATTTCTAAATAGTTTTATTTATTCAGAATATTGGGTTCGTGGTGATAATAATTTGTGAGTGGGAACAGTTTTAAATTCTGAAATAAAACCGAAGGACCTCGATTAATGGGTTTACTTGGTAAGTGGGACGTTTTTTTACTACGTGTAGTAAGTAATGATTACTGTTTTCACGTGCCCATTAACCATTTTCACACGCATGTCTGATAGGTGTCCCACGGTTACTTTTTGTGTAAAAGTAAAAGAGAAGAAAGATTGTCAAATATTTTATTTACTTTCATATTTTCACTCTCTTTACTTTTGTTTTCTCTCATCTACTGATGATTTTTCAGCTAGACATTTTATCAAACACAACACAGGCAACCAAAATTCTCACAAATTCTATGGCACCCAAGGACATAATCATTGATGGAGCTAAGTTTGTCCCCAATAACTACTCTGCTATCCTTAATAAGGATGAAACTCCGTCAGACTTACACTTTGTTCAAGACTTCTTGGTACAAAGTGAGATTGGATATGCTTTAACCTCACCCCAATCTATCTCGAGTACACAAGTGCTGGCGTTTTGGAGAACTGGACTTTTTGACAATGGTGGTGCTGCTGGTACTCCAAGTATTGTTTTCACATCAGGAGATGTCGAGCATGTTGTTACTCCTGGGGTTGTTCGTAGAGCTCTTCACTTACCTGAGGATTGTACATTCTCAATAGTGGAGGAGCCTGAATTACAACAGCTTATGGCTCACTTGGGCTATGAGCAAAGTTTGGGAAAGCTGGGTCAACTGAAAAGAACACATATCAGGAAGGAATGGAGCTTTTTCTTTGATTGTATCACCAAGGCATTCGCAAACAAATGCTCCAACTTTGATGCTATTCCTATTCTGAGTCAGCAAATTGGGTATGCTCTTATACACCAAACTCATTTTGATTATGCAAGTGTTGTGCTAGGTTTCATAGGGGATAGGATGACAGAAGATAGGACTGTAGTTTATTTTGCTAGATTCTGTCAACTTATATACAATTTTTGTTGTGATGATGAGCCCCATCTAGCCAGTAACTCAATTTCACCTTTTAAACTTGCAAAAAGAGCCTTTAATGATCTGTTAAATGCTGATAATAAGAAAAAGGTGTTAAGACCTTTACAAATTCCTCAGTCAGTAAAACAGGTTTTGGTAAATGCTGATCCAGGAACTTATTCATCCCTATATCCTGATGTCCATCCAACCACTTCACAACGACCATCTACCACCTCTAAACAATCATCTAAATCTAAACAGCCACCTCAAACTTCTGAATCTCAACCTTCAGAATCTACAGTGCAGCCTTCATCTTCCAAGTCTAAGAGGACTAGGAATGTACCTCAGCAAAAGCAGAAGAGAAGAAAAATTATATTGAGGGATGAGTCTGATAATGAAGATGAAGCACAGGTTCCTGCTTCTGAACCTGTGGTTTCAGAAACTGAGAAGGTGTCTTCTCAGAAAGATACTAAAATTGGGGGATCAAAGCTTCTTAAAAGACTTAGAAAAATGACGTATGCTGAGCCTTCTAAAGAATCCCCACCTTCAAAAAGAATAAAGAAGCAGAGAGCTCACAGGCCAGTTACAGCTAATGCGGTTGTAGAAGCTAAGGAGATCAGGAATCTCTGATCTCAACAGAACCAGAAATTACTAAAGCTACAGCTTTTACACCTACATTGTCACCAATTCAGGAAGCTGTTACACCCCTTGTGTCTCCTATTGTTGAACGAGTAACTACTGAAGACCCAGGCCTAAGTGCTGAAATTGATGTTCAAAATTTAGTTATGCCTGAGGTTCTTTATTTAGAAGCTCCATACATCATTCCATCAACAATATATACTCCTGATGCTACTACAAATGCAGATATGGCTGCTACATCTTCTCTGCATCCAGTTGTTGAGGATCAGAATTTAGGTGAGAATCAGGATATAGTTGATGATCAGA
The DNA here is from genome assembly GCF_009905375.1 of Apium graveolens. Lineage (NCBI taxonomy): Eukaryota > Viridiplantae > Streptophyta > Magnoliopsida > Apiales > Apiaceae > Apium > Apium graveolens. Next base: position 3,189,724 of record NC_133653.1, read on the forward strand.
ACTTAAAAACTTTTCAGACAGTAGAGGATGATGCTGATGTTTCCATTACTTCTCATACTATTCCTTTATCATAAGATGATGCTTCTGTAAGTTCTGATGCTGCAAATGATGATGTTACTGGTGATGCTGCAAATGCTGATGCAGTTGGTCCATCAGGACTTGCCTCTCAATAGACTGTTTCCAAATCTGAACTTGTTAAGAAGTTTGTTAGAGGAGAAGCACCAGTTCCTTGGAGTGAAACTCCTAGAGGAAAGGAGTGGACTACGGATTGGAACAACATTACTTTTGTTCCATCTCAATCAATTTTTGCTGAACACTTGACTAAAGCTGATCAGATGTTTATTAATGATGATTTCAAGACGCAGCTTAGAGTCACTGCATTGGGTACTCGACATTTGCAAGGTCTTCATTCCATAACTTATGCAAAGATACATAAAGTTCAGGAGGAATTGATTAAACAAGAAACAATTCGGAAACTTGAAAAGAAATCATTCTTTCAACCTATCTTTGATAGAGTTATGTCTATTGAGAAAACACAAGCGAAGTAACAAGCTCAAATTGCAGAAGTTTTGGCTAATCAAGCTTCTCAGCAATCTCAACTCAATGAGATTCAATCCTCCATGGAATTACTTCTCTCTCTTCTTTTACCTGCTGATGCCAAAAAGGGGGAGAAAGTAGTTAAGTCCAAATGCAAATCAATTAAATCACTGGAGGGAAAAGATGATGATATGGATGACCATGGAAAGTCTAAGAAGGGTGGAGGTCATAATCATGGTAAAAAAATTTCATCAAGTAAAGCTGAATTTACAAGTCAAGGAACAAGTTCTGATACTGGGAAAAGAAGAAGTTCTGATACTGGTAAAATGATAAGTTCTGATGAACTCTTGAATCTTGATGAAGCAATATCAAGACAGTTATTTCTTAAAGAAAATACAAGAATGGACTTGGAGAGTCTGATGGAAGAAGAAGCTAGACTTAAGACAGAAAAGTTCAATTCTAAATCTGAAGCTTCTGTTGGTAAAAAGACACTTCCAAAGGCCAAAGACATTGTGATACAAGAAAGGACAAATCCTGAAGTGACAAAGGTTAAATCACAATTGCAGATAGATCCAAGGTCTAAGGGCAAAGAGAAAGTTGGAGAACCTATCAAGGTTAATGTGCCTCCTAAGGATGAAGAGATTTCTGTTGAAGATGTTGATTTTACTCTGAGTTCAAAGAAGATTTCAAAAACAACCTCTGACAGAGCTCAAGTTGTTCAGAGTAAAAGTGAATTATGTTCTGATATAACAATGAAGCAAGCAACTTCTGACATTGCTCAAGTTGGCTTGATATCAAAGGATGAATTGAAGGGTAAGTTAACCTCTGACACTGCTCATGTTAAACCTTCAAATGTACTCCTACCAGGATTCACAAGAGCTAAATAGATTCAACCTTTGAAGACTGTATCAAGTGGTTTTGAAGCAAGGGTTGTTACAGGGAAGGAAGCTAAAGACAAATCTGGATTGGGTAGTTTCAGAGAGAAAAAAGTAAGTAATACTACAAATGATCCAATTTCCTTGAGTGAACCAGGTATTGGAGCAACTCCTGAGAGATTAAACTTATTGGAGTATGTACAAATGGTTTACCATACATTCCTGAAAGAGTATATAATGTTATATTTTATGACTGATGGAAGGGTTTACCAGATAAGACAAAGAGATATACCACAGAAGTACTATGAAGAATTAGAGCATGTACTATTCTTACTTCAGGTGAAGGACAGATTTACAGAAAAGGCTGCAGAGTATTTGAAGACTCAAATTGAAAGGCAAAAGAAGCTTTATACTGTAAAGTCTGACAGGTCTAATTGTCCTATGTACAGAGATCATAAGGGTAATATTGCTGAAATGAAGCCTAATACTGCGGTGATCAGAACATATCTTGGTATTAAGGGGCTTGAGTTTAATCCAGAGTCTGATAAAGCTTTTGTCATCAGACTGGATCAGGAGTTAAAGAAAGCGAAGATAAATGATCTCAGAGCAGCTATTTTTCAAAGTGGTGAAGATACTGCTGAACTAAAAGATGCAAAAAGGAGGATGATTGATGAACTTAAATATGCTGAGAGATGTTTATTGAAGAACTATCTCAGAGTAACTCCTGACATTCAAGAGATCAGAAATTGAAAGATTTAAAGCAAGTCAAAGATCTACAACTGCTTAAATTCTGAAGTGTATACAGACTGAAGCTGATATCAGACTTTAAGGATGGTAAAGCTAAAAGGACTGTAAGTTGTAGTTATCTAGTTAAATTCTCATGCATTTGTACTTAAATGTTTTTGACATCATCAAATATCTATTGAACTTGTATATTGTGTTAATTTACAAGTTGGGGGAGATTGTTAGATATATTTGATAATGTCATGTCTTATGTATTTCATGTTTAGTCTTACATATCTTACTTAGCAAGAAAGATCAGTACTTAACTTGAAATCAGCACTTACTGGAATCAGAACTTAAGGATATCAGTACTTAAATTATCAGGAGATAATTATCAGAAGATGGATATCAGAACTTAAGTGCTGAAGGACGAATAGAAAAGGAAAGGCTGATTGAAAGGAAAGAAGATCAAGACAAACATAAGAAGAGATGTGCATGAAGAAGGAATTCTATGAAGAATAGAAGACCTGTGAAATAAGATATCTGATTGATATATTTTAGGAAGCAGAATTATATTCCATATCAATTAGAAGATCTTGTAACTGTGTAATATATAAACACAGACATAGGGTTTACACTATACATGTTATCATTATTGAGAATATTATTCATTGTAACCCTAGCAGCTCTCGTGATATTTGTTCATCACTGAGAGAAGACAGTTTCGAATTGTAACAGAGATTATTGAGTTAAATAAGATCTGTGATTTGTTATCTGTGTTCTTTAAATCGACTTGATTGTGCTATACACTGTATTCAACCCCCTTCTATAATGTGTGTGACCTAACAGAAAGAATTGAAGTTCTTTTACAGTTTTGTTCAGTACATCTGATTCTGACATCTGATATGTCCTTCCATCTTCAAGAAATAGAATCAGAATTTCTTCGTCTTCACTCCCACAATGTATATCCAGTACCACTTGCACATATATGACCTTATCAAGATGTTTCTGTGCAACATCTTCAAGTGGTTTATCAGTTAATATAAATGGATCTTTAGTAGCAACTTCAACTCCTATCATGATCTTAGCATTATCAGAACCTAGTCCAGCCCTGTTCCTTGCTTCTCTGGCTTTCAATCCAACAGTCATGAAATCAGATAACAATTGACTTTTCTTTGGATCTGATGGCTTGACATTCTTCCATAAGAGTTTCTTTTTGTCAGCTACTTTCATCTTGTCCAAATCAACTTGAGCACTGTTAGAGGTTGATTTCCTGACTTTATCAGAACTTGCTATTTCTGTTGTAGCTTGATGTTTCTTACTCTGAACAACTTGAGTTTTTTCAGAGGTTGTCTTTGAATCTTCAGAAATCTTCTTCCTTTTCAAAGTTTGAACATCCTCTTCTTCAGAAATAGTATCATCAGTAAATTGAACCATGTTAAAAACTGGTTTCATTAGGATTTGAGAACTTTTCATCTCCTGTGTATTTACTGATTCATCAACTTTTCCTTTCCCTTTATCTTTGAAATCAATCTGTGATCTTGTCACTAGCTGTGAAGCTTCTGAATTTGACTTTTCTCTGATCACAATTCCTTTCTCCTTAGGCTTTGAAAGTTTCTTTTCAACAAAATCTTTTGACTTTAGATTTTTCTTTTCAGTTTTAAATCTAGCTTCCTCTTCCTTAAGAGTTTCCAAATCCATTCCAGGATTATGCTTCAGAAATAATCTTCTTGCAATTTCTTCATCAAATTTCTGAATCTTTGGATCCTTGTAGTGAACAGTAGTCTGCCTCCCTTTGTACTTAAGAGTTTGCATGAACTGTTGTGAATCTTGACTTCCACCTTTAATCAGAATATCAGAACTTGATTTTCCAGAAGATTTTCCCTGTTGACCTCTTCTCTTATTAGAGTTTCCCTGGTCATCATCTACATCATCATCTTTTTTCAATTCTTGAGTTGGTGAGCATTTGGACTTAACTACCTTCTCCCCCTTTTTGGCATTATCAGGAAGTAAGAGAGAAAGAAGAAGTTCAACTGAAGATTGGATTTCATCCAATTGAGCTTTCTGAGAAGCTTGATTTGTCAGAACCTCAGCAATTTGGGCCTGTTGCTTCTCTTGTGTTTTCTCAATGGAAATAACTCTATCAAAGATAGGTTGAAAGAATGTTTTTTTTTCAATTTTCTTAATCGTTTCCTGCTTGAGCAATTCTTCCTGAATTTTATGTACCTCTGCATGAGTTGTGGAATGTAGACCTTGCAGATGTCTAGTACCTAATGCAGTAACTCTAAGTTGTGTCTTGAAATCATCATTAATAAACATCTGATCAGCTTTAGTCAAGTGCTCAACAAAAATTGATTCAGATGGAACAAAAGTAATGTTGTTCCAATCCTTAGTCCACTCCTGTCCTCTAGTAGTTTCACTCCAAGGTACTGGTGCTTCTCCTCTAACAAACTTCTTGACAAGTTCAGATTTGGAAATAGTCTGTTGAGAAGCAAGTCCTGATGGACCAACTGCATCAGCATTTGCAGCATCACCAGTAACATCATCATTTGCAGCATCAGAACTTACAGAAGCATCATCTTCTGATAAAAGAACAGTATGAGAAGTGATTGAAGCATCAGCATTATCCTCTACTGTCTGAATGGTTTCTAAGTTCTGATCATCAATTACATCCTGATTCTCACCTAAAGTCTGATCCTCAGCAACTGGATGCAGAGAAGATGTAGCAGCCATGTCTGCATGAATAGTAGCATCAGGAATATGTGTTGATGATGGAATGATGTGTGGAGCTTCTATGTAAAGAACCTCAGGCACAACTAAATTTTGAACATCAATTTCAGTACTTAGGCCTGGGTCTTCTGTAGATACTTGTTCATGAATAGGAGATACAGGTGGTGTAACAACTTCCTGAATTGGCGACAATGTAGGTGTAGAAGCTGTAGATTTAGTAATTTCTGGCTCTGTTGAGATTAGAGATTCCTGATCTCCTTCCTTAGCTTCTTCATCCTCATCAGCTGTAACTGGCCTGTGAGCTCTCTGTTTCTTGTATCTTTTTGAAGGTGGGGATTCTCTAGTAGGGTCATCAGAAATCATTCTTCTAAGTCTTTTAAGGAGCTTAGATCCCCCAAGTTCAGTATCTTTCTGAGAAGTCAACTTCTCAGCTTCTACAATCACAGGTTCAGAAGCAGGAACCTGTGCATCATCTTCAGTATCAGATTCATCCCTCAAAACAAACTTTCTTCTCCTCTGCTTTGGCTGAGGTACTTTCCTAGTCCTCTTAGATTTGGAAGATGAAGGAGGTTCTGAAGGTTGAAATGAAGAGGTTTGAGGTGGTTGTGTAGAGGTGATAGGTGGTTGTTGTGAAGTGGTTGGTTGTACATCGGGATATAGTTCAGTGTACTTAACGGGATTGTAAGTTATTAAGGCTTGTTTGACAAATAAAGGAATTAAGAGGGGTCTTAACACAACCTTCTTATTATCAGTAGGTAATAAGTCAGTAAAAGCTCGCTTAGCTATTCGAAAATGTGAAATTAGTTCATCAAATCCATGAGGCTTATTATCAGTACACAAACTATAGACAAGCTGACAGAATCTTGCAAATTAACAGTAGATCTATCTTCTGTCATTCTATCCCCAATGAAACCTAAGATAACACTAGCATAATCAAAATCAGTGTGATTTATAAGAGCATTCCCGATTTGCTGGCTGAATATGGGAATTGCATCAAAATTTGAGCATTTGTTTGCAAAAGCCTTGGTAATGCATTCAAAGAAGAAACTCCATTCCCTCCTTATGAAAGATCTCTTCAACTGACCCAGACTTTGCCATCATGTTTTGAAGAACTGGCTCATCAACAGTAGAGTAAACACAGTTCTCAGGTAACTGTAGTGCTTGTCGAACCGTAGACAAAGTCACAACGTACTCATCCTCCCCTGAAGAAAAAATTATGCTTGGGGACCCTTGAGCACCACCATCATCATACACACCGCTTCTCCAGAACTCCAGTACTTGAGTACCAGAAACTACGTTAGGGTGAGTCAGAGCATACCCAATATCAGAACTAGCAAGAAAGTCCTGAATGAAGTGAAGTTCAGAGGGTGCTTCTGACTTGCTAAGAATAGCAGAGAAGTTATTAGGAACAAATGTTGCTCCATCAAAGATTATTTCCTTGGGTGCCATTAGAATTTGTGATTAATTTGGTTTCCTGTATTGTGTTTGATAAAATGTCTAGCTGAAAAACGTCAGTAGATGAGAGAAAACAAAAGTAAAGAGAGATAAAATATGAAAGTAACTAAAAGATTTTACAATCTTTCCTCTCTTTTACTTTTACACAAAAAGTAACCGTTGGACACCTATCAGACATGCGTGTGAAAATGGTTAATGGGCACGTGAAAACAGTAATCATTACTTAGCACATGCAGTTTTTTACGGGAAAAAAAACTGTTCCACTTACCAAGTAATCCCATTAATCAAGACATTTCAAGAATTAAAACCGTTCCCACTCAAAAATCACACGAAACCAATATTCTGAACAAAAAGACTGTTTAGAAATGACTAAAAAATAATGATTCAAGTAAATATACCACCACGTCAGCATCAGAACTTGATTATTATCAGAATTTAAAAGTCATCAGAATATTGCTTCATCTTCAACAGAAAACCCGTTGCTTCAAAAACTTTTTCTCAAATCAACAGAATTTAATCAAAACATTCATCAGTAGATAAAGTTAAAATCGATGAAGTAAAGATTTTGCTCAAGCAGATAATTTTAGAAACACAGAACAAATCTTGCAATTAAAAAAAATTTCATTGATATATTAGAGGAATACATTTCATGAAATTTAGCAATTAAATGCAAACATTACAAGATAGTCCTATGCTACAAATCCTAACATCAACAGCCTTAGTCCTAGCCTAAAAAGACCTAGTCGACTAATTCCTCCTACTGTTGATAAAAAGCACTGCAAGACGGATAATCCGTTCTTGCTGAAGAAGATCAGCTGTTCTCTCTTTCTCCAATCGGTCAAGATGAAGCTGATAGTCCATTTCGAAGAACAAGAGGTCTGTATGGACCTCCTGTGGAACATATTTCCAAACTTCTTCAGGAATGGGAGTGATATGCCACTCCTGCTACCATTCAGCACATCTCAGCTCTATGGTGTAGGTCTCATAGTTCATGAACAGATTGTACAGAACCATGGTTGTGAATGAGTATATAGAGTGAGTAATAATTTGAGAAAGTGAAAGATGTGCTGGTTGGTATGAAGTGATTAGTTTAAATAACCAAGTGAATACCAAGAGACTCCGGGGTCATTGAATGCTGATAGGTAGAAATAACTCTACCTCGTCTCCATACACTTAGGAAAATACAAACAGTCATTGGAAGTGTAAAACAGGGTTTAATGCGCACAAAGAACAAGTAATAATTACTGTGCAAAGGCGTGTGTTCCACTAACCCTAAGTGAATTGACTGTTAATATCTCACCCATACATATTCTGATTTAAAACACAACTGTTTCAGATTTTAACCGCAAATAAGTCAAGTAAAGAATCAGGATTTATTATCAGAACTTAGACTTATATCAAAAATTCAAAGTTATCAGAACATGACTCCTGAACTCGAAAAGTAAATGTTTTATTTCTGTAATTCTTCACACAAATACTTATATGGTTTCCTTAGAACTTAATCATCAGAACTCCATCATTGTCCTCAGAATTTATGCAAATGACACATTAACTGTTCATCTAAAATAACATTGATCACCACAGTAATTTTTATCATTCATATGGAGTGTAAGTGTGTGCATTCAGCGAAATATCAGACAAGGAGTAAAGTCTGATTCACTTCAGTAATCTTAAAAATAAGGCATAACTAAGAACTTTGCTCAAAATCTGTCATGATTTTGAAGTCTACTTTTGAATGAGTTCATGCATAAGTTCACCTCATCAGTCTTGTGCTAATTTTATGCATCTTTTGAAATTCCTTTGTACAGTGGCTTCTCAGTGTAAGTGAGTCACGACTGCTTATCAGAATTTATGCTGTTTATCAAAGTATTTCTCCAGTAATCAGAGAATGTGAAAAGTCACCAAGAAAATTTTATTTTTGCTTTTCTAATGCATATTACTTAATACTAGCAATGCACTTGGGTCGTCCCTTTCACATATATTTTTCTCTAGATCTCAAAGGAGTACCTAATATTTATTCTTTTCTTTTCTTTTTCTTTTGGTATGTGAGGTTTATCAGCACTTAGTACATTCATCAGATTTAGTAACATCAGAACTTAACAGATAAGAAGCACTATTCTAGTGTTTGACTTAGTAATAAGATAAATAAAGTAAACTTTAACTAAGCTCAATATCAGAATTTGCTTGTGGTAAGAAGGTTCCACATAAATAATTACTTCAAATATGGGATCTTTAGTATATTAAAGAATACTAAGTCAGTATCTAGCACAGTTATCCTCATTGGATTGAATAGTCACAGAAACATTCATATCACTATCAGAGTTTAGAAATACACATCAGACAACAATCAGCACTTAGAAATTTTTTATTAAAGCACAGAATACACAATAAGAGTAATATCTGTAAATACTGATCATTATATCTGATGTATCAGAACATAAACTAAGCAGACATAGAGAAAGAACCTGAAATCATTCCAAGTTCATGTACCAGTTTTGTAAAAGTAGCTTCACACAGTGGTTTTATGAAGATATATGCTAGTTGTTGATCTGTTGGAACAAAGTGCAATTCCACTGTACTTTCATCCACATGTTCCCTTATGAAATGGTACCTTATGCTGATGTGCTTTGTCATGGAGTGCTGAACTGGATTACCTGTCATAGCAATAACACTTTGATTATCACAGTAAATAGGGATTTTAGAGAGTTCTAACCCATAATCCAGTAACTGATTCTTCATCCAAAGAATCTGTGCACAACAGCTTCCTGTAGCAATATACTCTGCCTCTGCAGTTGACATGGAAATTGACTTCTGTTTCTTGCTAAACCAAGAAACTAATCTGCCTCCAAGAAATTGGCAGCTTCCACTTGTGCTTTTCCTATCAATTTTGCAACCTGCAAAATCTGCATCTGAGTAACCTATTAGCTTAAAGTATGATTCTCTAGGATACCACAATCCTAGATCAACTGTACCCTTAAGGTACTTGAAAATCCTTTTCACAGCTATTAAGTGAAGTTCTCTTGGATCTGCTTGAAATCTTGCACAAAGGCAGGTAGCATACATGATATCAGGTCTACTTGCAGTTAAATAGAGTAAAAAGCCAATCATACCTCTGTAATTAGTAATATCTACTGATTTACCAGTATCTTTGTCCAATTTTGTTGCAGTGGCCATGGGAGTGGATGCACTTGAACAATCTTGCATTCCAAATTTCTTCAGCAAATTTCTGGTGTACTTAGATTGACAGATAAAAGTTCCTTCATCACTCTGCTTGACTTGAAGGCCCAGAAAATAGCTAAGTCCCCCCATCATACTCATTTGATATCTCGACTGCATCAGTTTGGCAAACTTCTTACAAAGTTTGTCATTTGTAGAACCAAAGATGATATCATCAACATATATCTGCACCAAAAGTAAGTCCTTCCCATGGTTGAGATAAAACAATGTCTTGTCAATAGTTCCTCTGGTAAATCCACTTTCCAGTAATAACTTGGCTAATGTCTCATACCATGCTCTTGGAGCTTGCTTAAGGCCATAGAGTGTTTTGTCAAGCCTGTAGACATGATTTGGAAACTTTGGATCTACAAAGCCTGGAGGTTGTTCAACATACACTTCTTCCTCTAATTCCCCATTGAGAAAAGTACTCTTCACATCCATTTGAAAGACTTTAAACTTCTTATGAGCAGCATAAGCCAAAAAGATTCTTATGGCTTCTAATCTTGCAACTGGTGCAAATGTTTCATCATAGTCAATCCCTTCCTGTTGAGAGTAGCCTTTTGCAACCAGCCTTGCTTTATTCCTTGTAATTATGCCGTCACTGTCAGTTTTGTTTTTGAACATCCATTTTGTACCAACAACTGATCTGTTCTTTGGTCTTGGCACTAGGGTCCAGACTTTATTTCTTTCAAATTCATTTAACTCTTCTTGCATTGCTTGCACCCAATCAGCATCTTGAAGAGCTTCTTCAATTTTCTTTGGTTCAGTCTGAGAGATAAAGGAATGATAGAGACATTCATTTGATGTTGTTGTTCTAGTTCTGACACCTGCATCAGGATCTCCAATAATCAAGTCAGGTGTATGAGCTTTGGTCCATTTCCTTGCAGAAGGAAGTTGATCTCTAGAACTGGATGCTCCCCCAAAATCCATGCTGTCTCCATCAATATTTTCTGATGCTCCCCTGAAATAATGCTCTCAGAGTTGGATCCTTCAGTATTTGAGTTTTCAGAATTATCAGAACTTGGCTTATCAGTACTTGATGAATCATCACTTGAAGAGCCTGTTCTAGGTTCTGATGTTTCTTGAGATGTGGTTGAATCTTCAATATGCTCCCCCTGCACAGATGCATCTTCCTTTGGCGTAGTCACCACAGTTTCAATAACATCAGAGTTTAATCCATCAGAATTTGTAGTATCAGGATTTAGAATGTCAGAATTTACATTTTCAGAACTTAAAAGTTCATTCTCAAATCTCAGCTGATCATGATCATCGAAATCTTCAAGTCCTGTAATCTTCTTATCATCAAAGGAGACATTGATAGATTCCATGACTACCTTTGTTCTTAAATTGTAGACTCTGAATGCTTTTGTGGAAAGTGGATATCCAACAAAAATTCCTTCATCAGCTTTTAGATCAAATTTGGATAGCTGTTCAGGGTGAGTCTTAAGAACAAAGCACTTGCATCCAAATACATGAAAATACTTCATATTTGGCTTCTTTTTCTTCACCATCTCATATGGTGTCTTTCCATGCTTGTTAATAAGTGTTGCATTTTGAGTAAAACAAGCAGTCTACACAGCTTCAGCCCAAAAGTAAGTTGGTAACTTTGCTTCGTCAAGCATAGTTCGTGCAGCTTCAATGAGAGTTCTATTCTTTCTTTCAACAACTCCATTTTTCTGTGGAGTTCCAGGAGCAGAAAATTCCTGCTTTATTCCATAGGCTTTGCAAAACTCTTCCATTATCAAATTCTTGAACTCAGTGCAATTATCACTCCTTATTATTTTCACAGAATCTCTGACCAATTTATCCAGCTGTCTGACATGATCAATCAAGATAGATGCAGTCTCACTTTTTGTGTGCAAGAAATACACCCATGTGTATCTGGTGAACTCATCTACTATGACCATAGCATATTTCTTCTTTGCAATAGACATGACATTCACTGGACCAAATAGATCAAAATGCAATAAGTGATAAGGCTCAAGAATTGATGACTCAGTCTTGCTCTTGAAAGTAGATTTTCTTTGTTTAGCCTTCTGACAAGAATCACAAAGGCCATCAGGAGCAAATACTGATTTTGGCAGTCCTCTCACAAGATCTTTCTTGACAAGCTCATTTATATTGTTGAAATTTAAATGAGAGAGTTTCTTGTGCCAATTCCAGCTTTCTTCAATTGATGCTCTGCCCAGCAAACAGATTGCAGAACCATCAGAACTTGTTGAAAGCTTGGCTTCATAAATGTTACCATGTCTGTATCCTTTCAGAACAACTTTGCCTGTAGATTTACTTACAACTTCACAGTGTTCTTCAAAGAAATCCACATGATAACCTCTGTCACAGATTTGACTTACACTCAGCAAATTGTGTTTAAGTCCTGAGACCAGAGCTACCTTTTCAATGATGACATTCCCAAGATTGATATTGCCATATCCCAGAGTTTTTCCTATGTTGCCATCTCCATAAGAAACACTTGGGCCAGCTTTCTCCTCAAAGTCTGATAGCAGGGCTTTATTTCCAGTCATATGTCCTGAACATCCACTGTCCAGAACTAGGATGTTTTTCCTGTTGCCCTGCAATCACAAAGACCATTAATGGTTAGTTTTGAGGACCCAGACTTGCTTGGATCCTTTGGCCTTTTTAAGTTTGTTAACATTTGCAGCGGATTTGACATCAGAATTTGTGTTAACAATTTTCTTATCAGAATTTACACTATCAGACTTTGCATCAGTACTTATACTAGAAGGAACAGTGCTAACTTTCTTCAAAGAAGGTTTTATTTCATAATAATCATAGTACAAACTATGATATTCCTTACAAGTATAAATAGAATGCCATAAACTACCACAGTGAAAACAAGGATTTTGTGGCTTATATCTAACAGACTGACTCTTAACTCCTGATTTAGAAGGTAAGGAGTTTAAGTTCTTATTCTTCCTGCAAAAAGAAGCCAGATGGTTAGAACTTCCACATTTATGACATGTTTTTCTAGGAGCATTAGGAACAAACTTATAATCATTGCTTTTATTCACACCTTCCTTTCCATTCCTATTTTTCCTAGGTGACTTAACCTTGTTCACATTCTTAACATCTTTCAGCTTATGCTTAAGCTGCTTCTTAGTCATTAAGCCTATGTTAACTTCAGTTGGCTTAACCTGTTTTAGTTTGTTAGAAGTTATTTCCTCTTTAACTTCTGATTTATCATTATCAGATTTTACAGGTACAAACTTAACAGGTTTTACCTTGGGCTTTTGTTTAACAACTATAGGCTCAATTTCTATAGTTTCCTTTTCATCTCCATAACCCAAGCCCTCTTTCCAGTTTCCACTACTCAACAAATTCTGAGTTGTTCTGCCAGAATTAGTCCATGTCCTGATTATTTCTCTTTCCTTTTCTAACTCAGTTTTTAGAGATTCATTCATTTTTAGTACTTCATCCCTAACATAAAAGGCATCATCTCTATCTTTCTGAGTTTGATGAAACATGACTAATTCCTTTTCTAAGAAATCATTCCTTTTCTTAAAATCTAAATTTTCAGAAGTTAATCTCTCACATGTTAAAGTTTGATCTCTATAACTAATAAACATGGTTTTAAGATATCTTCTCAACTCATTAATATCATCAGTATGAAAGGCATAAGTTGTTTGAGGTACCTTTAAGTCAGCAGTGTTAGAACTGCTATCAGCATTTGCCATCAGGGAATAGTTCACCACATCTTCAGAATCTGAAGTGTCTGTCCAGCTTTTCTCCTTAGTGACAAGAGCCTTGCCTTTGTCATTCTTCACTTTCTTGTAATCAGGAGATATGTGGCCTCTCTCAGCACAGTTGTAGCATTTGACATTTGAATAATCTCCTCTTTCAGACTTTCCTCCCTTGCCTTTAGATTTCCTGAAATTCTTCTTATCAGAACTTGCACCTTTCCTGGAAAACTTCTTTCCTCTCCTGAATTTCCTGTATGCAATCTTTGTGATTCCCTTCACCATAAGAGCACACAGCTTCATCATCTCTTCATCAGCATCTGTCTCAGATAAGCTTTTAGTTTCTGAATCATCAGTATTATCAGAACTTAATGACTCAGAATCAGACTTTGTGATGAGAGCTTTTCCCTTGTCTTTTCTTGAAGCAGCAGCTTTAGGGATTTCCTCCTCTGCATTAAGAGCAACTATCTTTGACTTTCTCCCATTCCTCTTGCTTCTTTGTTCCATCTCAAGTTCATGAGTCTTGAGCATTCCATAGATTTCATCAAGAGTTATCTCCTCAAGAGCATAGTTGTCTCTTATAGTGGTGGCCTTCAAATCCCAGCTTTCAGGAAGAGCTAATAGAAACTTAAGATTTGAATCCTCAAGATCATACTCCTTGTCAACCAGTGACAAGTCATTCAGGAGTTTAACAAATCTATCATATAAATCAGTTAATGACTCATTATGTTTTGAGTCAAAGTGTTCATACTCCTGAGTGAGTATTGTCTTCCTGTTTTTCTTGACTGCTTCAGTTCCTTGACACCTTGTTTCCAGAGCATCCCATATCTTCTTTGCAGTTTTGCAATTGATTACCCTATTTGACATAACATTGTCAATGGCACTATGCAACAAGTGTCTTACCCTTGCATCCTTGGCAATCGATGAGATATCTTCAGCAGTATACTCAATCTTCTCTTTGGGTACAGACTGTGCTGGTTTATCAGCAACTATAACAGAAAGTTTAGTTGGCATATGCGGTCCTTCATAGATTCTATCAAGATATTCTGGATCTGTAGCTTCCAAAAACATAGCCATCTTCACTTTCCATATAGGATACTCAGAAGGTCTCAACATGGGAACCCTAATAGTCTCATATCGACTATGGGTTATTGTCTTTGGAGTTTCCTCAGTTGTGTTGGACTTGGTTGAAGTTTTTGGTTCTTCAGACATGATTGATTTTCGATCTTAAACTGTTTGTGTGTCAACAGGTAGCTCTGATACCACTTGTTAGGTCACACACACTGTAGAAGGGGGTTGAATACAGTGTATAGTACAATCAAGTCGATTTAAAGAACACAGATCACAGATCTTATTTAACTTAATAATCTCTGTTACAATGCGAAAATGTCTTCTCTCAGTGATGAACAAATATCACGAGAGCTGCTAGGGTTACAATGAATAATATTCTCGATTATGATAACACGTATAGTGTAAACCCTATGTTTGTGTTTATATATTACACAGTTACAAGATCTTCTAATTGATATGGAATATAATTCTGCTTCCTAAAATATATCAATCAGATCTTCTTTCACAAGTCTTCTATTCTTCATAGAATTCCTTCTTAATGCACATCTCTTCTTATGTTTGTCTTGATCTTCTTTCCTTTCAATCAGCCTTTCCTTTTCTGTTCGTCCTTCAGCACTTAAGTTCTGATATCCATCTTCTGATAATTATCTCCTGATAATTTAAGTACTGATATCCTTAAGTTCTGATTCCAGTAAATGCTGATTTCAAGTTAAGTACTGATCCTTCTTGCTAAGTAAGATCTGTAAGACTAAACATGAAACACATAAGACATGACATTATCAAATATATCTAACATATTTGACATTGCCTAAGATGTCCAATGATGCAGAAGAGTATGTGTGTGTTCAAGTAGATGACCACCAAATATAGTTTAGTTCAGTATACTAATGAAAAATAACTTTCAAAAAAAATGTAATATGATCATATTTTTAATTTAACTTATGTCACTACGCCATAGATGACCTATTTGTAAGTTTTTTCCTGATGTTGCCTTAGAAAACATTGCAATATGTATGAAATTATGGCCCTATCACGACATCTAGATTTTGGTGTTGCGATAGACATAATAACATGTTGCAGTAGCTCAATAAATCTTTGTTGTTGACATAGATGTCTTCTCTATTGCAACACATAGACCGTGTTGCAATAAGTGGTTGAATATTTTTTTTAAATTTGAATTTAAAATTAAATTTATCTTTAAAAGTAGTATGTTTGAATAAAATAGTTTGTAGAGTTTCTTAGAAAGTGAAACCCCAAAATATAAACAAATTATTCTTATTTATAAAAATTTATCTTTAAAATTAAGTGATTTGAATTAAGTCATTTATCAAGCTTTGCAAAAAGTAAACTTACGCAAAATAAATAAGTTATTAATATTGAAAGATTTTATTTTAATTTAAAATTAAAATTAATAAGTTTTAATGATAATTTTTTATAAAGTCTTTAATATCTTTTAATATTTAAAAATAAATCATAATAAAATTAATTTTAATAAATACAATTTGTGCAAGTTAAAATAATTCCGATAAATATTAAAAAAAGAGTAAATAGTAAAGTTGGGTTGCTAAGTTTGGATGAGCGGGTACTGAAATTTTCAACAAAAGCAAAAGGGGAAATCAATTAAAGAAAAAGGGGAAATCAATTATGGAAAGTACCACATTCGATTTACTCTCCCTTACTCTCATTAACATTCAACAAGCAACGGGTTAAATGGATTCAGGCAACACATACAAGCAATTAAGGTTCAAAGGATTCAAGGGTTCGGGTTTCGAGCAACTGATTCATAAATCATTATTCAGAACATGTCAGGTAAAGTTTAAGATAAGCAAATTATAATAATATTTGGTTAAACATAAAGGCTGGAAATGTCATAAGATAAAAATTAAAATATATCAGTTTAAAATATATTACACAATATTTGTTAGTCGTTTGCAGAAAAATTCACCTTCTTCACAGTACTTGTAGTCGAAAAATTAATTGCAGCGTGCAAAGCACAAAGCCTGAGGTGTTTAATAATATTATAAATAGAAAAAATAGTTAAAACTCACTCAAATAATGATTTTTTCGCATTTGTAATTTGTTTCACATGAATTTTACTCGATATAATTGTATCTGATAATCTTACTCGACGTCGCCTCCTGGCGACATCTCGTATTTTATATAAGACATGTTATTTTTTCCCGTGTTAGTATGTCATAACATGAAATTTAGTAAAACTTTAATATGTTTAGTAAAATGTTAATAAAATTATATTAAAAATTTATACAAATATGTAATTTTTGCTAATTTGTAATTTGTTTAAATTTAAAATATTTGGCTAAATATAATTATATCGGGCAACCTTTTTCAAAAAACATCAGGTAGAGTTTAAGATAAGAGAATAACAATAATATTTGGTTGAACATAAAGGTTAGAATTGTCATTAGATAAAAAAATAAAATATTCCAGTTTTGAAACATATTCCGCAATATTTATAAGTCGTTTGCAGAAAAATTCACATTCTTCACAGTACTTGTAGTCGAAAAATTATCTGCACTCTGCAATGCACAAATCATGAGGTGTTTAATAAAATTATAAATAGAAATGATAGTTAAAAGTCAGTGAAATAATGATTTTCTCGAATTTATAATTTATTTCAAATGAATTTTACTTGATATAATTGTATCTGGCAATCTTACTCGACGTCGCTATGTTGTTTTTGTAGAAAAGGAGCGTTGCTATGCCATACCATGAAATTGAGTAAAAATTTAATATGTTTAGTAAAATGTTAAATAAAATTATATTAAAAATTTATACTAATTTGTAATTTTTGCAAATTTATTTTTTGTTTAAATTTGAATTTGGCTAAATATAAATATAATATAAATATATAAGACAACATTATTCAAAACATATCACGTAAAGTTAAGATAAACAAAAAACAATAATATTTGGTTGGACATAAAGAATGGAAATGTTATAAGATAAAAAATAAGATATTTTAGTTTTGAAACATATTATACAATATTTGTTAGTCGTTTGCTGAAAAATTCACTTTATTTACGGTACTTCTAGTTGAAAAATAAAATTGACTACACTCTCCAATGCACAAATCCTGAGGTGTTTAATAATATTATAAATAAAAATGATAGTTAAAAGTCAATGAAATATTGATTTTCTCGATTTTTTAATTTGTTTCACATGAATTTTACTCGATATAATTGTATCTGACAATCTTACTCGACGTCGCCTCCCGACGATGTCTCGTATTTTATATAAGATATGTGGTTTTTTCCGTGTTAGTATGCAATAAGATGAAAATGAAACTTAGTAAAAATTCAATATGTTTAGTAAAATGTTAAATAAAACTATATTAAAAATTTATACTAATATGTAATTTTTGCTAATTTGTAATCTGTTTAAATATGAATTAGCCTAAATATAACTATATCACACAACCTTATTCAAAATATATCAGGATAAAGTTTAAGACAAGCGAATAACAATAATATTTGGTTGAACATAAATGCAAGAAATGTCATTAGATACAAAATAAAATATTTCAGTTTTGAAACATATTACAAAAAAGTTATTCGTCGTTTGCTGAAAATTTCACCTACTTCATAGTACTTGTAGTTGAAAAATTAATTACACTCTACAATGCACAAAGCATGAGGTGTTTAATAAAATTATAAATAGAAATCATAATTAAAAATCACTGAAATAATGATTTTCTCGAATTTATATTTTTTCAAATTAATTTTACTCAATATAATTATATATGACAATCTTATTCGACGTCGCCTCCTGTGACGTCTCGTATATTTTATTAGATATGTTGTTTTTTCCACAAAAAGAGCGTTGATGTGCGATAACATGAAATTGAGTAAAAATCAATAGGTTTAGTAAAATGTTAAAGAAAATTGTATTAAAAATTTATACTAATATGTAATTTTTACAAATTTGTAATTTGTTTAAATCTAGATTCTACTAAATATAATTATATTAGACAACATTATTCAAAACATATAATGTAAAGTTTAAGATAAATAAATAACAATAATATTTGGTTGAATATAAAGACCGAGAACGTCATATGATAAAAAATAAAATATTTCAGTTTTGAAACATATTACACAATATTAGTTAGTTGTTTGCTGAAAAATTCACCTTCTTTACAATACTTGTAGAAAAATAATAATTGCCCTTTGCCCTTTGTAATGCACAAAGCCGATGTGTTTAATAATATTATAAATAGAAATGATACTTAAAAGTTCCTCAGATAATGACTTTCTCAAATTTTTAATTTACTTTACACAAATTTTACTTGATATAATTGTATTGATAATCTTACTGGATGTCGCCTCCCAGCATCTCATATTCTATATAAGATATGTTATTTTTCGTAGAAAAGAAGCGTTGGTATGTCATAACATAAAATTTAGTAAAAATTCAAATGTTTAGTAAAATGTTAAATTAAATTATAATAAAAAAATTATAATAAAATATTATTTTTTCTAATTTGTAATTTTTTTAAATCTAAATTTGGCTAAATATAATTTATATCAGACAACTTTATTCTAAACATATCAAGTAAAGTTTAAGATAAGCAAATAACAATAATATTTGGTTGAACATAAAGGCTGTAAATGTCAACTGATAAAAAATAAAATATTTCATTTTTGATTTTGAAACATATTACACAATATTTGTTAGTCGTTTGCTCAAAAATTCACCTTCTTCCCACTACTTATAGTCAAAAAATTAACTACACTCTGCAATGCACAAAGCCGAGGTGTTTAATACTATTATAAATAAAAATGATACTCAAAAGTTCCTCAAATAATAATTTTCTCAAATTTATAATTTATTTCACATGAATTTTAGTCGATATAATTGTATCTGACAATTTTACTCGACGTCGCCTCGGCGACGTCTCGTATTTTATTTAAGATATGTTATTTTTTGTGAGTAAAAGGAGTGTTGGTATGCCATTACATGTAATTTAGTAAAAATTCAACATATTGAGTAAAATTTTAAGTAAAATTATATTAAAAATATATATATTAATATATAATTTTTGCAAATTTGTAATTTGTTTAAATCTGAATTTGGCTAAATATAAATATATTAGACAACATTATTCAAAACATATTAGGTAAAGTTTAAGATAAAAAGATAACAAAAATATTCGGTTGGGCATAAAGTATGGAAATGTCACAAGATAAAAAATAATATATTTTAGTTTTGAAACATATTACACAATATTTGTTAGTCATTTGCTGAAAAATTCACTTTTTTTTACAGTACTTGTAGTCGAAAAATAAAATTGACTGCACTCTCCAATGCACAAATCCTGAGGTGTTTAATAATATTATAAATAAAAATGATAGTTAAAATCACTGAAAAAATGATTTTATCGAGTTTTGAATTTGTTTCACATGAATTTTACTCGATATAATTGTATCTGACAATTTTACTCAACGTCGCCTCCCGACGATGTCTAGTATTTTATATAAGATACATTATTTTTTCCATGTTAGTATGCAATAACATGAAACTTAGTAAAAATTCAATATGTTTAGTGAAATGTTAAATAAAACTATATTAAAAATTTATATTAATATATAATTTTTGCTAATTTGTAATTTGTTTAAATCTGAATTTGGCTAAATATAATTATATTATACAACATTATTCAAAACATATCACGTAAAGTTTAAGATAACAAATAAAAATAATATTTGGTTGAACATAAAGGGTGGAAATTCATAAATAAAAAAAATAAATATTTAAAATATTTCAGTTTTAAAACATATAACACAATATTTGTTAGTTGTTTGCTAAAGATTAACCTTATTCACATACTTGTAGTCAAAAAATTAACTGTGCCTAAGGTGTTTAATAATATTATAAATAGAAATGATAGTTAATAGTCACTCATTTTCTCGAATTTGTAATTTGTTTCACATTAATTTTACTCGATATAATTGTATCTCACAATCATACTCGGCGACGCCTCGTATATTATATTAGATATGTTGTTTTTTTCGTGTTAGAATGCCATAACATAAATTTTAGTAAATATTCAATATGTTTAGTAAAATGTTAAATAAAATTATATTCAAATTTATACTAATATATAATTTTTGCTAATTTATAATTTGTTTAAATTTGAATTTGCCTAAATATAATTATATCATACAACCTTATTCAAAATATATCATGTAGAGTTTAAGATAAGCTAATAAAAATAATATTTGGTTGAACATAAAGGCAAGAAATGTCATTAGATAAAAAATAAAATATTTCAGTTTTGAAACATTATACAAAAAATTTATTCCTCGTTTGTTGAAAATTTCACCTTCTTCACATTACTTGAAGTTGAAAAATTAATTGCACTCTTCAATGCACAACACATGAGGTGTTTAATAAAATTATAAATAGAAATCATAATTAAAAATCACTGAAATAATGATTTTCTCGAATTTGTATTTTTTTTTCACATTAATTTTACTCAATATAATTGTTTATGACAATCTTATTCGACGTTACCTCCCGACGACGTCTCATATTGTTTTATAAGATATGTTATTTTTTCCACAAAAGGGCGTTGTTGTGCCATAACATGAAATTGAGTAAAAATTCAATACGTTTAGTAAAATTTTAAATAAAATTGTATTAAATTTTTTTACTAATATGTAATTTTTACAAATTTGTAATTTGTTTAAATCTGAATTCTACTAAATATAATTTTATTAAACAACCTTATTCAAAACATATCAGTTAAAGTTTAAGATAAATAAATAACAATAATATTTGGTTGAACATAAAGAACATGAATGTCATATGATAAAAAATAAAATACTTTAGTTTTGAAACATATTAAGCAATATTAGTTAGTCGTTTGCTGAAAAATTCACCTTATTCACAGTACTAGTACTTGTATTAAAAAAAAATCCCTTTGTAATGCACAAAGCCTATGTGTTTAATAATATTATAAATAGAAATGATACTTAAAAGTTCCTCAAATAATGATTTTCTCAAATTTATAAATTGTTTTACCCGAATTTTACTTGATATAATTGTATCTGATAATCTTACTCGAGGCCGCCTCTCAGCGACGTCTCATATTCTATATAAGATATGTTATTTTTCGCAGAAAAGAAGCGTGGGTATGTCATAACTAAATTTAGTAAAAATTCAAATGTTTAGTAAAATGTTAAATAAAATTATATTAACAAATTATAATAAAATATTATTTTTGCTAATTTATAATTTTTTAAAATCTAAATTTGGCTAAATATAATTATATCAGACAATTTTATTCTAAACATATCAGGTAAAGTTTAAGATAAGCAAATAACAATAATATTTGGTTGAACATAAAGGCCGTAAATGTTAACTGATAAATAGTAAACTATTTCAGTTTTGATTTTGAAACATATTACACAATATTTGTTAGTTGCTTGTTGAAAAATCCACCTTCTTCCCACTATTTATAGTCAAAAAATTAACTACACTCTGCAATGCACGAAACCTAGGTGTTTAATAGTATTAGAAATAAAAATGATACTGAAAAGTTCCTCAAATAATGATTTTCTCAAATTTATAATTTATTTCAAATGAATTTTACTCGATATAATTGTATCTGATAATCTTACTCGGAGTCGCCCCCGGCGACGTCTCGTATTTTATTTAAGATATGTTATTTTTCCCATAAAAAGGAGCGTTTGTATGCCGTAACATGTAATTTAGTAAAAATTCAACATATTGAGTAAAATGTTAAATAAAATTATATTAAAAATATATAGTAATATATAATTTTTGTAAATTTGTAATTTGTTTAAATATGAATTTGGCTAAATATAATTATATCAGACAACATTATTCAAAACATATGAGGTAAAGTTTAAGATAAACAAATAACAATAATATTTGGTTGAACATAAAGGCCGTAAATGTCATTAGATGAAAAATTAAATAGTTAAATATTGAAACATATTACACAAAATTTATTAGACATTTGCTGAAAAATTCACCTTCTTCAGAGTACTTGTAGTCGGTTAATTAACTGGCCTTTCAATGCACAAAGCCCATGTGTTTAATAATATTATAAATAGAAATGATACTTAAAAGTTCCCCCAATAATGATTTTCTCGAATTTATAATTTATTTCACATGAATTTTACTTGATATAATTGTATCTGATAATCTTACTTGACGTCGCCTCCCGGCGACGTCTCGTATTCTATATAAGATATGTTGTTTTTCGCAGAAAAGAAGCGTTGTATGCCTTAACATAAAATTTAGTAAAAAATCAACATGTTTAGTAAAATGTTAAATAAAATTATATAAAGAATTTATACTAATATATATTTTTTGAAAATTTGTAATTTGTTTAAATATGAATTTGGCTAAATGTAATTATACCAGATAACATTATTCAAAACATATCAGGTAAAGTTTAAGATAAACAAATAACAATAATATTTGGTTAAACACAAAGGCTGAAAATATCATAAGATAAAAAATAAAATAGTTGAGTATTGAAATATATTACACAATATTTGTTAGTCGTTTGCTGCCTTCTTCACAGTATTTGTAGTCGAAAAATTTAGCAATGCACAAAGCTTGAGGTGTTTACTAATGTTATAAATGGAAACAATACTTAACTCACGCAAATAATGATTTTCTCGAATTTGTAATTTATTTCACATGAATTTTACTCGATATAATTGTATCTGACAATCTTACTCCACGTCCCCTCCGGGCGACATCTCGTATTTTATATAATATATGTTATTTTTTTTAGAAAAAGAGCGTTGGCATGCCTTAATTGACATGAAATTTAGTAAAAATTCAATATGTTTAGTAAAATGTTAAATAAAGTTATATTAAAAAATTATAATAAAATATAATTTTTGCTAATTTGTAATTTGTTTAAATCTGAATTTGGCTAGATATTATTATATCAGACAACTTTATTCAAAACATATCAGGTAAAATTTAAGAGAAGCAAATAACAATATATTTGGTTGAATATAAAGGCTGTAAATGTCATCAAATAAAAAATAAAATATATCGGTTTTGATTTTGGAACATTTACAAAATATTTGTTAGTGGTTTGCCGAAAAATTCACATTCTTCACAGTACTTGTAGTCAAAAAATTAATTGTACTCTGTAATGCACAAAGCTGAGGTGTTTAATAATATTTTAAATAAAAATGATACTTAAAAGTTCCCCAAATAATGATTTTCTCGAATTTGTAATTTGTTTCACATTAATTTTACTCGATATAATTGTATCTGACAATTTTACTCGACTTCGCCTCCCGGCGACGTCTCGTATTTTATATAAGATATTATGTTTTTTCGAGAAAAGAGTGTTGATATGCCATATCATGAAATTTAGTAAAAAATTAATATGTTTAATAAAATGTTAAATAAAATTATATTAAAAATTTATACTTATATAAAATTTTTGCTAATTTGTAATTTGTTTAAATCTAAATTTGGCTAAATATAATTAAATAAATATTTTATAGCGTTATTAATGAAGTATGAAGAATGGTCTTACTATATAAAAATATACGATAAATATATTTGTTCAACAACTTACTGTGTAATAACTTATCAATTTTATCTTTATTAAAAAATCAAGAGTTCTGTGTTCATTAAGAAAAATACCCGCACCTAGGGGTTAATAATGAAAAATATGCACTTAATAGTGGAATTTAGTTATATTAATGGAGACGTGCTTCTGAAAATTTTAATATCCTTTTTGAAGATTATTTTAAAATACATGTAAAATCAAATAAAAAATTCCTAAAAGGACATAACTAAAAATACATTTATTTTTTCATTTGAAATGTTAAAAAGATATAAAAACCTTTATTACCCAATAGTGTTAAATCACATGTAGATGTACAAAGAATAAAAACATAAGTATTATTCACAATATATAATATTAAAGATATTATTTATTATAAATAAAATTATATTATATTTATAAATCATAGTTAATTTCTTAAAATTATCGAAACCTGAATTTCTAAAATTGGGTTATAACAATCGATTGAGAAAATTTATCACTTCTCGATGTCCTTTGGGATGGAAGATCTAGTATTTCTGCAAAACAATCTGAAAATCACAAGACAATAAGGTTAAAATATTGAACTTAACATAGAGATCGGAGAGTGTTAGTATAAAGAAATCATATAACGCAATACTCAAAAGTACAAACACAAACAATAAGAATTTCAAGATAAACCAATTATTTCAGTCACAAACAAACGAACCATGAATTGTACAATGCAATATTGCATAAGCATAAAGCAATAAAAATACAGAGTATACATAATTTAAAACTTTTTAAGTGACTGTTCTATGTGAGATTGTTCTTCGCGTTGGTCCTACAAGTTGATATGCCTGAGAAAATATAAATCAAATCAGAGTTAAATACTCTAAATAATGACATCAAATTTAGGCCTCGACATCAAATTACACGTTTAAAAGTCTTTGAATATAAAGCATACATAACATACCCATATGTAGTTGAAAACTGGTTGAAGCATTTCATTAAATAATTAACATGTACATTAAACAATAATGAATTACAACATTACATGAACATAAAGCAATCAAATTATAGAACAAAATGTATCTATAATCAGAAAATAAATAACAAGCCTCTGTCAAAAACCCGTAAATAATGACATGCATAAATCAAATAAGTCATTAAAAATCTGATCACTAAAGAAAACCGCAAAAGAAATAACTGATACTATAATCTTGATATCGTTGTTCAATATTTTAGAATGTATACCTGCCTTGGTTAACACCCATAACCAAAATTTATGATTCTTGCGTACAACATTGTACAACATATATCATTAAAACAGAGATTAGAAAAACAATCATTATTTATAAATGAAAAGGAGAAACACATATATAAACAAACTAATAACGCACATATATAAACATGGGTATATATATCTCGATAGCATAAATTCACAGACATATAAAAAATAATTGAGAAGATAAATATCAGTGTAATTGTAATGGACCATCAATGGACATACGTTTTTTGCTATCCATATCTACAAACAGAAGCAAACATGCTAAAGCAACCACCATATCAATAGGTTTTATTAAAAATTGGAGTCTAAAATCAAACTTCTGGTGAAAATTTCGTCAAACATGTAAAGCTCATAAACAAAATTGATATAATTTTCAGATGTTTAAGAACTTTTACCTGATTTGGTTGAACCCACAATGAAATTTTTGGCTCCACATAATTGTTCTCAGCCGTAATTGTACCAATACAATTGAAAAAACATGAAAAATATAATCAAATACACATAATGAAAAAAACTTAAATATATTTATCAACTATGCATACTAATCGAATCAAGCACCATAAGATTACAAAGAAATTGGACACATATATATACACATGAATACATATACATGCTCTAAAGTATAGATTCATAGACCTATAATAACGAAGAAAAAAAGATGAAAATGAAATTACATATTCAATTTTAATATAGATGCGGGTAATCAAAAATATAAAAAATATAAATTAGTTAAGGATTTAAAGGTTGAAGAAGAGATTGATTATGATTTTTGAATTTGATTCAATCCGATGATGATGATGTATATAATATGAAGAAGATAATGATTATCAAGGAAAGTAGTAATGATTTTTCAATTTGAATTACTGTAACCATGAATTGTGGATCTATAATTGATTTGGTTAATAACAAATTTATTTTAATAATATGTTTGATCTTTTTAATATTGATAAATGATTTTTTAATAATTTTATATACCATTTAAGATATGGATAGTCTATGGATCTATGCAAATTTGTATAAGAATTAGTCCGCTGGTCAAATTAAAAAATATGGGTACTCATTAATATATAATAGATAAGGAGATTGTGTGTAGTAGTTTGGTAATCTAATAGTTTAGTAAATATATAGCATTATCATTTATTTTTAATAACCAAAATAAATGGATAGTCGTTGAACCAGATAATAATTTAGTATAAATTACTTGTAATATTATTTTATGTGATGAATAAATGTGTGAATTATCATATATAATTAACAAATAGCATGATAACCCGGGGAAAGCACTTATATTTCATATTAAGATAATGAGTTCATTTTTCACAATAACTTCCACATGTCCATTAATTTAAATGTTAATAGTTGGCAATAGTTCCTTTCTACCCCAAGTATGAAATAGAGTTTAACAAAATGTTATTACATCCTCTTGGTCACATGTATAAGGGTTGTTAATTATGTTTGCATCTCATCCTTTAAATTTATACATATCGTCTAAATGACATTAATTATAATTTTTATTTATTTATTTCAGTCGCAACGTATAATATATGAAAATTTATAATGTCAACATATTGTTTATTTGTTTATTAAAAATAAAATTAAGTCTAATTGTTTACTTACATGTAAAATTTGCAAAGTAAGTAACTTTTTATGCTCAATTTACCGCAAAAGTTGAGATTATAATTAATGAAATATGTTCATGACAATCTTGTATACTTTAGCTCCGTCAACTATTATATTATATTAGTTAGGGGATAAATTATATATATTATTTTATTTTAGCCCGAGTCCATTATACTGACCTCCAATTTCTATTTTAATTTTAATTTTAATCTGTCTTAACTCGGTTCCACATTATAACTTTTTTTAGTCGGATCAATTGTATTAATTATTTTATTTTAACCCAAATCATAATATTATTCAAATCACGGTAATTATATTTAGTATGCTTGTTTTATTTTTAGAATTGATCAATAAGATAGTTTTGTTTTAGCACAGATGAATATTGTATATTATTTTATTTGATCTTGAGGTTATTATAATGAACAACGAAGTATGTTTTGATTTTAATTTTTTAGCCTGATCCAATAGTTTCTTTTTTGGCCAGGTGAATAATGTATATTAGCTTATTTTAGCCCGATTCAATTATAACGATCAACGAATTATATATCTTCGATTCTGTTTTAATAAAATAGTATCAATAATATAAATACAGAAGTAAGCCCGTAATCATAATTACAATTAATTGGGATCAGAATTGGAGTTATTAATTAATAATAATATAATATTTTATTAAATAGAATTGATCATATTTTTTAGTTGAAAAAAGTAACATGTATTAGATTAAAACGTAACTAATTAATATAATAATTTAGATTAAAGTTCTAAAAATATTTAAGTAAGAATAATTTAGTAAAAAAATTCTGTTGTTCTTGCGTTAATGCACGAAGATGGAGAAGATCAAGCGGGTAAAGATCATCCCTTAATGCTTTATTTAGTTCAGTCTCCAAGAACTTCGCCGGGCTAACGGTGTTCATAATTCCCATGCAGGATTTTAAATTTTTGATGTGGGTCTATTCATGACTTTTCTTGATTTTGTAATGAAAAAATAGAATATTATTAATTGGTGAAAATATTGATTGGCTATGGGTAATTAAGTAATTTAATGAAGAATTTTATCAACCAAATTTTTAATGTTTCGTATTATATAGTAATATAATTTGTAATTTTTTGGGCGAAGATTTTTTCTGGTGTGTGTCAAGCAAGTTTCATTTATAATACAATACAAAGCAGATTTCGGGCCAGGGATTTGTAGTAGATTCTAAAATATAAAAGAGTCCAAATTAATTACATATCCCATTATATTTAATTACCTCTTACACTTATTACACATCTCTTGTATTCTCTCCATAATTTTCTCCTTTGTAAACACGATTTTTTTATTAATAAAAGTTTCAAGTTCGTCTCGATTCTTGGTATGCATTTTTTATTTTCTTATATCATGATGGTCTCGATGATGTTTAACTAAACCCTTTCTAAGGGGATGATGTAGTTTGCTAATTAAAGAAATCCGATATCATGGTCTATGCGCTTTATTTGTAAAATATTTGTTTACTAATTATCTCTAATATCATGTCTATGCGGGTATTTCATGCGAGCCACACAAGTAGAGTTGAGAGTTCGTATAGTTAGGATCCATATGATTTTGAGAGTTGATTTAATTGATAAAATTGATGTAATATATTTTTTTTGGTTTTGAAGGTAACTTGATTTGGAGTTATTGGATATCTTTACTCCGAATACTTGTGAGTTTATTTGTAATAAAAAATACATGTTTATGCCATGATGTTCATGTTTAGCCGATTCAATCCATTCCTTAGATCTTTTATAAGTGATATTTATATAAGTGCTAGTTAATTGTTTGTGTTAGTTTATTAAATTGAAAACTTGATTCCCGTTCTCTGTGATTCGACCCGTACTTGCTCCCATACTCACATACGTCCATGCACTTGCAGTTTTATTAGTTTCAAATTTTTTCCCAACAAGTTTTTGGCGCAGCTGCCGGGTAATGCGTTGCTAAATTTTTAGTTTAAAATTTATAATCAGACATGTTTTTCTATTTTTTCCAAAAAAAAGACACGAATATTTACATAAATTCATCAGTTTTGTTAATTGACTATAGTTTACTGAAGTACTAGCAGGTGTCATTGTAGTGTATCCGTTAGTTGACTAAATAAATTGCCTCGTGCCATGTCCTTGTTTCAGCCAATTTCATCTTGTAGTTAATTAAAAGAAAAAAACGTGCAAGCGGCAACAATAGAGTCAATAGTATAACTCGTTAGTTTTTCGGTTAATTAGTTTAGTTTGTTAATATAGTTTTAACTGCAATATCTGTGAAGTAGAAGAAACCCACAAAACTTATAACAAAACCAAAACTCAAGCTAACATTTATTATGCTAGCCCTACCTCCAGACACCAGTCCGCCGTTAAGTGCACATTATTTGATTATTAACTTAAATTAACTTTAAGCGAACCATAAACCCTAATCGATCGTCTCTCTAAAATCATGATTCCTTCAAAGAGAAGAGATTTTCTAGTCTGCCGACCGAGATGTTTTGACTCGAATTTCGATGTACAACCCCATCATCTTGTCATCATGGTTAATGGTATCATCGGAAGGATATTATTGTTTTGTATACCTTAGTTCTGCTGCCGATTCTAAATATCACAAGGATTGAGCGAATCCTTAATTCATGTGTTTGGTGTTAATTGTAGTTAAGAGAAAAAGTTGCGGATAAATGGGATGTGGCAATAAGTGTGAGTTTTTGGCCAGGATATACCTTTTCCTGCCACGTGGCAATTGACACAGCCTTTTTCCTACCAGAATTGGTAGATTTTGAGTGAGTATTTCCTACCATAATTGGTAGGTTTTGATTGACGAATGATAGGCTTTATGTCAGAAGACATGAATATCAACATTTCCTACCAACCATTTCCTACCACTGTTTAGCTTGACTGTGGTAGGAAATGGCTTTAATGTGGTAGGAAATGTTGGACAGTTTTTTTCAAAAAATTTATTTCATTGATATCAATGTAGAACAAGTTGTACATAAATTAATTGCTAAATCATAAACATACAACAATAACCAAAATTGAAAAATTCATCATAAACCATGATCCGTACATATCGCCATTATAACATGAAAAAGAAAAGGTTACATCTTCACGATAATTTCATATTATAAATAATAATTCATTACAACAATTAATAGATGTTTCAAAAGTTTAGACTAATCATCTTCAAGTTCTCATCATTGTTGAATCATTTTCCTTCATTCTTTATAATTTCTTCATTATCGTTGTTGAATCATTTGCCTAAATTCTTTGTGATTTTTCCATTTTCGTTTTTGCTTGTTTCATTGCCTTTGTATAGAGTGAATAAAATCTACATAAGAAGAGTAAATAAATGTTAGTAGTCATTAACACACATGAACAATTAATACATGTACTAAAAAATAATGAAATAATTACATAAATGAATCAAAATTAAAAATATATTAAAAATATTGAAATGCATACATATATAGGAGATGGTTAAAATGAAGGAGATGAAAATATTTACCAAAAGAAAAGAAGAAGATGGAGAAATTGTGAAATAAAATTTTAGTGGAGTAGATGAAATTGAAAGTGAAAAGAGGAAGATAGTGGTTTATAGGTTCAAGTCACCTATTTCCTACCAATATTGGTAGGTTATGGGTTTGGGCGCAATTTTCAAATTTTTGAGTTTAATTTTGGCTCCGTATTTGAAATTTTCATTTTTGATTTTGGCTTCACATTTGAAATTTTTGTGAAATTAAGGTTCATTTCCTACCAATATTGGTAGGTTTTGAATTTGGCGAAAATTTTGAATTTTTAATTTTGACTCCATATTTGAAATTTTTGGTTTTGGTTCCATGTTTGAAAGTTTCGTGAAACTAAAGTTCATTTCCTACCAATATTGGTAGGTTTTGAGTTGGATATCTTTTTTTTAATTTTTTGGTTTCCCTCCAGATTTAAAATTTTTGATCTTGCTTTCATGTTTAAAATTTTCGTGAAACTGCAACCAATATAGGTAGGTAATGGGGTTTAACGATTTTTTTTTGAATTTTTAGTGTAAGTGCAATTATTAAAAAAAATTAAAATTAAAAAATATCGAAATATCAATATAGGACTAAACACTAGTAAAATTGACTAGTCAAACTAATGGTTCACTCTTAAAATAGTAAAATAAATACATTTATTTTTTTCCAAAACTTTTATCATATCACTAAAATATATAAATCTTGATATCTATACGTTTGCGTCATTCATAAAAAAATTTTAAAAAAATGAAATATCAATATGGGAATAACCACTAGTTATAAGAAGTACTATTCAAACAATTGGTTGATTGTTAAAATAACATACAAAATAAATTAATTTTTTTCAAAGGATTTTTTCATGTCACTAAAATATATAGATATTAATGTATGGTTGGATAATTTATAAATATTTTAAAAAAAATTGAAACATCAACGTGGGACTAAACGCTAGTAAGAAAAAATAGTTAAACTACTGGCTGACTATTAAAATAACAAACCGAATACCTTTTTTCTCAAATAATTTTATCATATTACTAAAATATATAGATTTTGACATTTGTACGGTTGAATCCTTCATAAATCTCTAATTTGTTGCCTAGTTTAGAAGCCGACAACTTGAGACTACTTTATTTAGCACATGTATTGTTGTCGATCAATTCTCAATCTAGCCCTAATATTATTAGGACTTATTAACCTTTTGGCCGTAAAAGGTTATAATGTACATTTTTCTTGAACGTAAAAATGGCTAAATGGTTAATTTTCAATTTTATCATAAATTCTTGAATTACCCAAAAATCAAAATTCAGCTCAGCCACTACTTATTGAACAACATTATGTGAAGTTACTTTTACTCAAAACGATAATCTTCAAAAGTAAAATGCGTTGCCGACAATTAATAGCTTTTATTTAGCGAAGAACAGAGTAGAAATCTTTAACTTTTTAAAGTGCCACGTTATGAATCTTCAAAATTTGAGTTAGCGTATCAACCTATATTTATAACACTACAAGAAAATAAGGCTAAATACAACTGCATAAATACAACCGGGATTAAATACAACCATATCTGGTTGAATTTAAGAGGCGCGGCTAAATTCAACCGAAATCAGTCATATTTAAAAACGGTTGTATTTAGGCGGTTGAATTTAGAAACAAATACAACCGACTAAATACAACCGAATTTAAGTACAACCGAAAACGGTTGAATTTAGCCGCTCTACTTAATTCAACCGAATTCGGTCTATTTTTGCCCTGCCTAAATACAACCGGATAATTACAACCGACACCTATTACAACTCTAAAAGGTTGTATTTAGCCGCCCCTCCTAAATGCAACCGCCTAAATACAACTGTTTATAAATATGACTGATTTCGGTTGAATTTAGCCACACCAAAAAAATTGGAGGGAACTTTCCCGCCAATGAAATTTAGCCAGAAAATTGGAGCCAAATATCAGCTCAAAATTTTAAAAAACAATTTTTTTAAAATAAATTTTTTGAAAAAAAATCAGAAAAATAAATTTATTATTTATAATATTGCTAAAATACGTAAATAGACAGTAATAATATATTCATCCTAGATCTTGTAATTAACATTTTATTATTTTTACATATATTTAACTATTTTCAATAATTTTCGAGTAGTACTTTTTACAAATGTCAAGATCAATATATTTTAGTAATATGATATTTTAGAAAAAATAAATGTATTTGGTTTCCTATTTTAAAAGTAAACTATTAGTTTCACCAGTACTTCTTACTAGAGTTTAGTCTCATACTGATGTTTCGATTTTTTTAAAAATATTTATGAATGATCCAACCTTAAGGATGTCAGTATCAATATATTTTAGTGACTTGATAAATTTTTTAGAAAAAAATAAATATATTTAGTTTACTATTTTAACAGTCAACTAGTAGTTGACTATTAAAAAAGGCAAACCAAATATATTTATTTTTTTCTAAAATTTTTGTCATATCACTAAAATATACAGATCTTGACATCCGTACGGTTGGATCATTCAAAAATATGTTTTAAAAAATTGAAACATAAATATGGGATTAAACACTAGTTAGAAGTACAGGTCAAACTACCAATTGACTATTAAAAAGGCAAACAAAATATATTTATTTTTTTCTAAAATTTTTGTCATATCACTAAAATATACAGATCTTGACATCCGTACGATTGGATCATTCAAAAATATTTTTAAAAAAATCAAAACATCAATATGGGATTAAACACTAGTCAGAAGTAATTGTCAAACTACCATTTGACTATTAAAAAGGCAAACCGGATATATTTATTTTTTTCTAATTTTTTTGTCATATCACTAAAATATACGGATCTTGACATCCGTACGGTTGGATCATTCAAAAATATGTTTTAAAAATTCGAAACATAAATATGGGATTAAACACTAGTTAAAAGTACTGGTCAAACTACTAGTTGACTATTAAAAAGGCAAACCATATATATTTATTTTTTTCTAAATTTTTTGTCATATCACTAAAATATACAGATCTTGACATCCGTACGGTTGGATCATTCAAAAATATGTTTTAAAAATTCGAAACATAAATATGGGATTAAACACTAGTTAGAAGTACTATCAAAGTACCATTTGACTATTAAAAAGGCAAACCAAATATATTTATTTTTTTCTAAAATTTTTGTTATATCACTAAAATATACATATCTTGACATCCGTACGGTTGGATCATTCAAAAATATTTTTAAAAAATCAAAACATCAATATGGGATTAAACACTAGTAAGAAGTAATGGTCAAACTACCATTTGACTATTAAAAAGGCAAACCAGATATATTTATTTTTTTCTAAATTTTTTGTCATATCACTAAAATATACAGATCTTGATATCCGTACGGTTGGATCATTCAAAAATATTTTTAAAAAAAATCAAAACATCAATATGGGATTAAACACTAGTAAGAAGTAATGGTCAAACTACCATTTGGCTATTAAAAAGGCAAACCAGATATATTTTTTTTTTCATAATTTTGTCTTATCATTAAAATATACAGATCTTGACATCTGTACGGTTGGATCATTCAAAAAATAATCAATAAAACTATATTATTATTAACCAAAAATTAACTTTTAACTAAACATAATAATTATTATTTTTAAAACACACAAAAAATGATCAATAAAACTATATTATTCAATCAGTACTATTATCTTTTTTAGATAGCTATTATAGTTTATCGATTAAGTAATAACCTCTCTAAAATAATGTTTTTGTTAAAGTTCCAACATAATAGAAATATTATATTTTTATTCTCAAAAAACTATAAAATCGCTATAATAATATTTTTAAAAAATTATGAACATGTACGTGTATTAATATAATCATCACGAAGTCATATCATATAAAAAGATAGAAATAAAAAAAATTAATGAACAAATTTAAAAAATTCAATTCAAGATATTTTAGTTTAAAAAATTATATAATATTAAAAAAGATTTATGCATCCGTGCATAACACGAGTTTTAAGCTAGTAATAATAATAAATTGACACTCCTAAATTTAACCGGATGCGATTGTATTTAGAGCCATGTCAGCGATCCGTGTGAATTATATCTAACGTACCAAAATCAACTAGTATCATAACAATCCAACGGTTGGAGTTACATTTTATAATAAATATTTATAAACCAAAACAAAACCAAATTATATATATAAAAAATTTAACCCTGACCCCCTATCCCTCACCCATATCCCTCACGCACTACTCCCTCCCCCTCCCCTGTTTCCGGCAGTCCTCCTCCTCTCTCTCTCTCTAGTTTTCTGTCTTTTGCACCAGTTATCAGTAAATAATAATGGAAGGAGTTCAAGAAGATTATACATGTAGCATGCAATGTACAGAATATACATACAAAAACAATAGCCCTGCTGGTGGTATATGTGTGTTTTGCCGGCAAGAAAGACTCGGAAAATTAGCAGTTTCTTCTCCTTTTCCTGTTTCCAACACTACTGTTAGCTTTCATTCTTCTCCTTCATCTTCTCCTTTTCGTCCTCCTTTTACATCCAGCAAAAAATCAAGAATCCCATTTCTCACAACCGAGAACAAAAATGACCCACCTTCCTCTTTAATACGGATGTCACTCTAGAAAAGCACGTGACAGCTTTGATCAGTTTAAAGCCTCAGCACAAGTTTGTTATCACTAAGGCAATTGGGTCACAAATCAACAAGGAGCTGTTATCTGTTATGTGGACCTAGACATATAGCTGCCAACTGTGATATAGTTTGTTAGAATTGTTTGTCTATAAATACTTTCACAGACTCTGTTTTCACTTACTTGATTGAAATACATATTACTTTCTTCTTCATCTCTTCAATACTCTATCTGTTTAAGCTACACACACAGATGTTCAAGCTTCAATTTATAATTCTTTTATGGTATCAGAGCCAAACATAATGAATGTCGATCCTATCGCTACTTCGTCTTCTTCGTTACTCGTTTTGGATTGTTACAACATCTACAATCTCCATTGAAGATCTCTTCAAACCCTAATTTTCAGGTTTTCTCATTCTTTTATCAATTTTCACGAGTTGTCATTCTCTGAATCTTCGATTCATAGTTTTTAGAACTGTAATCGTTAGATTAGATCTGATTGTTAAATCGTCAATTAGACTTGTTTCCGTAAACAAATTGACGTTTTATCAAACAGTTTATATACAATTAGTCATGTCGAAACATGATTTTGTAAACGCTGTTCATGCTTCGTCTTCAAATAGTCATTCAGATGACGTTGTTGATGATAATAATGAACAAGAACAGGTTACAGAACAATTGTACAATAATGTACCAGTGGATAGCAATGCACATCCTTTGTTTCTTCATAACAATGATCATCCAGGCTTGCTTTTACTTGCTAAGAAACTAACTGGTCCAGACAACTATGCGCCTTGGAGTAGGTCTATGCAAATTGCTCTTACTGCTCGTAATAAGTTTGTTTTGGTAAATGGATTGTATCCAAAACCAGATGTTAATTCTCCGTTGTGTGCGCAATGGGAGAGAGTGAATGATTTAGTCATCACTTGGATTCTCAATTCTGTTGCTGATGATATATCTGATGGATTAAACAATGTCACTACAGCAGCTGAAGTTTGGAATGAATTAAGAGAACGTTTTTCTGGTGTTAGTGGACATAGAATTTTTCAAGTTCTCAAAGATATTCACAGTTTAGAGCAAGGGAATAAATCAGTTGAAGTTTATTTCCATCAATTGAAAGGTTTATGGGATGAATATGTTGTACTTGAGCCAACTGTAGATTGTGTTTGTGGTGCTCATAAGATCCAGATTGAAAGGGATCAGAAAAGAAAGCTTTTGCAGTTTTTAATGGGACTACATGAGAGTAACTCTACAATTCGAGGACATATACTCATGATGAGTCCATCGCCTTCACTATCACAGGCCTATGCTTTTGTCAAACAAGATGAAAGGACACGTCAGGATCATCAGGCTTTCTCTACACCTGTTAGTCCTTTTGCTAATGCTTTAGTAGCAAATGCTGATGTTTCTAGCACAGCTGGAGGATTTAAGAAATCATTTACTCCTAATACAACCAAGCCTGTCATAAAATGCTCACATTGTAATTACAATGGGCATACTAAAGAGAATTGTTTCAAGCTGATTGGCTATCCTCCGGGATGGAAAAAGAAGAAGGAGATCTCTAATGTTATACAAGGAACTTCTTCACAGTTCAGGGCTTTGCCTAAGCAACCTCAAGTCAATTCTGTTTTGCCTGGTTCATCTGGATCATCTTCTGATCAGATACATCAAATGCAGAATCAAATCAACCAGATAAGACAAATGATGAGCCTCTTCATGGGCAATACTAAGAGAACAGGCAGTCCAAAAGATCATTTGGCTGGGATGGTTACTTCACGAGTTAGCCTTGTTGTTTCCAAGACTTCTGCTTATATTCGGTTGGTCGACACTGGAGCAACATACCATATCTGTTGTTTGTTAGACTCATTAACCAATGTTCAGACTCTTTTGCAGCCTATTAATTTGGCCCTGCCAAATGGTGCTACCATCTTGGTTACACAAAAAGGTACATATACTGTACGACCTCAACTTGAGTTGCACAATGTCTTATTTGTGCCTATATTTGAATATAATCTGTTTTCTGTCTCCAAATGGTTGGCTGATTCCCAAGGTCGCGTGGTGTTTTTGCCTAATCAGTGTGACTTTTATGATAACCAATATGTCGTTCCTTTGATTAATGGATTGTTAGTTGATGGTCTCTACCATTTAGATTGTTCTTTGACTAATGAAGATAGGCACGATACTTCCCAGTTTGTGAATAGTGTTACAAAACATAAGCTTAGTGCACTTTGGCATTTACGTCTAGGACATGCTTCTACAGATGTTTTACATCATATTTCTGACATCAAAAACACTATTTTGGAGAAAAGTACTCAAAGTTGTCCTATTTGTCCAATATCAAAACAAACTAAACTGCCATTCTCATTAAGTAACAGTCGAGCTGAGTGTGCATTCCAACTTGTTCATATGGATTTGTGGGGACCGTATGCACATGAAACACATCAAGGTTGTCGTTATTTCCTCACGATAGTGGATGATCATACAAGAATAGTTTGGACATTCTTGTTACCCAATAAACAGTTTGTGTTTAGTCAAATTTGAGATTTTTTTGCGACAATTGAAACTCAATTTGGCACTAAAGTTCAGCAAATTCGCAGTGATCATGGTACTGAATTCTTCAATGCTGTTATGAATTCTTTTTTATCTGATAGGGGGATTTTACATCAGGCTTCTTGTGTTGGTACACCTGCTCAAAATGGCAGAGTTGAGCGGAAACATCGACATAGTTTGTCTATTGCTCGTGCTATTCGTTTTCAATCTGGACTTCCCATTCAATACTGGGATGAATGCATTTTAACAGCTACTTACATTATCAATAGGCTGCCCACTCCTATTCTTGGTAATAAGACTCCTTTTGAATGTTTGTATGGTAAGTTGCCTGACTACACACAATTTCGTGTGTTTGGTTGTTTGTGTTACTCTTCCATTCATAGTGCAGATAAGTTCAGTCCTCGTGCCATACATTCAGTTTTTCTGGGTTATCCACCTGATCATCGGGGATTCAAACTCCTAAATCTAGCCACTAACGAGATTTTTATATCTCGTCATGTTGTGTTCCATGAAACTCAATTTCCTTTTCATGATGCAACTACAAGCATTTCTCAGGATGATCCTAATCATTTGCATCATTGGTTAGAGACTCCAGCTGATTCTGGTCATCTTTATGGAGGTCCTATTTTACCTTCTATTTCTTCAGACTCTTCTATTGATCCTGAGTCATCTACGATGCATAATGTTGATGCTAATGAAGATGCTCATTCCTTTTCTGATTGGCATTCTTTGCCACCAGATGAAGATAATTTTGTTAATCTGTCACATGATACTACTTTGAGTGATGCTCATGATCATTTTGTTCGTAAATCTGGTAGAGAACGTAAACCCCCAGTCTGGTGGACAGATTATCAGCTCAATTCTGTACAAGGTCTTTCTAATGGCAAGTATCATATGTCTGATTTTCTTTCTACCGGTTCTTTTTCTACTACACATGCTATTTTCTTCAGTCAGCTTGTTCAGAATCATGAACCTAAGTCTTTTGCTCAAGCTGTGAAAGATCCTCGTTGGATTGCAGCCATGAACAAAGAGCTGGATGCCCTTGAATCTAATCATACCTGGAATTTAGTACCACTTCCAACTGGAAAGCAGACTATTGGATGTCGTTGGGTATTCAAAATCAAATACTTAGCGAATGGAGAAATTGACAGGTTCAAAGCCCGGCTGGTAGCCAAAGGGTATACCCAAGAACCAGGTGTTGATTTTCATGACACATTTGCTCCTGTGGCAAAAGGGGTTACTGTTAAATCAGTCATGGCACTTGCAGCATCAAAGAATTGGCTACTTTTTCAGTTAGATATTAACAATGCTTTTTTACATGGTGATCTTAGTGAAGAAGTCTACATGGATTTACCACAAGGATACATTGTGGATTCTGATTCGTTGCATCTGGTTTGTCAATTGATTCGTTCAATATATGGTCTACGACAGGCTTCTCGTCAATGGCACAAGAAATTATCTGATTTTTTGATGCTTCTTGGTTTCACACAGTCATTGGCTGATTATGCTTTGTTCACTCATCAACACAGAGATTTCTTTACTGTGGTTGTCATTTATGTCGATGATATCTTGTTGACTGGAAATTCTACAAACTTTATTACTTCAGTCAAGGATGCTTTACATGCTAAATTTAGCATCAAAGATTTGGGTCAGGCCAAATATTATCTGGGGCTTGAGATTTCTCGAACTGATGCTGGTTTATTGTTGAGTCAGCAGAAATTTTTTCTCGATATGCTTGTTCATACAAATTTGCTTGATTCCAAACCTCTATCTATCCCATTAGATCAACATACCAAGCTTTTTGTTAATATCAAATCCGGACTCCCTATCAAGAATCCTTCTCTTTATCGTAGTTTAGTTGGCAAGCTTTTATATTTGACTTTTACACGTCCTGACATCAGTTTTTCAGTCCATTTACTTAGCCAATTTATGCAAGCACCTCGTGCCAAGCATTTGGCAGCTTTGATCAGAGTTCTTCGTTACTTAAAGTGCACTGCTAGGATGGGTCTTTTCTTTCCTGTTCATACTCCTTTAATTCTCAAAGGCTATTGTGATAGTGACTGGGGAGGATGCACTATTTCTGGTCGGTCTGTTACTGGTTACTTGCTCCAGTTGGGTTCTTCTCTCATCTCTTGGCAGGCTAAGAAACAAACAATTACTTCTCAAAGTACTGTTGAGGCTGAGTATCGAGCATTGGCTTCGATTACTACTGAGATTATGTGGCTTCGGTATTTGTTGTCTGATTTACATGTTCCAGTTGATTACATTGTTGATGTCTGTTGCGATAATCAAGCTGCTATTGACATAGCCAACAATCCAGTTCAACATGCTCGTACTAAACATATTGAACTGAATTGTCACTTCATCAGAGAAAAGGTCCAGGCTGGTATCATTTTGCCACGAAAAATTCCTAGCAAACTTCAGTTGGCTGATATTCTAACCAAGGCACTTGGTGGGACTGCTCATTGGTTTATTTGTTCCAAGCTTGGTCAATCCTTGCGTTCCTCAAGCTTGTGGGGGAGTAATACGGATGTCACTCTAGAAAACCACGTGACAACTTTGATCAGTTTAAAGCCTCAACACAAGTTTGTTATCACTAAGGCAATTGGGTCACAAATCAACAAGGAGTTGTTATCTGTTATGTGGACCTAGACATATAGCTGCCAGCTGTGATATAGTTTGTTAGAATTGTTTGTCTATAAATACTTTCACAGACTCTGTTTTCACTTACTTGATTGAAATACATATTACTTTCTTCTTCATCTCTTTAATACTCTATCTGTTTAAGCTACACACACAGATGTTCAAGCTTCAATTTATAATTCTTTTACTCTTCCACCTTTTCTACCTCCCAAAATATCATTTTTAACCGCAGTAAATCCTCAGTCATGCATCGGGTTTGTGCAGCAA
Source organism: Apium graveolens (assembly GCF_009905375.1). NCBI lineage: Eukaryota > Viridiplantae > Streptophyta > Magnoliopsida > Apiales > Apiaceae > Apium > Apium graveolens. The sequence goes on from NC_133653.1 coordinate 3,230,079, forward strand.
ATTTTACATATTCTGAGAATACTGAAGATTTAAACACACCCTAGAAATCAAGATTTTGGAAATACATTCATTTTTCTCGGCGGCATAAACACAAACAGTTGTGTGTACGATAAGAGAATGTACAGCTTCTCTTTGTAATTTGAGTTTAATTTGCTTCTCGCCGGAATCTGATATTTTTCCGGCGAGATTTTTTTTAAAAAATCTGGTGCTCGTTAATTCGACCGTATTCGGTCGAATTTAGAACAATACTTTTAACCATATACGGTTGAATTTATAGTTTAGGCGGATTTTTAAATTTTTTCAAAAATTCAAATTTTTGGGCGGGATTTTCAAATTTTAGGTAAAAAATAAATTCGACCGCTTTCGGTCGAAGTTAAGCGGTTGTATTTAGCCGCTCTTATACTAAATACGACCGATTTACTAAATATGACTCGAGCATTTTCGACCGGTACCAAAAACGGTTGTATTTAGTTAAATACAACCGAATCCGGTTGTATTTTAACTAAATACAACCGTTTTTTGGGCGGTTGTATTCAGGCGTTTTTTTTGTAGTGTAATACAATGGAGTTGGGTATTATCATTTTGTTTTGCTCCATTCTATCCTCTGGCTTGATAAACCCCAAGGCAGGAGACACCGTCAGAACACATAAGACTTTTGACACTATCACATCAGCAGGTGGAGAGTTCGAACTTGGATTCTTCAGCCCAGACAGTTCGATGAATCAAGATCTGGGCATCTTGTACAGGAAAATGTCAAGAGGGACAGTTGTATGGGTTGCTAATAGAGACCATCCTCGAAAGAATACCTCAGGCTTGGTACAGGCCAATAGCAAGAGAATTACATTGCAAATGGTGGATAGTAGTATTGGGATAATCTGGTCATCGAATACGACTTGATCAATGAAGAATCCTGTTGGAGAACTCTTAGATACAGGAAATCTGGTTCCAAGAGATGAGGATCACGACTTAAGTAACATAGAAGATTTTAGATGGCAGAGCCTTGATCACCCAGAAAACAATTTGCTACCAGCTGGCATGAAGTTTGGAATAGAGACCTTGTAAGTGGTATACACAGGATATTTTCATCATGGAGAAGTGTGGTTGATCCATCCCAAAGCAGTTTTACCAACCTGACTTGATCCTAATGGTTTTCCTAGCTCCTGTGTCAGAAGGTGCAGCAACTGAACAACTCAATGGTTACGGTTTTAAAGGCCTTGCCAGCTCGAAAGGAATTTTTGAAGACTGCATTTGTTTTCTGTGAAAATGAAATCTGTTATAGGTTTCATCTCATCAAATAAGTAAAATTAAATTTCAAGTAGAAAAATATGGTAAGGAGGTGGAAATTCAAATACTTATCGAAATTAAGAAAATATTTTAAATCTGATTTGTGATATAAAACCAAAGTCCATCATATTTTTTTCCTATATATATGGGTTCCCCTATTGTATTTAAGTCACATAGAAATTTTATAGTTTTTACAATGGTATGTAATTTTTCCGACCATACACTCTTCCTCTCCGTATTATTAATATGTTGTTTTCTTGTTTGTTTATATGTCTCCCTGGTTTTCTTTGTGGTGCCTGCTTATAATATGGTCGTGATCAGCTTTGTTTACTTTAAGTCTATAGTCACTTCCGTTTATAATATTTGTTTTACTTTGTTAGTTTATTAATACTATAACACAATATTAACACTGTGCAGTCGCAATTATTTTACATACCAATTATTGTGAATAACTGAATGTGATGATGCAGTGTTAGTGAGAGAAGTTAGTTTTTGATTGTTTTATTTATGTAAGTTTTCTTTTTGACCATTATCTACGTATTGTAAGTTACGAAATATGACTGTTGTGAAAGTTGATGAGATTTTATTTATTTTTCTAACTCTTGTGAAAGTTGATGAGATTTTATTTATTTTTCTAACTCAACTGATGTTATAGCCATAATATAATATGTGATTCGTTATTTCAGAATTTGGCGAATAGCTTCATTGTTCATGCCTTCTTTTGGGTACCCAGCATTAATATCGACTCCAATGACGAAGAACTTGAAAAGAAAATCGAGTTGTTGACTGAAAAAGGAATCTGGTTTGCACAACACGGAGTTTTTCTCTGGAAGGATATGATGACGTATATTATCAATTAACGGTATGTTTCGTTTGTTGTAATTTGTTCTTGATTGTATATGCTCAATTTATATGCTTTATTATTGATATATACTTTTGTTTGGACATCTTGTATAGGTATATCTCAACTCATTGACGGCTTCCGAACGACAAAGGATATATGATATATGGTCAGGAGTAAAAACATGGAATGCTGACTACGATTACGATGATAACGAATTAGACATTGGTTTTGTAAAACAAAATTTCCGGTTCTTTATACAAGAGTATGGTAAACATGGTTTGGAATTGGATCTCAATGTACAACATTACCTGGAGTTATCTCTATACTTGTACAACAACAATTGTGATGAAATTATGCATATATTAAAGAATTTGGACTTATTTAGCGACAAAACCGGGTCAAATTTTGCATTGAAGTTGGTGGATGAGGGGAACGATAAGGCGGTTGATGTAGCAAATTATGTCAGCACCGCAGGTTTTGAAAGATTTTGGCGCAGTGCGAGTCAAACTTGCCCAGTTCCATCTGCTGTTCATGTTAGATGCACGAAAAAGGTTGGACATGGTGATAAAAAATTGTGCGTGGTACAAGAAATAAAGTATACAGTTCCGTATTCGAATCTGAGAGGCAATGGTACTGAAAACACTTATTACACATGCTTCTCTGAACCTGAAGCCGATCATACAAACACAAATCCGGACCACAATGTAATGTTACTTGTAAATGCAGAAGACCGGAAGATTTTGAATAGACATACTAAAGAATTGGTGAGCCATACTAAACAATTTGTGTTTCATTTGTATGTAGTTGTATTTTTTAATCATATTTTTGGTATGCTTGTTTTCTCAGGGTGGCAGGGCCGCACAGGCTAGAGAAAGCACAAGTAATGGAAGTTTCACAATAAGCATGGAGAATCTACTCAAATTTGGGACAAAGAACAAACGAAAAAATAAAAATAAGGCATAAGTAATTATTTTCTTACGTATGTGTTTGTATGAGCACACTTATGTTTTAATGTCTTTGTGTGTTGTTCACTGCTACTTTTTTTTATACGTTTGGTTGTCGGAGGTGGATTTGCTGATTTACTAATAATGGTAGGATGGATTTAAAATTCTATGTTCAACAACTCTCTGTTTGTATTGTAATCTTCTAGTTTACAAAATATTCTCTTGAAGTTTAATCAAAATAGTACCAGACTAGCAGATTGGCCTTTATGTATTACATTTACAAGCCAGGTAAATGAATGAGACTTCCTGACTTCACTGCACAATATATCAACTAATATATATATATATATATACATATATATATATATATGTATATATAAACTTAAAAATTGTGCTGTACGGACTGTTTTGAAAATTGTAAGTCTATTTTTTTTGCTAATTTTGAATATTGTAAATCTATGCTGATGATAAATGGAACTTATTCAAACCAACATGAATTAATGAAACTTGCTGATATCTCTGCACATACTTATAAAAATATTGTGTATTTACAACTATATTTGTCTAGTAATTAAAAATCATGTAATTATATTAAACTAAAAGAAAATTCAGTACACTTGAAACAAAATAATTCAGTGCATGTAAAATTAAAATACAAATGGGGTATACTTTTAAAAAATAGTATTATTTTTTAAAAAATATCTCACTAATTCTAAAATTTTGGATATTTCATCCGCATAATTTCCCTAATTACTTTTATGTACAATATTTTATTTGGTGAATGAGATTATTTGTAAAGATTCTCGTAGTTGAATACCATATTAAAAAAACGGGTTGAGTAATAAGTTATTTCAAGTGAAATGGTTGTAAGAATTTTCAGAAATTGACTTCAACATGGAAAAATATATAGGTACCTAAAATTAACATGGAATCACGATAAAGAGGAAGTACACAAAAAAATAATTATATTAAGATTGACGAGAAAAGCAACTATGTAAATTACCAGCACTAACATAAATACAAAGTCCTGGAATCAAAGATGTTTAAAGGTATAATTCTTGAAATTATTTGATCTGCATGTCACTAGGTGGATCAGTGAATGGATATCAGTTTATGATGTGATGTTTGATTGGCTTTCTTTATATTTTGTACAAAATTTATTTAATTTTCTTCTAATTATTCAAATTAGTTTAATCTTCTTCATATCATTACATCCTGATTTTTTTGACTTGACTATTAAATATTCAGAAAATACCATCGGCAAAAAGCTTTATTGACCTGATATTGAATGTGATTGCAGTATTTTAACACATCCCTCACCTTGGTTGGGTCAATCATCCCAGCAACCATCAAATCTTCATAGTTTCTGATAGCTGCATTATATCCATACTTCAGGTCGTCTGAGATAAGTACCTAGATTGAAATTTTTTATTTCAAATGAAAAGCACTACATCATAAAGCAACTATACCAAATCGAAATGAAAAATAAAAGTAAAATCAAATGGTTTGAATTACATTTTTCACTGACAACACTTTCTTGAACACCAACATTTTTGGTAATTAACTTGAGAGGATAGCTTAAAGCTCTTTTAACTGTATCCGCCCCAACTTGTAAGTCACATCTAAGTGTTACTTCTCGATCACTTAGAGGACGGTTTCCCATAAAGTACTCCATAAATTTCTCTAGCATTTTTAAAGGTGGGGAAAATGAAATATACTTTATCAAATTATTTATATAAAGTTAACAAAGTTGCAAAGAGCATCGATTTCGACGTGATCTTGAAAATTTATTTTATACACCCGAGTATTGTCAACTGGTGAAATTAATAAAAAAAATTACATTTTCCTCATCATTCTCCACACTGTGCTTAATGACATCAACCTTTGGAGTTAGCCTTAAAAGAGTAAAGCTTCCCCAACAAGACCTTCCTCAATAGCTGCGTGAGAAATGTTTGGATAGATACCTTGGTTAGCCTCCCAATTTTGAAGCAACCATGTTCACAGTTACAACCTTTTTTTTTCCAGCAAAATATGCATACCTTTGTTGCATTGAGACTTAAGAGTATCATCTACTCTTACGTTTTTTTCTTCAACTCTGTTTCAGTTTGTATTCCAACCTATATATAAAGTGATTTAAAAGAACTATATTTTAGCGTGTCACCAATTAATAATCTTGAGTGTATTATTTCAGATTAAACATGCCTGAATGACAGCAACACCTCCAGAGAGCTCTGCAATTCATTCGTTAATCTTTTCCTTTCCAAACACAAATCCGAACCACAATGTAATGTTACTTGTGTAGAAGACCAGAAGATTTTGAATAGACATAGTAAAGAATTGGTGAGTCATAGTAAGCAATTTGTTTTTCAATTGTATGTAGTTATATTTTTTAATCACATTTTTGATTTTCTTGTTTTCTCAGGGAGGCAGGCTAGAGAAACCTCAAGTAATCGAAGTTTCACAAAAAGTGTTGACGGAGGAATTTAGTAACAACAAAGTTTGGTGAATGAGATTATTTGTAAAGATTCTCGTAGTTGAATACCATATTAAAAAAACTGGTTGAGTAATAAGTTATTTCAAGTGAAATGGTTGTAAGAATTTTCAGAAATTGACTTCAACATGGAAAAATATATAGGTACCTAAAATTAACATGGAATCACGATAAAGAGGAAGTACACAAAAAAATAATTATATTAAGATTGACGAGAAAAGCAACTATGTAAATTACCAGCACTAACATAAATACAAAGTCCTGGAATCAAAGATGTTTAAAGGTATAATTCTTGAAATTATTTGATCTGCATGTCACTAGGTGGATCAGTGAATGGATATCAGTTTATGATGTGATGTTTGATTGGCTTTCTTTATATTTTGTACAAAATTTATTTAATTTTCTTCTAATTATTCAAATTAGTTTAAGCTTCTTCATATCATTACATCCTGATTTTTTTGACTTGACTATTAAATATTCAGAAAATACCATCAGCAAAAAGCTTTATTGACCTGATATTGAATGTGCTTGCAGTATTTTAACACATCGCTCACCTTGGTTGGGTCAATCATCCCAGCAACCATCAAATCTTCATAGTTTCTGATAGCTGCATTATATCCATACTTCAGGTCGTCTGAGATAAGTACCTAGATTGAAATTTTTTATTTCAAATGAAAAGCACTACATCATAAAGCAACTATACCAAATCGAAATAAAAAATAAAAGTAAAATCAAATGGTTTGAATTACATTTTTCACTGACAACACTTTCTTGAACACCAACATTTTTGGTAATTAACTTGAGAGGATAGCTTAAAGCTCTTTTAACTGTATCCGCCCCAACTTGTAAGTCACATCTAAGTGTTACTTCTCGATCACTTAGAGGACGGTTTCCCATAAAGTACTCCATAAATTTCTCTAGCGTTTTTAAAGGGGGGGAAAATGAAATATACTTTATCAAATTATTTATATAAAGTTAACAAAGTTGCAAAGAGCATCGATTTCGACGTGATCTTGAAAATTTATTTTATACACCCGAGTATTGTCAACTGGTGAAATTAATAAAAAAAATTACATTTTCCTCATCATTCTCCACACTGTGCTTAATGACATCAACCTTTGGAGTTAGCCTTAAAAGAGTAAAGCTACCCCAACAAGACCTTCCTCAATAGCTGCCTGAGAAATGTTTGGATAGATACCTTGGTTAGCCTCCCAATTTTGAAGCAACCATGTTCACAGTTACAACCTTTTTTTTCCAGCAAAATATGCATACCTTTGTTGCATTGAGACTTAAGAGTATCATCTACTCTTACGTTTTTTTCTTCAACTCTGTTTCAGTTTGTATTCCAACCTATATATAAAGTGATTTAAAAGAACTATATTTTAGCGTGTCACCAATTAATAATCTTGAGTGTATTATTTCAGATTAAACATGCCTGAATGACAGCAACACCTCCAGAGAGCTCTGCAATTCATTCGTTAATCTTTTCCTTTCCAAACACAAATCCGAACCACAATGTAATGTTACTTGTGTAGAAGACCAGAAGATTTTGAATAGACATAGTAAAGAATTGGTGAGTCATAGTAAGCAATTTGTTTTTCAATTGTATGTAGTTATATTTTTTAATCACATTTTTGATTTTCTTGTTTTCTCAGGGAGGCAGGCTAGAGAAACCTCAAGTAATCGAAGTTTCACAAAAAGTGTTGACGGAGGAATTTAGTAACAACAAAGTTTGGAGTTCGTTGCTGGAATCAAGATCTAAGATGGTGGTTCTTCACCGAAAAATTGAGCGGAGTATGGTCGTTGTGATGAATTAGGGGTTGAGATTGATTAGGGTTAGTAGTGACTCCTTTTTATCTCTCAACTTTCAACCCCTCTCAATGTGCCTATGTACCCTTTATATAGGGATCAAGCCTGACGTAGTTCTTGGGGAATAAGAAATCTAATGTGTTTAAACTTCTCATTCCTAGGCCCGGTAGAAGTCCCTCCAGAATCCATCTTCCACTAGCTTTAGGAATGTACAACTATAAGTCCCAACCGCGATGACCCAAGGCTCGTCCGTAATCGAAGGACTTCACGGATAGTGCATCTCCCTGCGCAAGGATAACACTCCTCTACAGCTATCTACCTTGATTTACGAACGCAGTATAGCCACGGTTCACCCCAAATACCGGACGTGTTCCTGTCCCCCGAATAACCCACCAGATAACAGGACAGGTGATCCCAAGTTCTTGGGTGCAAAATGAAGGATGACTTCAAAGTTCTCCAACGAGGACATCCGTTGAATGCAAGAACAGATCTCCCAAAGCACACACCAATATTAAACCCCGCATCCCCAACGAGGATATCCGTTGAATACAGGAGGAGGTCTTCAATCATCAGACATACCCCTGGAGGCCTTCAAGATTTTCCCGGATATCCCCCTCCTTGACCGACTCAAGGAGGGAATTCTTCAAAGAGTACCTACAACAAATATGTTAGTGAAAATAATCTCCATTGCTCTCTCCATGGTTGCCTTGTCATGAGGTTGTTCTTGTTTTCCTTGTCCCAGGTGAGGACAAGCTCATTGCGTCGTCCTGAGCGAGGACAAGCCCTTTTACCTTATCTTGAACAAGGATAAGCCAGTTGCGTCGTCCTGAGCGAGGAAAAGCCTTTTGCCTTGTCCCGAGCGAGGACAAGCCTGTTGCGTCGTCCTGAGGAAGGACAAGCCTTTTGTCTTGTCCTGAGCGAGGACAAGCCCGTTGCGTCGTCCTGAGCGAGGACAAGCCCGGAGCGGGGACACGCTCATTGCCTTGTCGTGAGCGAGGACAAGCCCGTTGCGTCATCCTGAGCAAGGACAAGCCCGGAGTGGGGACACGCTCTTTGCCTTGTCCTGAGCGAGGACAAGCCCAGAGTGAGGACAAGCTAAGCAAATAGATGCCTTCTATAGCTAGACAGTATAGTCTCCAGTATTGCAAAGAAACCTCCGGCACGTCTAGTTGTATAGTCTTATATGCAAGTAGTTAGTAGCCGCGCTCTCTAGCAACCCTACCAGACTTCTATTCTAAGTAAATTTATCTTTATGCAAGGTCATAATCAATTATCAAGTACTGTTATATTGTATAGAGTCTTGCTAGCAACAACCGGAGTAGCCATACACGCTATGTAACTAGCTTATTCCCGGAGCGAGGACAAGCCCGGAGAGAGGTCAAGCCCTTTTCCTTGTCCTGAGTGAGGACAAGCCCGTAGCGAACCTTTGCCTTGTCCTGGGTGAGGACAAGCCCGGAGCGAGGACAAGCCTTTTTCCTTATCATGAGCGAGGACAAGCATGAAGCGAGGACTAGTCTGTTCATCCAAATAAGCTATGGAGTGCATTCCACTTGATTAGGGCGCGTCCTACCCCTAGGACGCATTCACTTCTGCTATGTTGTAGCTATGTTGTTGGAGAAAGGTATGATTTTTAAATTTCTTCCATTATATGATTATTCTGTTTCCTTGTGTCAATGTTTTCTTTTTGAAAAATGAAAAACTCTAAAGGTGCAGTTTTATATATTTTTTCATTTAGACTTGTTGGGCGGGCCGCATTCATCGGAAACTATTTGGATTTTTTCCCAGAACTATTTCAAAGAATTCCATCCACCGGAGGTATGACATTATACGATAATTTAGTCTGATAATGACTAACTGTTATAATTAGGAAACATAATATATATGCTCTAATTGCAATATGAAGTTTGAAATTCGTATGGACAATAAGGGGATCCGATAGGTTTCTTTTCCTCATCAGATTATAGCTGAGAACGTATATTTCATTAAAGAGTCTTATAAGACAGATTATACACTACGAGTCTTGGTTGTTGGTCCATTAGGTATTAAAATTTTACAACCGGCATTGTAAAACTCCATTTGGGTTGTTATAGTCTCTGTTTCTACTGTCAATAGAATTTCTTTTGATCTATAGGTGCCAATAATATGATATATCTTAGTTGAAACTAGAGTAGAAAAGTTGTATATTCTTTATCCACTTTGTAGAAGGCTTTATTTGTTCAATTTTGCCTATAAATAAGTTATATAATTATATTCATCTTAAAAGTATTGTGCAAATGTTTAGACACTGGGTAGCCGCAATATTTAAAAGCAAAGAATATAAAATGCAGGTTGGCATTTTCATTGGTATTTCTTCTACACTTAATCACACCCGTATCATGCTTACGTATAAGATGATTGGAACTTTTACACACCCGTATAATTATGCATCAATCTTCAATTCTTGGATGTAAAACTCGCATGCATTCCACAAGTTCTGGGATTCAATATTTGGATCATCATTCATCATTTTGTATTTTTACCCAAGCCAGGTCATATTTGTTACATTTAATATTGGGCTTGGAATAGAACTATTATAATTTCTACTTGATTAGAGATGTGATACACATGATCATGAAGAAAATTAGTATATATATAAAGGTCTCAGCTGTAGAAAACCTTATATGATACACTTAAGTTATAAATTAGTCTTAAGTACTTGCTACAACATACAAAAACAATTCAAGTCTACCCTTAAGCCAATGCAATCTACCTGATTCAAAAATCACACTTAGTTTTATGTTTTGGAACAGAATAGATATCTAGCAAACTTCTTTCTGACTTGTTACTAAAGCATTTCCTGTAGGTTACTTTAGTGGAACTTTCAAGACCATCGTTGAGCCTGCCAGAAATTTTAAGTAGCATAGAGAGTTCTGTAATTCGGGTTGACGGTAAATACTAATTCACGTATAATTAAAGATATGATTTCTAGCATTATATTGCTATAATAATGAAGATGAGGATTATTATTATTTTCATAATCTTGTCTACTTAGTCCTCTAACTTCAAGATTTTTATGTGAATTAATATTTTGGTTTGGGTTTGGACAATGCTGCTTTTGAGCAAATAGGGTCTGCCAAAGTTCTAGAAACATTGTGAAGCTACAAATGAGTCAAGGAGTGTCAAGGAAACTGCACTACAGACACATGGTTCATTAGCAGCTAAAGATCAACTATATAAACCGGTTTCTAAAGTATGTAATTTTATTTAAGTGGAAAGTTTAGGTGGTAGTAATTTGAACTAGTATGTACTTGAAAGTTTATGTTGGTATGACTTGGAAGTTCTTTAAATATGTATTTATATTATATTTCTTTAAGTTCAATGAGTCAAATCTGGTTTTTATTTTTTGGATTAATTTAATTTATATTATGATGTTTTTTTATTAGATAACAAGCTGCCAAAAAAAATTCACTAAACATGTAGCTATAATCTGATAAGGTGTTGGGAAAAATAAATTAACCGGTGTTGCTATAACATGATAAGGTGTTGGAAAAAAAATAAAAAATATTATTTAAATAGTGTTGGTATAGAGGGAGAAGATGTTGCAATAAGAATTATGGCAACATCAACATTCTTATTGCAACGTCAACATTGTGTTACTATTGACGTAAGGGTGTTTAGTCAAAGTCGACACTAGCGCTGGTGTTGCTATTAAGTAAAAAATATTGTTATAGGACCGTAAGGCAACATATTATGAATGTTGGCATAGTTCTATAAAATGTGTTGGCATAACATCAAATGCCACATGCAAATTTCTAGCACCCTCAAAATTGACCAAAGTGTTGCCTTACGACTTGTGGCTACATTTTTAGCATTTTTAAAAATTATTTTGAATGTTGATGAAGGTCATTTATGTAGTAGTGAGTATACTATTATTACTGTTTACCACTTAAAATTATAGTGCTCTTTTATGAATTATTATCTTCGACCATATCTGGAGTCTAGTTGTGCTCTACTACCATTACAACAAATCTAAACATTTACGACGATAACTTTACAACAGAAAAAAATGTGCGCCTAACTTATGACGAAATATTATTTACGACGTAAATCATCACCTGTCGTAAGTTTCTTATTTTATTATTAAAACCTTCCGTCAAATGAATAAAAAATGTGATAATCAGTCCTGCGGGAAAATGACGTTGTGTGAACCTTACGACGGAAATGTTAGTTTGTCGTAAATTAAATATTTTATTATTATTCCATAACTAAATTTAATTACAAAAAGGAAAATAAAAGCTTCATTGGATTCGATGACATCGTTTAACTATAAATTACGACGGAAATGTTTTCCGTCGTAAATTTGCCCATCTTCTAAAATAAATGACATCTACCAGCATTTATTATTAGCCATTCAAAAATAATGTTTTTTTAAATAGAACTTACGACGGAAAATCAATTCCGTCATCATAAGTTAATATGTGCAAAATGCTACTGCCTCTTTTGACATTTCATTCTTTCCGCCTTTTTTTCTAACAAAAAACATATCTACATATTAGTCAAAATACATGATGGCATAGCAACAACGATTTTGACAATCTCCAATGTAAGTATTCAATTTTAATCTCCTCTTTCATTATTTATATGCATTTAATTGTGTAATTTATTGTTACGTTTAGTTGCATGTTCAACATATATATATATATATATATATATATTTGTGTGTGTGTGATTATATGTTATTGTCTTAGCATTTTTTTTTCATTTGTAGATGTCTTACTATACTAGTTGGATCACTAAACGAATTATTCTCGCTGATTATGTGTAATACCCCTACTTTTCAGATAATAAATTATACTTAAATATCAAACTAAAACTACAAATTTTATTCATGCCTAAAATAAGTCTCAAATAAGCCTATACGATTTTTAATTCCAAACATAAATAACATCATATAGCTGAAAATAAAACAAATCCTGGGAGACGCAGCTCCAAAATAAACATAATCACTAAAACATTATTGCAAAACAAGCTCAAATCAGGTCCACCTTTAAGATATCCCAAAAGCTAAGCACCTAAAAATTAATAAGTAATGAGCCAAAGAGCCCAGCAAGAAAATAATTCTAAACTAGTGGATCAAGTATCATAATTTTATAAAACCAAAATCTTTGCAAAAATATTTAAAAGATTTCAAATAAAAATAAAAGTGTGAAAAGTTAAATTACCTTAATAGCAATATCTCCCAAGTTATGTTGCCAAAATAAACCTCAAAATAGAAAAAGTTATACAAAGATAAGTGATATGTTAATAGCCAATTTATACACAAGGTTGTTTCAACTAGTACTCGGCATTAAATGGATTAGTGGGTACGTGATCACAAATTTAAACAAAAAATATCTATTTGTTAACATGTAGTGTTTGACTGAATTTTTAAAATACACAAAACACTTACTAATATATATACACACAACATAACTACACCTATTTTTAAATCCTAATCATAAAATAAATATGTATTAAATTAAAATTATGCACATATAAATTAAAACAGTTATTTTTAACCTTACTTAAATATTTTAGATAACTAGAAATGTTTATACCTTTAATATAAAAATATAAGTTTTCTTATTTTGTAACTAATCTATATAATAAAATATTATTTTCTTATCTAACCAAATAATGCGAAAAATGTAGGGTAAAAAACCAAAATACCCACCATTTGGGGGTCTGGTGCCCAAAATACCCACACGCGGGAAAACTGCCCATAATACCCACTGAATGCGCATTCATATCATGCATACCCTTTTTAAAAAAAAAATTACAAAGGATACGCATGTCAGACATGGGTTGTATCCACTGCTACAGTAAACAGTGGATACGCATGTCTGACATGCGTATGACATGCGTATGACATGCGTATCCTTTGTAAATTTTCAAAAAAATAGGATAGGCATGATACAAATGCGCATTCAGTCGGTAAAAATGGCAGCTTTCCCGCATGTGGGTATTTTGGGCACTTGAAGCTGGAAAGTAGTGTATTTTGGGCATTCTTTCAAAAATGTATATCCATATAATTACAAAAATCGTGGTTATTACTTTATGGTTTTACGGAAAAATTTAACAAAGGGGTCAAAGATTTCTTAGCATTTGAAAAAAAAATTGCAAGGAACCGGATTATCCAAAACTTTTGATTAGATGTCCGTGTTATACATGTAACAATCAACTCTTTCAACTCATTCACTATGTCGAGTTTCACTTATATGTCGTCGGTTTTCTTGAGACTTATTCCATATGGCATATTATTATGAAAAAGAAGATGGCTCAAGGCATGAAGAAATGAATGATTATGAAGATGTATTCAATGAATATGAGATGTTGAAGGATGCTTTTAGAGGAGAAGATTTTGGAGATGTCAATAATATTCATGAGGAGAAGAACGAGCAAGCATCTAAATCTTATACAATGTGAATAATGTCGGAGAACCAATATATCCGGGAAATACCAAGTACACGTAATTGAAGTTTATTACTCCCTCCATAGTTTCCGGTTGCTACCTTAGATCCATATTTATGGTCGTCTGAGGTAAGTAACTAGATTGCAAAATTTTGTTTAAAATGAAAGGTACTACATCACGGAGCAACTATACCTCATCGAAATGAAAAACAAAAGTAAAAACAAATGGTTTCAATTACCTTTTCACTGACAACACTTCCTTGAACACCAGCACTTTTGGCAATTAACTTGAGAGGATAGCTTAAAGCTCTTATGACTGTATCCGCTCCAACCTGCAAGTCACATCTAAGTGTTACTTCTCAATCACTTAGACGATGGTTGCCCGTAAAGTACTCTGTAGAGTTCTCAATGCTTTTAAAGGTGGGGAAAATGAAATATACTTTATCAAATTCTTTACATAAAGTTAACACAGTTGCAAAGAGGATCGATTTCGACGTGATCTCGAAAAAAATATTTATACATCCGAATATTGTCAACTGGTGAAATTAAAAAAAACTACGCTTGCCTCATCATTCTCCACACTATGCTTAATGACATCAACTTTTGCAGCTACCCTTCAAAGAGTAGAGCTCCCCCCCCCCACCAACAACACCTTCCTCAACAGCTGCCAGAGAAATGTTTGGTACCTTGGTTAGCCTCCCTATTTTAAAGAAGCCATGTTCCCAGTATAACCTTTTTATCCAGAAAAATATGCATACCTTTGTTGCGTTAAGACTTAATTAGAGCATCTTCTACTCTTACGTTTTTTTTCCTTCCAATGTTTCAGTTTGTGTTCCAACCTACACATAAAGTAATTTGAAATAACTATAAATTAATTTTAATGTGTCATCAATTAAGAAGCTTAAGTGAATTAATCATATTAAACATGCCTGAATGACAGCAATACCTCCAGAAAGCTTTACAATTCTTTCATTAAGTTTTTCCTTTTCATAAGCTTGTTTTGCAGCCAGCATGATGAAGAACAAGTTGTCAGGATTAAAGTGAAGCTGTGGAATTGAAAAAATCAAAAGGAGGGCTTACTAACTTCGATGAGGTTTCTAATATGATACACGCTTATTAATTGCTTATTGCGTACTTCCATCCCCGATAATTGTGGTTGCATCCTTTGTCAGAACAACATTGGCTGCTTGACACAGTACATCTTTGTCAACTTTGTCTGAAGTAAGTCCAACTTCTTTTCTAATCACATTCCCTATAAATGAAAAAGGTTATAAAATGAAACATGGAAAATGAATACCCAACCATGGTAAATATTAAATGGGAAAGGTAGGATGGAGCCATAAGATACAAGACGCAAGGGCCACGTGAGTGTATGCGTGTGAGTGTGTGTGTGTGTGTGTATGTGTGAGAGAGAGAGAGAGAGAGATAAGGCACTACAAGAAAAATACCATCAGACAACACCCATCAGACAACGCTTGACCAAAAAAGTGTTGCCCAGAAATTTTACACAACAGCTTTTTAAAAACCAGAAAATGGGTGTTGTGTGAATCCCTTTACTACAATAGATTTAAAACTGTTGTCTAGCATATCGTATCAGACAACCGTTTTAAGAGATAAGGTGTTATTTAAATCAAAAGATTTCATCATTCCTACAATGCTTTAAAAACTATTATCTAGGTAATCGACACAGACAAGCTTTTCTAAAGCTATGTTGTGCAAATGAGGTAGTTTGTACAATAGTTTAATTTTGCATTGTCTAAAAGTAATGAAGACAACGTTGTGAAACACCGTTGTTGGAATGAGACAAGTGTTTTCTCAATGGATTAGTTAAGTTGGAATCAAACAACGTACTTTCATTGTGTTGTCTGAATATCACTTGACATACAAGTGTTTTTCTTCTGTTGTATGTCACGACATCACACAAGCGTTTTGCTCATAAAACCATTGTCACTTGTATTGGTGAGCTGGTGTAATGAGAGACGTTCATTGAGAGGAGATGAGGTGGCACCATGTGATTGGTGAAAAAACATTCACTTGGATTGTTGAGTTGGTGTAATAAGAGCAGTTGATTGAAAGTATATTTAATATCAGCCGTTAGATTAAAAAACGCTGTTATGCTTACACGACAGCTTTTGTTCGAATAAATGTTGTCAATGTTCATCTAAGACAACCCTTTTTCATAGAAAACCGTTGTCTGTAAGTCTGATTCTTGAAATTTCTGAAGCGTTGCTTATGATGAGGTGGCACCATGTGATTGGTGAAAAAGCATTCACTTGAATTGTTGAGTTGGTGTAATTAAAGCCGTTGATTAAAAGTAGATTTAATATCAGCCGTAAAATTTAAAAAAGTTGATCATCTAAAACAACGGTTTTATTCAAAAAAACTGTTGTCACAATTTATTTCAGACAAGACTTTTTCATAGAAAACCGTTGGATGTTGCCTCGTACTAGATTTTTTTTTCATACCTGATGAAAAAGATAATTTTTTTAATGTTTTTTTAGACGATCCAACCGTACTGATGTTAAGAAATACTTAATTTAGTCACATGAAAAAAGTATTAAAAAATTTCAAATTCATCTCGAATATCAAGATTAGAAAAATCTGGTAAAAGCCCTACTTCCCAACACGAGATTCGTTCCCGATGAACAAGATAAATTTTTTAAATGATTTTTTCGACGATCCAACCGTACGGATGTTAAGATATACTTATTTTAGTCACATGAAAAAAGTATTAAAAAATTTCAAATTCATCTCGAATGTCAGGAATAGAAAAATCTGGTAAAAGCACTACTACCCAACACGGGATTTGTTCCCGATGAAAAAGATAAATTTTTTAAATGATTTTTTAGATGATCCAACCATACGGATGTTAAGATATACTTATTTTAGTCACATGAAAAAAGTATTAAAAATTTTCAAATACATCTCGAATGTCACGAATAGAAAAATCTGGTAAAATCACTACTTCCCAACACGGGATTCGTTCCCGATGAACAATATAAATTTTTTAAATGAATTTTTTGACGATCCAACCGTACGGATGTTAAGATATACTTATTTTAGTCACATGAAAAAAATATTAAAAAATTTCAAATTCATCTTGAATTTCAGGAATAGAAAAATCTGGTAAAAGCACTACTTCCCAACACGGGATTCGTTCCCGATGAACAATATAAATTTTTTAAATGACTTTTTCGACGATCCAACCGTACGGATTTTAAGATATACTTATTTGAGTAACATGAAAAAAGTATTAAAAAATTTCAAATTCATCTCGAATATCAGGGATAGAAAAATCTGATAAAAGCACTACTTCCCAACACGGATTCGTTCCCGATGAACAATATAAATTTTTTAAATGAATTTTTCGACGATCCAACCATACGGATATTAAGATATACTTATTTTAGTAACATGAAAAAAGTATTAAAAAATTTCAAATTCATCTCGAATGTCAGGAATATAAAAATCAGGTAAAACCATTACTTCCCGACATGGGATTCGTTCCCGATGACCAAGATAAATTTTTTAAACAATTTTTTCGACGATCCAACCATAGGGATGTTAAGATATACTTATTTTAGTTACATGAAAAAAGTATTAAAAAAATCAAATTCATCTCGAATGTCAAGAATAGAAAAATATGGTAAAAGCACTACTTCACATCACGAGATTCGTTCCCGATGAACAATATAAATTTTTAAAATGATTTATTCGACGATCTAACCGTACGGATGTTTACATATAATTACTATAGTTACATGAAAAAAGTATTAAAAAATTTTAAATTCATCTTGAATGACGAAAATAGAAAAATCTGGTAAAATCACTACTTCCAAACACAAGATTCGGTCCCGACTACCAATATAATTTTTTTGTATAATTTTTTCAACGATCCAACCGTGTGAATGTTAAGATATATTGATTGAAGTCATATACACAAATTATCAAATATAAATATATGAATATATATATATATGTGTAAAATAGTTTTTAATATTTAATTTACTTAAATTTTAATAAAAATTCTATTGAAATATAAGTTGTATAAGGGCAAAACATGTGAAAATTGAAGCAGCAAATGGACCGCTCTTTCCCATTTTTCTCCAAATGACACCCCTCCTTAACAAATAGTGCGGTCTAATTGCTTCACAGATCTGAATATCTTTTCATTCTCTCATCTCTCTCTTCCCTTCTCTCTCCCCTGCTCTTCTCCCTCTCTACTCTCCTGGTTATGCAAAATTTATACATACATAAATATTTATTTTGATTTTAGCCTTGTTTTGATTGATTTGTATGTTCATTTTACCCTAATCTTCCCAATTCTAGGGCTCAAACTCAAAATTTTTTCCATTAAAATCAATGGCATCTTCACTCTCAAGAACTCTATTTTGTTCTCTTTTCTCAATATCTCGTACAAAACTATCTCCTATTACTACTACAAATCTCTCCTCTCTCTCGTATTGCACTGACTCGTCAAGAAACGCATCCGATTTAGAAGTGGAAAATGTACCTGACTCGCCACTTGACTCAGTAGTTGACTCAGTAACTGACTCAGTTCCCAAGGTGGAAGGCTCTCAGAGACCTGCTTCTGTTGAGTACACGATCGAAAAGGGCCTCGATTACGGCATTTATAAGGTCTAAATTCTTCTATTTAGGGGGCAATTGATCTTCTATTGGTCGTATACAAGAGGAAATTTAAGTTTTTAGGGGGTTATTTGACCTATGGATGTAAGGTATGCATACTGTCTTGAACTGAATTCATTGTTTTCTTAACATTGTCTTGAACTGAATTCATTATTTTCATTAACTGAAATGGCTTCTTATCTTTTTGTTGATAAAAATTATGCGAGAATTATTTTTAATTACCTAGCAGGACTTCTCACCTTATACCTGTCAGTAGATTACTAGAGAGTAGGATGAATCTTAACTTGGTTAATAAAACTGATAATTAGATTTCAGTATAAGCTTGTATTAGAAGAATCTCATTTCCATTGAACGGGTTTAAATCTCATGATTCGATTGCTAGCTAAATGAAAGGTTTGTATGACTAGTTCTTGGCCTTTAGACAAATTGGATATGCTCTTGTGCCGATGATTGTCAGAGGAGTGATGCTGGGTGTTGACCAACTTGTAATCCTCCACATGCTCGATATTCCACCAGCTGCCAAGGCATTGAATGGAGTGAAAATGTAGTTGGTGGATGCTGCGTTTCATCTCTTAAAGGGTTAATTCTTACACTCTTTGGTTGTAAGTTGTAACTTATAAATGAAAAAGAAATAATTAGAACATCGGTATAACTTTTTATTTAATACCTTTCTGTATTATAACTTGTAACATGTGTTGTTGCAACAACTGATGTTGTCGAGGCATGCACTGGAGTTAACTGTGCAGTAATGGTTGGTGGATTCCCTAGAAAAAAAGGCATGGAAAGGAAGGATGTGATGACAAAAAATGTGTCCATTTACAAGAGTCAATCTTGGCTCTTGAGAAGTATGATGCTGCAAACTGCAAGGTAACTGAAATTCCTTCTTATCATCATAATCTGTAACTTGAATCTTAGTGAAGCCAAGCAAGAGATATTTGTGTACAATTGTTTTATCTGAAGATGTATGCATTTGACGTACAGAATAATTTAGGGAGAGGCATTTATATTTAAATGCCAAAAGAAACTAGTACGCAACATTCTACTTGTTCCTGATTATCTTATGCACTCTATTAGGAACTGAGATGAGGGATAAGAATTCAATTTGTATGATTACTATATAGCTTCTGATGTATAATTTTGATTTTGATTGTACGTTTAAATTTACATATTTTTATAATGTTTGTTGTGGTGTTCTTATATACACATGTGTTGCTAGTTTCACATTCTTTTTATCATTGGTTTTGTTCTAATTTGAATAGTCTCTTAATTTAGGTCTTGGTAGTTTCTAACCCTGCCAACACCAACGCATTGATCCTAAAGGAATTTGCACCATCAGTTCCATAGAAGAACAAAATATTTGAAAAACGAGCTCGGTTGCATCAAGTTTTGTTTGTGTTAATAACCAGACCTATACCGTGGTGTGCTTTAATACAATATTTGTTGCCAATAAACAGAAATAAAAACTTGATTATCCAAGTACACATATAAATCAAATAAATGCATTTTTCAATATATAATGTTTTGGGCTATCACTTCTATGTTTTCTACAAATGAAACTGAGATCTTTAATGTAATTGTCTTGTTTTCTGATAACTATTCCAGAGGCAATTTCAAAGAGTCAAGCGTGATATAGCTCATGTTCATACAGAAAGAGGAAATGATATCAGTTCTTTGATTTTCTTATTATGCAGGAAGAAAACATTAACTTAGAGTGGTTATCGATTTATTTTGAAGATTGTTTTCTCCATATTGGGAAATTGCCTACCACATGCTGTAATGATATTGCAAGGACAACATAGCTCTTACGGGAGACGCCAAGTGAAGCTGAAAAGGCTAAGTGAGCTTTGAGTAACCAACGTCAAATCCTTGTAGACTCTGTATTTTCTTTAAGTTGTAGTAGAAATCTTAGACTCACGAAGGCAGGGATATGAATATGCTTTTAGCTTTTGTATAACTATGTTGCCATGATTTTCAATCATAGATTAAATTTAGAGTTTTTTTTCAGATTTGCAAAGTTACATTTATTTAATTACTTGTTATATTTTGAGAAAGGCAACGCTTTTAATAACCAAGCTTCATTAAAAATATCATATCTTTAATAGTAAAACAATGCTTTCATAAACAAAACCTTCGTGCAAAATTAACTCATACAACATCACCATCAAACCATTGTCTATAAAATTTTAATATATTGTATCAAAGGTATTCATACAACACGTTGGGACAAGTAAACAGTTGTATGTATCAGATCATGTCATACATTAAAATATAAAACCGTTGTGTGTAGAAATTTATTACAAGAGTTCTATGAGCTCATTTTCATTTTTGTTGTCTATCTAGGTACACAACAAAGTTTATACAACAATAAGTGTTGTAGGATTGATTTTAATGTTATACTCTCAGTGACAGCCTACACAACGGTTTTATGAGTTTGTGAGAACCCCTGAGTAATGTCGCTTGTTACGACAAAAATAAGCAAAAAATATTGTCTTTTCTGGATGTAATACAACGGGCTTAATCCACAATCATTGTGTGTACAATCTCACACAACATCTTATACCTGTTGTCTGATCCAACTAACAGACGGCGGCTCAATAGTCAACGGAAAAATAGAGTATCAGACAACGGAGCTACCTCCAATGGCATCTTCTCAGACATTTACAAAGATCCCTTGCATTTGTTACTTTCTTGCACTACAAGAAATTTGCAATCAGACAACACTTGACAAACAACGGTTAAAAAAAAACCGTCGTCCTAAAAAATCATACAACGGTGAATTGATTTTACAGAAAAAACAGTTGTGTGAGATCCAGAACAAACAACGGATATTCATCTTTTTTAAACTGTTGTACAAGTTGTATCCTCTCATCGAGTCAAACAATAGTTTTTTAAATATAGTGTTGTTGTAGATCTTTAACATAACGATTACAAACCGTTGTTACTATGTTAACGTATAGGGATATAAGACAACGGTTTTGACATTACATTGTGTAATTGAGACAACGGTTTTTTAGAAAGGTTGTCCTCTAAACCATCAAACAACGGAACGAAACCGTTGTCTGAGGAATTTCAATGGGTACCACGTATTGAGGTGGCAGCACGTGATAGGTGGTAAATCATTCACAAGGATTGCTGACGTGGCGAAATGAGAGCCCTTCATTGATATGAGATTTGATATTGGCCGTTAGATCGAAAAATAGCTGAATTCTTATACAACGGTTTTATGTTAAAACAAAAGTGTTGTCTTAGTTGGTCTCATACAAGCTTTTAGATATTACGTTGTGTAATTCACACAACAGTTTTTACAAGGGTTGTCTTAGAAAACTTCATACAACGGAACAAAACAGTTGTCTGAAATAGTTATTTTATAATTTCAATGGGCACCACCTGATGAGGAGGCACCCCATGATTGGTTGTAAACATTTTACTCGGATTGCTGAAGTGTCTGAATGATAGCCCTTGATTGAAATGAGATTAGATATTAGCCGTTAGATTGAAAAAAGCTGATATGCTCACACAACGGTTTTATAATAAAAAAGTGTTGTCTTATTTTATCTTTACACAATGGTGTTTCAAGGAAACCATTGTAAAAGTATTACTCTATAAATGAGATTTCCGGTTTACAAGATTAATTTCTAAAATGATTTTTTTCGACGATCCAACCGTACGGATGTTAAGATATATCAATTTTAGTCATATGAAAAAATTATTAAAAAATATGAACTTCATCTTGCATGTCAGGATTAGAAAAATCCGGTAAAAGTACCCCTCCCGACAACGAGACTCGTTCCCGATTTACAAGATTAATTTTTAAAATGATTTTTTCGACGATCGGACCGTACGGATGTTAAGATATATCAATTTTAGTCATATGAAAAAATTATTAAAAAATAGGAACTTCATCTTGCATGTCAGGATTAGAAAAATCCGGTAAAAGTACCCATCCCGACAACGTGACTCGTTCCCGATTTACAAGATTAATTTTTAAAATGATTTTTTCGACGATCCAACCGTACAGATGTTAAGATATATCAATTTTAGTCATATGAAAAAATTATTAAAAAATATGAACTTCATCTTGCATGTCAGGACTAGAAAAATCCGGTAAAAGTACCCCTCCCGACAACGAGACTCGTTCCCGATTTACAAGATTAATTTTTAAAATGATTTTTTCGACGATCGGACCGTACGGATGTTAAGATATATCAATTTTAGTCATATGAAAAAATTATTAAAAAATATGAACTTCATCTTGCATGTCAGGATTAGAAAAATCCGGTAAAAGTACCCCTCCCGACAACGAGACTCGTTCCCGATTTACAAGATTAATTTTTAAAATGATTTTTTCGACGATCCAACCGTACGGATGTTAAGATATATCAATTTTAGTCATATGAAAAAATTATTAAAAAATATGAACTTCATCTTGCATGTCAGGATTAGAAAAATCCGGTAAAAGTACCCCTCCCGACAACGAGACTCGTTCCCGATTTACAAGATTAATTTTTAAAATGATTTTTTCGACGATCGGACCGTACGGATGTTAAGATATATCAATTTTAGTCATATGAAAAAATTATTAAAAAATATGAACTTCATCTTGCATGTCAGGATTAGAAAAATCCGGTAAAAGTACCCCTCCCGACAACGAGACTCGTTCCCGATTTACAAGATTAATTTTTAAAATGATTTTTTCGACGATCCAACCGTACGGATGTTAAGATATATCAATTTTAGTCATATGAAAAAATTATTAAAAAATATGAACTTCATCTTGCATGTCAGGATTAGAAAAATCCGGTAAAAGTACCCCTCCGGACAACGAGACTCGTTCCCGATTTGCAAGATTAATTTTTAAAATGATTTTTTCGACGATCCAACCGTACGGATGTTAATATATATCAATTTTAGTCATATGAAAAAATTATTAAAAAATATGAACTTCATCTTGCATGTCAGGATTAGAAAAATCCGGTAAAAGTACCCCTCCAGACAACGAGACTCGTTCCCGATTTGCAAGATTAATTTTTAAAATGATTTTTTCGACGATCCAACCGTACGGATGTTAAGATATATCAATTTTAGTCATATGAAAAAATTATTAAAAAATATGAACTTCATCTTACATGTCAGGATTAGAAAAATCCGGTAAAAGTACCCCTCCCGACAACGAGACTCGTTCCCGATTTGCAAGATTAATTTTTAAAATGATTTTTTCGACGATCCAACCGTACGGATGTTAAGATATATCAATTTTAGTCATATGAAAAAATTATTAAAAAATATGAACTTCATCTTGCATGTCAGGATTAGAAAAATCCGGTAAAAGTACCCCTCCCGACAACGAGACTCGTTCCCGATTTACAAGATTAATTTTTAAAATGATTTTTTCGACGATCCAACCGTACGGATGTTAAGATATATCAATTTTAGTCATATGAAAAAATTATTAAAAAATATGAACTTCATCTTGCATGTCAGGATTAGAAAAATCCGGTAAAAGTACCCCTCCGGACAACGAGACTCGTTCCCGATTTGCAAGATTAATTTTTAAAATGATTTTTTCGACGATCCAACCGTACGGATGTTAAGATATATCAATTTTAGTCATATGAAAAAATTATTAAAAAATATGAACTTCATCTTGCATGTCAGGATTAGAAAAATCCGGTAAAAGTACCCCTCCCGACAACGAGACTCGTTCCCGATTTACAAGATTAATTTTTAAAATGATTTTTTCGACGATCCAACCGTACGGATGTTAAGATATATCAATTTTAGTCATATGAAAAAATTATTAAAAAATATGAATTTCATCTTGCATGTCAGGATTAGAAAAATCCGGTAAAAGTACCCCTCCCGACAACGAGACTCGTTCCCGATTTACAAGATTAATTTTTAAAATGATTTTTTCGACGATCCAACCGTACGGATGTTAAGATATATCAATTTTAGTCATATGAAAAAATTATTAAAAAATATGAACTTCATCTTGCATGTCAGGATTAGAAAAATCCGGTAAAAGTACCCCTCCGGACAACGAGACTCGTTCCCGATTTGCAAGATTAATTTTTAAAATGATTTTTTCGACGATCCAACCGTACGGATGTTAAGATATATCAATTTTAGTCATATAAAAAAATTATTAAAAAATATGAACTTCATCTTGCATGTCAGGATTAGAAAAATCCGGTAAAAGTACCCCTCCCGACAACGAGACTCGTTCCCGATTTACAAGATTAATTTTTAAAATGATTTTTTCGACGATCCAACCGTACGGATGTTAAGATATATCAATTTTAGTCATATGAAAAAATTATTAAAAAATATGAACTTCATCTTGCATGTCAGGATTAGAAAAATCCGGTAAAAGTACCCCTCCCGACAAAGAGACTCGTTCGCGATTTACAAGATTAATTTTTAAAATGATTTTTTCGACGATCCAACCGTACGGATGTTAAGATATATCAATTTTAGTCATATGAAAAAATTATTAAAAAATATGAACTTCATCTTGCATGTCAGGATTAGAAAAATCCGGTAAAAGTACCCCTCCCGACAACGAGACTCGTTCCCGATTTACAAGATTAATTTTTAAAATGATTTTTTCGACCATCCAACCGTACGGATGTTAAGATATATCAATTTTAGTCATATGAAAAAATTATTAAAAAATATGAACTTCATCTTGCATGTCAGGATTAGAAAAATCCGGTAAAAGTACCCCTCCCGACAACGAGACTCGTTCCCGATTTACAAGATTAATTTTTAAAATGATTTTTTCGACGATCCAACCGTACGGATGTTAAGATATATCAATTTTAGTCATATGAAAAAATTATTAAAAAATATGAACTTCATCTTGCATGTCAGGATTAGAAAAATCCGGTAAAAGTACCCCTCCCGACAACGAGACTCGTTCCCGATTTACAAGATTAATTTTTAAAATGATTTTTTCGACGATCCAACCGTACGGATGTTAAGATATATCAATTTTAGTCATATGAAAAAATTATTAAAAAATATGAACTTCATCTTGCATGTCAGGATTAGAAAAATCCGGTAAAAGTACCCCTCCCGACAACGAGACTCGTTCCCGATTTACAAGATTAATTTTTAAAATAATTTTTTCGACGATCCAACCGTACGGATGTTAAGATATATCAATTTTAGTCATATGAAAAAATTATTAAAAAATATGAACTTCATCTTGCATGTCAGGATTAGAAAAATCCGGTAAAAGTACCCCTCCCGACAACGAGACTCGTTCCCGATTTACAAGATTAATTTTTAAAATGATTTTTTCGACGATCCAACCGTACGGATGTTAAGATATATCAATTTTAGTCATATGAAAAAATTATTGAGATATTTTTCTATCAACATAGTAATTTTTTTAAATGATATTTTCGAAGATCCAATTGTATTGTGATATATCGATAGTAATCATATAAAAAATTATTCAAAAAATTTTAAATTTATCTTGTATGATTTTATAATGAAAATAAAATAGTAGTGCAATTCCAATAAATAAGACTCTTTCTTGATTAAATAATTAATTTCTTAAAAAATATTTGTATGATCATCTTGCACAATGTTAATATATATTAACTTTAGTTATGTAGAAAAATAATTTAAAATTTTCAAATTTGTTTCAAATGATTTTATATAAAAAATTATGTGAAATTATTTAAAATAAAAATTATTCTATTAATATAGAGTAAAAAAATAAGTATTTAATTATAATATATATTTAAGAAAAATAATTTATGATTTTTTCATTTTTCACAAAAAAAATTCGGTTTCCCCCTTTTAATTTTCATTTCCCCCTCCCTTCTAATTTTCATTTCCCCCCTTACCTCTCCCCTTCCCCTTTGTAAGATCTAATCGGTTCTCCCTCTCCCTACTCTTCCATCTCTCTCCCACGACTCTTCTCTCTCCTCTCTCCACCTTCTACCCGGTTTTGCTTAAAATCACATGGATTAAGTGTGTATTATGATGGGTTTAGGTTTTTGAGTTTTCAAACCCTAACCATCTCACTCACCCAATCTTGTTTCTCTTTTACAAAATTTTCTATGAATTCAGCTCAACTATTAAGATCCAGTTCAAGGTTAGGTTCTATGTTTGTTGTGCTGAATTTACTCCATGGGTTTCGTCTTTTGAGGCCTTGGAGAAGAAAGAGACTGAGATTTTCCCTATCCGAGATGGTACAAGTAATATTCTCAAGCACAATGAGATCCTGGTTCTGGTTCCAATTAGAGGATCCCAACAACTAGATGAAACAAAAAATCGGCAAAGGTGTCCTGATACTATAAAAGGTAAAGAGCAAAATGATTTACGCAAGCTCTAAGGACAGATTCAAGAGGGAACTCGATGGCATCCAGTTTGAGTTGCAAGCCACTAATCCAATGGGACTTGATGTTTTCAATAGCTGAGCCAATTAAAATGTATAGAGAATCTTTAAGTTATACTTCTAATTCTTGTAGAGAATTTTTGTATTGTAAATTTAATTTCAATTGTGAAATAACAATTGGATTGTCATAATACCATTTTATTTTAAAATTGGTTTATTTCAAACAACGAAATTAAATTTGTAAATAGTTGTGTGAAAGCCACTTAAAAAATGATGAAAACCGTTGTATGTCTCACTGCACATTTTTTTTTAAAAACAGTTGTGTTTTAATATTTTTTGCAATGGTTTAAATCTTTTACTCCATTGTCTTTTAAAAAAACATTCATAAAAGAAGCTTATAAACGGTTGTTTATGACAATATCGTATAAGGTAACAATAATGGTTTTTCTACAAAACCATTGTTGTTAAGTTAGATAGACAATAGTTCAATAAAGAAACAGTTGTTTTAAAAAAGTTCCAACAATGGTAAATATATGGTACCCGTTGTGCCTTCTTGATTGTAACCACTATTAAAAACAGTTGTGTAATTTCTCTTATTACAAGGGTTAAAACAACCGTTGTCTGGTATTCTATCACACGAGTGTTGGATAGACAACGGAAACTATATATGTCACACAACGGTGCAAAACTGTTGTATGATTGCAAATATGTTGTAGTGTTGTCAACTAATAGTAGCTGCAAAAAAACTTTTCTTAAACACCCTAACAGTTTACATATATTCATTTAATTAAAATTTATTAGAGCACAAACGAGGAATGGTTCACCTTGATATTCTCATATTCAACAGTCATCATTCACCATCAGTCACAAACGGACTTTAACACCTTCAGAGATAAGACCCTGTGCAAGAACAACAGATGTTGTTGTCCCATTACCAGCCAAGTCATTGGTCTTCGCAGCTGCTTTTCTCACCATGTTTGCACCAATGTTTCCCACCGGTACTTCTAGTTGGACCAGAAATGCATCTAACATTACAACACTTTATTGGCTGATCAATAAACTAAGATCTCTCCATCCATAAAAATAATACAAGTGCACACATCATTTGGGTAGGACTTCAATTTCATAAGCACGCTGGTAACTATCCTTAATATATTCGTCAAAGGTATCAACCTATATATATACACTATAAAGGTTTTTAACAAAATAAGCAAGGTATTGAGTAAATAAATTTCTCAAGAATTTATAGATTAAAATGTGCCGTGGGGTCATTATTAATATAATAGATTCCGAAAGCCAATCAAGACAAGAACAGAAACACATTAAAGTAAAAGGGTCAAAGCAATATCAGTACAAATTTCCTAACAAAAACATCCTCGTAAAATCAGTATTGTTCTAGTTTTTGCTGAACCTAGTTTTCTCACTGATATCTAAATCCATATAAGTAGCCATCTGACTTTATTAGCCATAAATCTGTCTAAACTTTAAAGAGCTGATCTCTGTCTCTGCAAGAGAGTAAAAGAGGTTTTCCAGGTCCCATCCGTGCTGGTCTTTTAGTTCTTGATAAACCTCATCATACATATCAGCCTGTATGAATGGTGGATACTGAGAGACCAACTTATCATTAGAAGCTAAGTCTGATCCTTTTGTTTCTAGATGCCCATTTACCCCAAAGGCTGCAATGGCAGGGAGGTGTGCAGACATGGGAAACACACACTCGAACAAGGAAACTGCAACCTCTGGTTCAGATGAGTGTACCACCCAAGGCATTTCAATGACAGTGCTTGAGAAGGAAGTAGATTCTAAACTGATATCCAAATGAATGTAGATAATCTCGAAGTTAGCATCATGTCTCCTACGTTCCTTGTCAACATACAAATTCTTCATGGTAGACACAAATGATTCCGACTTACAACCATGAGTCCCAAACAATAATAAGACATGTTTACCATCGAGCTCTGAAACATTGATCACCTCCTGCCAGAAAGATTATTGGAACAAGTTTTAAAGGACATTTAAATAAAATAGTACATGACTGAAAATAGTATATGATAATACTACATTGCTTTATAGTGATGACTTCAAGAAATAATCTACAGCTAACTGTAGGTGCATTTTACCCATGATAATAAGAACAAAAACTATATCTTCAATAAAATAAGAGTAAATTACAGAGTGTTGGTCGTACTTTACACCGATTTTGAAAATAGTGTCCAAATTTTCAAATTTTCAAAAAAGTGGCCGACTTTTCTTCCCGCCTTTCAAAAAAATGGTTTCCGTCAACTCCCGTTAAGTCTTCTCCGTTAACTAATATATTTAAAGTGTAAATTGCATACTTGTGGCCGTACTTCACACTTATTTTTAAAATAGTGGCTACATTTTTAAATTTTTTAAATAATGACATTTTTAAATTTTCATTGTAAGAAGAGTTTTAAAGAGTTTTCCTAGATTGATCCTAATACTAGGTGTTGATTAACAAATCATTATCACTTTGTTTATAAGTTTTTTCAATGGGTGGAAACTCTTCTCTATATTTTTACTAAATTTTTTATTCATATTTTTGTGTGAGGATGTTGAAAAAATATAAAAGTCGGGCACTTGATTAAATTAAAAGAAGTGAAAAAACTGATAATTATTTAAGTTGTGTTTGTACCTATTTGTTTAACGATATCATATGTTTTCTGTGACGTAAAAGATGTGAGTCCGGGTAGCAATTTGACGAAACCATTCTTTTGGTGAAAAAAGATTTCAACAATTTATCAAAGTTTAACCACTATTTTGAAAATAAGTACGAAGAACAACCATCATTCTATAATTTACGCTTTAAAGGTGAAGACTCAACGGGAGTTGACGACATCCATTTTTTTGAAATCCGGAATAAAAAGTTAGCCATTTTTTTGAAAATTTGAAAATTTGGCAAATATTTTGAAAATCGATGTGAAATGCGGCCACCCCTCTGTAATATAAAAGAAACAAACACTATATCATGCTAGATAGTGCTCATAAATAATGACACATACCTCAGACCCTTGTCTACGTAAAATAGACTTGGACGATAATATTTCCTTCAGTACTAAGTCGCCTTGGTCCTTCCTTTCCACTTGCACAGCGTTTTCTATGGTAAACGGGTAGGCATCAACTCCAAAGTGTGCAAAGATGTGCAAGGCAAACAAGCTGACAGAAAGATGCTTATCGCCCTTAAGAATAACTAGATCACATGCTCCAGACGAAAGATACGGTTCCTTAAGGTTATTATGGAAAACTTTATGCAAGTAGCGACACTTATTACCCGGTAGATGGTACCAAGGGATACTACGTTCGAGATGGCTGCATCCGGCTCTGATCCATGACCAGGAGGAATGGTACGATGTGATGATGGGAATTAAGACAAAATCATCTTTCTTATCCTCACAGATACGTTTCAACTCCTCAAGGATAATACGAGATGGATATGGGTTCAGCATGTAAAGACCCACGGTCTTATTTATTAAGTCGGATGTAGGTACCTGCAAATATACACCAACATGAATGGAGTCAGCCACAACATACATGGGAATGGAAATGCGAAATACATGTAACGTACTAGAATGATCAATCAAGCGAAATGGAAAATGTTAACTTGCCTCGTCTCCTTTCGTAGAAATTACATGAGCACCCAAAATATCAGGCAATGTAACTTGTTTGCGGTCAATGATTTGAGAACGGAGATTGGCAGCATCCATATCTAGTTCCTGAATCTTTTTATGGGTAAAAGGAAAGCCTTTGACACCATAAGCATTGATGTTGGTTCTGGCATTGTAAAGACACAAAGATCCGTTGTCGTCAAAAAGAAGAAAACACGCCCGGCCAGGAAAGTCAAACTCCTCTGCAAAGACATTGATGGTGCTCTCATCCTTTGGTGAGACAGCAAGCCATGGCCTATAGAACTGATTAGAGAACGCGCCCTTGTCATCACCAAGCCAAACAAAGACAATCTCAAGCTCAGATGTGCCATATCTGCCATAGACTTGGTAAGTTTCAATCAAGTCGGGTATGATTTCTGGCCAAGTGACTTCCACATTGTCGTAATCTCTTAAGAGATGGAGAATAACATATTTTTCCCGAAGATCTTTAACCTCAACCTGAGAGGGGAACACAGAATAACAAATCAGAGAATTCGGAATCCTAGCTTTTGACAAATTCAATTTCAACAACAATTTCATCCAATTTGGCGACTTCAACAATTGATTCATTCCAATTTTAACAACAATGACAATGAACAAGAATAAAATTTACAAATAATTCCTCTAAAACGAATAACAATTAAAACTTACAACAATTAAAAATATAGAATCGTCAATTAGCATTAAACTTTACCTTACGGCCTTTGCTTGTGTAGAGATATTTTGTATTCGCTGCACCGAAGAGATCAAATAGGTTAGTGTTGCCAAGTTTGTCATACCCCCATGGATGACTTTTATTTAAGAGAATATCCCTAACTGAGCTCTTTGTAATTTCTCTTTCCGGTGGTGGTGGTTGATATTTACGCTTGCAATCCCGATTCTTTGCATGTTTAATCGTTTTCTTCCATTGGGCCATATATCTTTCTGTAAGACTCATTGCCGATTTCTCAAAACCCTAATTGTGGACAAGATTGGTCACAACAGGCTATATGGGGATTGTATATATATATATGGGTTCTGTTCAGTGCATGTTTAGCAAGTTTCTTTTATTTTTCTTTTTGTGAAACAATACAAAATAGATTACGTTCAATCATCGATATATTAATTATTTATATTTATATTTATATTTATAAAAATAAATTATAAAAAATAATTATTATATATTATTTAGATTAATGAAGTTAAAATATTTACATATTATTTTGTATTTATTATATTATTGAAGTATTTAAAATTTCGATAGTTAAATTTTTTAAAAGTGTAGGTCATTTCGCTGAGAGGGTGTGTATATGCGGATGATTTGCTATTGTTTTTTTTATTTAATAATTATATTGTTATGTTATAATTTGAATTACTAAAATTAATTTTGGAAGTGTTTGGTTCCATATGAAAGTGGTAAGAAAAAAGTTGAGTGCGATTAAAATTAAGTTGGATAATAATGCATCGAGTTTGTAGTTATGCTAGATACATAATTTTATTTTTTTAATTAAATATTATTTGTTTAAACTTTATTTTGGAAGGTACATACTGTTTAGCATATAACTAGTGTATAACCAGTACGATGCACAGACTGATTATAACATATGTAATTTTATTATTTTAATATTTTATAAAAATAAATAATAAAAAATAATAATAATATATTATTGAGATTAATGAAGTTAAAATATTTACGTATTATTTTATATATATTATATTATTGAAGTCTTCAAAATTTAGATAGTTAAAATCTTAAAAAGTCATTCGCTGAGCGGGTGCACAGGCTGTTGTAAAGTGGAAGTTTTGAATAACAATGATGTATGTGGATGATTTGCTATTGTTTTTTTAATATTTTCTTGATTTAATAATTATTTTATTATGTTATAATTTGAATTACTAAAATTAATTTTGAAAGTGTTTGGTGGTAAGAAAGAAGTTGAGTGCGATTAAAATTAAGTTGGATAATAATTCATAGAGTTTGTAGTTATGTTAGAGACATAATTTTATTTTTTTAATTAAATATTATTCGTTTAAACTTTTTTTTGGAAGGGGTTAACATACGGTTAACCAACCGACCAAACGAAACCATGTTTCGCGTATAGTATAAATATAATTATAAATCATCAATATCTTTATCTTCTTTATATATAAAGGAAAACGCGAGTTCCAAAATCGTCTAAAAATTATTTCTCTATTTTTATAGAGCCCCTAAATTTTAACTCAATAAAATTAAATTTTCTTTTATATATTTGAATTAATAGGGAAGGTAATAAATATTTAGAAATCAATCCTATTTAGAATTTATTTATTCAAATTAAATAGGAAAGATATTAAATATTTAGAAGTCAATCCTATATAGAATTTATTTACTCCAATTAATAGGGAAGATAATAAATATTTAGAAGTCAATCCTATTTAGAATTTAGAATTTGTTTATTCAAATTAAATAGGAAAAATAATAAATATTTAGAAGTCAATCCTATATAGAATTTATTTACTCAAATTAATAGGGAAGCTAATATATATTTAGAAGACAATCCTATTCAGAATTTATTTAAATTTTAACTTTTACTCAACTAACTTAAATCATAATTTCCTATTTAAATTTGAAGTTGTATATAAAGAAGTATATACATTTGAATTAATAGGAAAGATAATAAACATTTAGAAACAAATCCTGATAGGGAATAAAAATAACCCTAATTGCGGAGTTAATATCGGATTAATTAGACCTGATTTAGTCAAAGGAGAATGCCCAAATAATGAGGCCTAAAACCCTAACTATTTATTAAATTCGTAATTAATAAAGGGGCTAATTAAACAACCCAATTAATGTGTTCAAATAAGTAACTACTTCTATAAGAAGTAGCCTCCAAGCAACCCAAATTCAGAAGGAAATTAATTCCTGCTTTCTAAGACTCCAAAGTCCAATCTGAGGTGGAGACTTGCCCATCAAGTCTCCCAATTCTACCTGAATGCTCAGACTCTCAACGTCTATATAAAGGGTCTTACCCTTCAATTTCAGTAGAACGCTTTGGGAACAAGAGCTCGAGACGTCACCACCATGAAACCACATTTTGGAAGACAGCTTTAAGCATCGTAAAGCCGCGAAGGCGTCCTATAAGCCACAAGGCCATTACCTGGAATGATGTTTTAGACTCAGTCCTCGAAGGACATGAAAGTCACTACGTCCTAGGTGAGCTCTTGCTGCCATAGCCCCGAGGGCAAGCATCACCAAGAACTACGTTTTGGTTTGATCCTTGGCATACGCCAAGGTACGTAGGCATCTTGTGAGGGCAGATTCAAGCCACAAAACACAAACGCAATCATTAAAGCTCGAAGCTTATCAAATCTTAACATTAAATACACGCAATAAATAAATACATGTTTTTTATCCATAACATTTGGCGCCGTCTGTGGGAAGAGGACGACAACCATGAAAGCACGAAGAAGTACCGAGAAACTACCTGATGAGATTTGTAATATTGCATCCAATGTTGAGACTCCACCACAGTCAAACTTCAATATCTGAGGAACTGATCTCTTAGGGATGGAGATCCCTATTACCTAATTACTGATCCAAAGAATGGTCTCCAACTCTAGGGGATGAAGAATCAAGGGAAGAGTCCCAAACTATAGATGGTACTCTCACTAATGAGCACCTGAATTTTAGATGTTAATAATTATGCTTGCCTCAAGGGTGAATGATCACCCATCTTACGGGATGTAAAATTTTGAGGAAGAACGCAAGACCGAGTACATGAGGAGTATGAACATCAGTATTTGTAAGGGTTAAACCTTATTGAAGGAAGAAGTTACGATTTCTATGATCACCATATCGAGGATAGTGATCATTCATATGAAGAGGAGATCGCCCCAAGAAGGGTGCAGCCGATTGAGGAACCTGTTGCCAAAGGGCGTTTTTAGCCCCGAAGACGTGAAAGGATGAATTCCCAAATCATAAAGAAGAGGATCTGTGCTCATAAAACACACATCCGAAAACCCCAAAAAGATCTGAAATCATGAAGCAATCAAGATCTACCAGCCACAACTCAAGTTGTCGCTTCCATCATTGGAGTACTACAACTCTCAATCACAAAATCAAGAATTCGGTCCCATAATTATGAGATTTCTTTTGACCCGAACGTTGATTCAAAGGACCGATACCCAATCTCAAGGAGTAGAAAACCAAGGGATGAATCCCCAATCGTATTTCAGATGTTAAAAATTATGTTTTCTTCTAGGAGGAAGCTAACCCACCTGATTAAAATAAACTTCGGCGTCGACCGCATTAGGAGTAGAATTCTGATATTTGCAAGGGTTGAGCCCTATTCGTAAATGAGTCAAAGATTTCTTTTGTCCCAATATCTAAGACAATGATCGTTAATCTGGTAAGAAGACCAAACTAAGAAGAAGACGACCAATCAAAGAGCCTGTTGTCAGAATATTTTCTCAGTCTCGAGGGCACGAAGGGGTGATTCCTCAAACCATTACAAGAAAGAATTTGAGCTCATAAGGAGCACATCAACAAGATTTAACAAGTATAGAGGTGTGTTATGCAAAAACCCGATCTTAACCTGAAGGGACGATTTAAGATCCCCAAGTTCAGAAGATATAATCCTTAAGTTTAAGGGTCGAATCCCCAATTTCAGATGGTAGTTGAGACCTTAGCTCTACCAATGTTCTCCTTTCCCAAACCGCGGATGATCCGGGATATAGATTTAAAGATTATGACCAAGGAAGCAGAATTCAACATCAACCTTGCAAAGGTTGTACATCCCCTTATGTTCAAGGATTGAAACCCATCAATGACCAAATTTGTGATTATTCCAGTCCCTGTACAGAGGATGATAAAATCTGAAGTGATAAGGATGCCACTCCAAGAAGGTGACGTCCATGAAGTGACCGACCGAAGAAGGATGTCCCAAGCCTCGAGGGCCTCAAGGACTTAAAGCTTAGGATGATGATAAGAGAATATTTGTCTCATAAAACTCGTGATTTATTGGAGGAGAAGAAACTTGAAAAGGGAGTAACAAAGTCGACTACTTGCAAAATTTGGAAATCCTGGAGCCCCGAGGGTTGATTCCCCGGTATAGTTGGTTTAAACGCCCTTCCATGAAAAAGGAAGACGTATATTCTAAGGGTTGATCCCAAAGATTTAATGCCCCTTTAAGGCCTGAATGATCCAACGTATCTCTTTATGAAAGAAACTACAAATACCTATATTTCAAGGAAGCTGAAGGTACCCCAATCTAGGCGTATGATGAATTCAGTAATCCGCATGACCATGTAGGAAAGTTTTCAAACTCTCTACTACAAAATCTGATGCACGATTTTATAAAGTGCATGACATTTTCTTAAACCCCAGGGGGCATGACTCGATTATGGTGCAAAAGTGCAAGAGCCACACTGCATCCCCAAGAACATGAAACGAGGATAAAAAGAATCCTTGTATGACCTAGACCGATTCAAAGAAAACCCATGATCACCATATACTTGAATGCTATGATGTCATTGATAGTCCAACAAGGAGCATAGGATGTTAACTTTAAGTTATCATTGGCCGAAACCAATATGAAAAACATACATAGGTTGCAACAACGGGGAGGTGAAAATAAATAACATGAAGAAGAATTTGACCCCAAATAGGAGGTGATGAAGATAACAACTAGAAGCAAAAGGAGGATCAAAAGTGTGATGCTAAGGATAAGTATCTTTGATAGAGACTTTCCCCCCAATAAAGAACAACAGAGAACCGAAATTAACCAAGTGTGCACATTTTCATACTCCAAGAAGCCGCATGTTGATGAAAATTAAAAAAGATGAAGAATGTTGATGGTTGATGCCACTACGCACCAACCCTGAAAAGAGGAACAAGAATTTATATCCGAGATTTTACATAGAGGACATCGACGATTGCCGTTAGCTAAGGAATACAATTAAGTTGTAAATCCGAGGAGGGATACTGAAGAGGTTCACCAAAATGGTGGAGAAATAATAGAATGAAAGATTATGAAGAATAAGAGGGGAGATCAAGATACTCCAGGAAAATAAGCAGCCCCGAGGGCCGATTGTCAATATGATCTTTAGAAGACTAATAATCGCTGGGACTTCAAGAAAATCAATGAAATCTTGCGCCCGAAAGGTAGTACACCATAAGGAGCGACAATGGAAATTTCCAATAATTTTGATAATTCTGATTCGAAAGGGTTGAAATTCTCCCATGAAGACCCGATGATCATCACACTTTGATATAAAACTGTGAAAGATGCTTGGAAAATGGGAATCGCTAATTCCCAACTTGCCTTTTATGATATGTTGCCACGATTAAAGGCCCGATTGAGTGAGAGCAGGTCCTCCCAAAAGAAGATATGGAATTCCGAAGGTTCGACGAGCAATGAGAAAATTCAATAGCAGATATGATTCTTATCCACTTGTAACCGGTGTACATTGAGGAAAACGAAGAGGAATTCTTGCCATTGGCAGGCGAGAAACCACAAAACAGTAAGCTGATTATAAGGACGGCATTTTTAAGGTACCACTCCTCATTAACTTTGTAATATTATGTATTTTTTTGCTGCTTTTATTTTGAGAAACCAGATGCCACCTACCAAAGGTTAGAAAGTAAAATTTTTTGAGCATCTCTATTGAAAGACCATGAGAGTCTATGGTATAATGTAATTAAAGGCCTAGACAAGGCAGAATACATGAAACACCTCCGAGAGGAATTTGAAGTGCTAATGCACCACAAAGTAATGTTAAATCCTTCAAGGTGTGCCTTCGAGGTAGGATCTGTAAATTTTTGGGCCACATCTCTGAGTGGGGAATCAAGGCCATGTTGATAAGATTCCTGGTTATGGAACCCACATCTTTCATTAAGAACATAGAGAAACTAAAGAGTGCGATTTAGGAGAGGTTCATCTCTGAACCCAGTGACAAGTGTTTTCCCTTCTTCACGGTATTGAAGAAAATAAAGGACCCATTATGGATTGATGAAAGCCATGTAATCTTTGAGAAATTGAAGAAGCAGAAAACCGGAACACTAGAAGAAGTGCTAAATTTATACATGGAAAACTCAATTGTGTAATTGAGACTTGCCCCTATGAGAAAAGACATGGAGGTTCAGCAACCCATATGTTGAGACATTGAAAAATTATGTGAATAACTCTA
This sequence comes from Apium graveolens, assembly GCF_009905375.1. Lineage (NCBI taxonomy): Eukaryota > Viridiplantae > Streptophyta > Magnoliopsida > Apiales > Apiaceae > Apium > Apium graveolens. The sequence goes on from NC_133653.1 coordinate 3,267,691, forward strand.
GTATTGAGAAGTTCGCGTTAGCCATGACCATGGCATGAGGAAGTTAAACTGTATTTCCAAATATGCAAAACTAGCCCCGGGGGGCATAATGCATAGCCCTGAGGGTGGTGGAAGGTGGTTTAAGTGGATAACCGCGCCTGACGAATTTAGTATAAACATGTACATTATTTAAGGTTCAAGATTTGGCTGACTTCATGGTTGAATGTCATATTGACAACCAAGAAGTCAGGGGGCAGGATGAGATACCCTATGAGGGCAAGGAAACATGTAGAAAAAGATAAAGATATCATACTGAAGTACTATTTGGTTCTCTATTTTAATGGAACATTCAAAACAAAAGTGAGTGTTGTAAATTCATGATGGATTAATGATATAGTTAACCTCGACATCGGATTTCTCAATAATGAATGACGAAGTTAAAAATAAGGCCTCGATGGCCAGACTTAGTTTAGCTCGAACCTTGTGGGTTGAAAACCTCAAAGTCTATGGAGACTCGGTGTTGGTGATTTCTCAAGTAAATGGGGAATTCGAAATAAAGTATGAAAGGGGCAGGCGAAGCCGTGAATAAATTCAATGGATGTTACGTAAAGTTACATCCTAGTGGAGGAAATCATGAAGGATAATGTCCTATTTGAGTTTTCATATTCAACGATAGAGATTTATAAATTTCAGAACCTGAAGCATGGATTCCAAGTTGATACCAACAGTAGGTGTGGAAAATTGTTGAGTTAATTTTATGAAGGTTTACCTAGAAACTAGTGATTGCCCAATGCATATGAGGCATGAAAGCCATTGGAAAAGCGCCTAGGTACGCTCTGGTTGAGAGGTGTTACGTAAGAAATTCTTTGTGATTCCGTACTCGGAATACCTGGGACCCTAGAAACGGAACTAACCTTGAAAGAAGTTCATCCATGAGCAACACCCGGGGGGCAGAGCTGACACCAGAAAAAAAGTAGTTGAGCAGAATTCAGCTCGAAAGGAGATTGAATCCTGACCGAAATACGGTTCCATCAGGCTGTCTGAATTAAAGATAAGTCGACCAGAAGGCTGGAGTTTTAGAATCAATAAATTTGCAACAAGATATGAGAGACTTGTGAAGTCATGACTGAATTTGATGAATTTTACATCCTGAGGAAGGAAGGCAAGAGGGTCGTGACTCAAGAGATACAAAATTATACGGGAAGTTTTGACTTCTAAGTCTCAAAGACCCAAAAACTAATACAAAGCTGATAACACTGATATGTGTGAGGACTCATTGCCTAGAAGTCTCGACTCAAACTAGTCGATGACCCGACGATGCCATAGAAGCATGAAAAATGCTGGAAAAAGCTTTGAAGCTTGATCCGATTGCAAGGACTTTATACAAGAAGTAGTTCGTGACTCCTTACCTGAAATGCCTGAGAACACGAAAAATGAAGTTGGTCTTAAAGTAATACATGAGAAGAAACATGGGCTACGCTCGGGGGGCAAGGTTGTCACTTAAAACGTATCCTATTTAGATTATATTAGCCAAAGATGATGGTCGATGCCAAAGATTGTGAGAGGAAAGTATACTTGATTTCGGAAGCACACACATGTAGGTTGGAAATCTTATGATATATTGATTTTAACCAATTCCCATGTCTCATTTACAACGTATAAGATTGATACTCTTGATACATTCCCATAGCCAGTGCCCGGAGGTAGATCCTGACATAAAGAGGATTGAGGCTAAAACCCTTAGTTGTATAACCAGCATCCAAGTGACACAATTCCCGTAGAAAAGTGTGATATAAAGGTATGAACTCCCATGAATCCTAGTGACGGGTGATAATGGACAGTACAATATCAATGATGTGAGAAGAGTGATAGTAAATCCTGCTCCATAGGAAGTCGAGTAATCCTTGATGGACTGAAAGAGGGACGAATACTCGAGAAATGACTAGGCAGATGTAATATCCCATATTTTCAGATATTATTTTTATAATTATTTGGAATTGTTTATGTGATTTTATGTGAATTTTGGTGAATTATCTGATAAGTGAAATTGATGTTTGGGTGTTTAGATTTGATATTATTTGAGTATTTGAATTTTTATATGTCCAGAATAAAATATAGATAATTGTGATATTTTCTGGTAATTTTTGGACTGTTAGATGATTTTATATTGATTTATGTAATTATTAATTATTTTCTGAGTAATTACAAAATTATTCTACAAAGCCGGGAATCGTCCGACTTCAATCGTTTTTGCATTTTTACAACCCGAAACTCTTCCGAAAACTCCGTGCTAACCTAATCTGGTAATTCCGGACATTTTCTGTGTTTTAACTTTTTCAATCCGGATTACGGTTTGACCTGTGCACGGCCCGGCGCAATATTTTCGATACGATAGTTATTTCGGTAATCAACAAAACCCGTATTCTCGAGAGGCGGGATATTTTTACATTAATTTCGTATATAGTGTTTAATAAAAAGCTCGATTTTGATAATTATCCAATTCTGGTATTTAATTGTATCGTTTTTATAGTTACTTAGCGGCTAAGTAACCTATTTTTGGATCCGATATGATCCAATGTGATGTTGGTTATGTGTTTTCGGGATGTCAAAGCCCCCAAAATTCATATTTTTATTTTTATAAAATTATTCGTATTTCAAATACCCTTTATTTTTGTATTTTCGAATTATTCACAATTTTTGGGGAATTTTGATATTAATTTTGTATTTTATCGTTTTTAAAATTATTCCCTGTAATTATTATTTTGGGGCTTAATTATTGTAATTTAGGGATAAAAACACTCTTAATTAATTTTTGGGGATATAATTTTATGTAAATATAAATAGCTGATCAGAAATTCTTTATTCATTTTATTTTATTAAAATTTCAGAAAATAGGATTAATCAAGAACAAACCCTTGAGTTTTGGGAGTAAAATTTCTTCTGCAACTTCAATCCCTGATTTCGATCGATCTAACAAACCAAACCAGATGCTCTGATAGTCAAAATCATTCCTGTGATAAGAGCTTTCTATTGATACCAGAATCGTGACTTGAGATTGATTGGTGGTAAAAATCATTTTTTTTGTTCTTGTTCTTGAAATCGACTTTTGATTTCTGTGGTATTTTGATTGTTTTTAAGATCATAATTAGCTTTAGGATGGTTTCCTTGATCGACCCATATGATTATCTGAGCTGTTTGAGTCCGGGTTTAGTTTAATATAGCTTTCATTTTTGCTTCGTTTTTGTCTAAGTTTAATTCGATTTTATGGTCTAATCTTGATTGTTCTGATGATTGTGATGTGATGAAGAGTCTGTAAATGAAGCAAGCTTTATTTTGGTATAAAATCAGCCAAGTTTGAGTCGGTTCTGACGGAGTTGGGTAGTTCGCCGAACTTTGATCGGAAGTTGACCGGTTTTTGGATTGTGGTGATGATTTAAGGTTGGTTAAAACGTGATTGTGCTGTTGTGTTGTTGTGGACTGTTTTGGCATCGAAACCGGAACAAAACCATAGGAGTATATGACTGAACGGACCTCGCCGGATAATTCCGAGGTCACCGGAATAGTCACCGGTTTCTGGGTTTCCCAGAAATCCGGCGATTGTTCTTGGGGACCCGGATTAATTCGGCTGACCCGTTTTCAAATCTGGAAATTACCCGGTTTTAATCCCCTAGGCCCCAATTGATTTCTAGGATTCTGTTTTTGGGATATTCTGTTTTAAAAATAATTCAAAAATCCTATTTTTAATTCCTAAAAATTCATTTTTAGTTTAAAAATCATTATTTTATTCTGAAAATTTATTTTAATTTAAAAATAAATCCAAATTATTTGGTTAATTAAATTTAGTTGATAATTAATTATTTAATTAGTTAATTAATTTAAATATTAATTGATTAATTAATTAAATTAGTTATTAATTAATTTTAATTGATTATTTAATTAGATTTAATTATTTATTATTGATTTAAAAATTCCGAAAAATAGTTTCGAGCTTTAAAATATTATTTTAAATTATTTTCCAGGCTCAATAATTCTTATAAAATTATTTTAGGGTGTTCGAACCCTATTATTTTATTATTAAATGATTCGGAGATCGTTTTTATTCCGAAAAATGTTCAAAAATTCATAATAAATCAACCGTTCGTCCGTTTAATACGAAACGAACGTGTATAGACTCAGAAAAATATTCCGCTTTCATTAAAAATACTTTCGAGACCCAAATCCTTTTTGTTTCAAAAGGTCGCTTATTTTACAAGTTATTCTGAGTCGATTATTGATCAATAAATCATATTTCGACCCGATTTCAGTTTTAAACATATCGAGTCGAACCTTTTTATACACCGAGTCATATGTGATATGAATTATGTGATACGTGAGTTATGTGCTTATGTGCTATGTGAATTATGTGTGTATGTGGATCAAGAGTCCTGTGTTTGTCTGTTTTAATTATATGTGGGCTATCGTATGGGTAGACGATAGGCTTTTGACGCGTAGTTCGTCGAGTGATTATTGATTAGACGATTAAAGTTGTATCTTTTAATTATAGATGCGAGTCTTTCAAGACGATCAGGATCAGATGAAATGGATGAAGGCTAGAGTTGAATAGTACGGAATATTGGGTTGCGACACTGCACGAGCAGTAGGCCAAAGAATTAGTAGAATAAAGACGGTGATGTCTTGAGACAGAATGTCAGAATAGATGCGTTTTTGCGAGTGTGACTAACTGCTAAAATCCAAAGGCAAGTACCCTAACCTCACTTATCATTCAAGTGACGTTTATTTCGATTCATATTATGCAAGTATTCCTATCATCACTTATTATTCAAGTGATATTTATTTTAAATCTTATCATGCAAGTATTGCATTCCATATTCAGTTAGAATCGATAAATGTTTTACATATCGCTGAATTAAATAATTCTGTTTGTGCACGTATTCTTCTACTATTCTATGTTCAGAATAGCTAAGTGATTTTACTTATCCAATTATCGGATTTATAAATGTTTTGGATTTTGAGAAAAGTGATTTGGTTGCGAATATTCCTGCCCAAGAATTGGGGGAATAAAATTATTTTGGGTGTCGATTATTATGACCCCATTGCAATAAAATGTTTTAAGATTGGATCATAATTGCGTAAGTGATCGGGACGGACGGTCCAGCGGAGGGCTATTTCTAAGTGCCATATGAAATATTATGACACCATTTTGCCACAGGCGAGTATTGCCTTTTATTTGAGTACTCGTGTTTTTGGGGTCACGTTTCTAGGAATCATGATCTTGTGCTATCACACGGGCTGATCAGCATGTGATAGTACGTCCGTCGGAGAATGATCCTAATCTAAATTATCATATCATTTTTGATATTCATAGAATAAATGATTTATCAACTGATTCTGTTTTGGATTAAAAGTACTGTTTCTGTTTTGGAATAATAGTGAATTGCAGTTTTGATTCAGATTCTGATTTATGCTGATACTCACGTTATTGTTAAATATCAAAGGTGGTATTAGTATAGATGATTGATGTTGACTTCAGTATGGAATGTTGTGAGCATCAAAGTTCGTATTGATATCTAATTTGATATGACAGCAAAATAAGTATTAATTTCAAGAGTTCGGTTTTGAGTAAAGTTACGATTCAATCCATAATCATTGTTTCATGTTATTGTTGTTTACGATATTTCCGTAAACACTGTTTTACGAGTTTTATTCTCGTCAAGATTCAAAGTATTGCTGAAGCCTTTCGCTCAAAAATATCAAAATGGTTTTGAATATAATTAAGGAATCAATTCTGGGGTTCCTCAACTATAATTTTATGATTCAGCAATTATGATTTTAAATGTCCTGCGTTATTGCAGATGTCGGTTTTATATCAAAATGACCCGATATTTACTATAATGATCTTGCTGAGCATTTCTTCCGCTCATACTTGCATGTTTTTAAATTTAACCTCCAGTGAGGATTAGCTTGCACTATTTAGCTGCGTAATTCGAGGAAGCAAAGAAGAAGCTTTTGGAAGGTGATTATTCCAGGGTTTGCGGGCTAGTGTAAGTTCTATTGTGTAAAATTGTTTATATTATTTTTGGGCCTAGTATACTTCTTTTCGAAGTTATACTAGGGGGTTTAGCTTTGAGTTTGGAATTTGTTGAAAAGAGTTTTGAAAGAAAGTGAAAAATTTATTTGTGGAATTTGGATATCTTGTTTCTAGAACTGTAACCTTAAAAGATCTTGGATTAGTTTGGGGTCATAAATGATAAATATCTTCCGCTGGCATTTATTTATTGATTTAACAGGATATTTTGGATTGAGGTTTCATAGTGACGACCAAATCCTTTGACCCCGGATTTGGGGGCGTTACAGCAGACATGCCACTTGCAAAGAAATGATAGGACTTATTCCATTCTTACTGGATGATAAAGCTAAACTTTGGAAGGTTTATCCAAATTTCATGTATGTCGTCCATCACTACAATTACGATAGTACAAAATGTCATAATGGACAACATTTTTTTCTATATACTCATTTAAACCTAATAAACCTACATCCGCAAAGTTTTCAAGTAAAGAGGTTGTCATTTTAGGTATACATTTTAACCTAAATAATATTCTATTATATGTTCATACAACCTACCGCAAATATTCTACAATATATAGATAAAAGTGTTCTCTGGACACACAACAGTAATACATCATGTATTCCCTAAACAAGACACACAGAGTGCAATGCATAATTCCTTAAACTAAATAATTAGGGCTAATCCGATATGATACATGGTAATAGCTTAGACATAATGAGAGTAGGACATGAACGAAAAATAGACAGAAAACTGACTAAAAGAACCACCAGCACTAAAGACAATGACTAAGGCTTCATAAGGCTATAATTTAACACTACAAAGTACATTTTGGTGCAAAAATAATACTCTGTCAAAACACATAGTGCATACAAGCAATTAATTTTCATACAAGCAATTAGGAAAGAAATTGAGAAGGGGCAATACATGTTATAGAGTGCAAACTCAAAACTTAATTCACTGAACTCAAAGATCTAAAGTCCTACAGCCAAAAACAATACAACACGATAGTTAATTTTCATCAAATAAATCCACATAAATATCTACAAAAACAAACACAAACACGCAACCATAATCGTAACCGAAAAAACATACACAAATATACACACACACACAGAGAGGGGGGATAGAGAGAGCGAGAGAAGGAGGGAGGGAGGGGGATAGAGAGAGAGAGAGAGAGAGAGAGAGAGAGAGAGAGAGAGAGAGAGAGAGAGAGAGAGAGAGAGAGAGAGAGAGAGAGAGAGAGAGAGAGAGAGAGAGATAAACATGGATAGAGAAATTAGTAACACAACTACACACACCTTAAATTCCAAATAAAGCAAAGCAAATAAACAAGGACATTTACAAAGCCCTAAATAAAAATAAAACCCTAAAAATTAAAAAATACCTTCAATTGAACACGAACACCTGAAAACCAAACACCTTTAACTGAACACGAACACCTGAAGCCCTAATTGAATTAAGACTGGAAGACTCGATCCCTACTTAAATTGAGCCCTAATTAGAAAGTCCCAATTAAGCCCTAATTAGAAAGTCACCACAGATTATATTTTATGATTATGCATGGTGAGTTTGCACAGGTCCTAGAGATTGATAATGGTGGTGAGTAGAGCTGCAAATGAACAGAGCCGTTAGTGAATAAAACTCGGGATCGGCTCGTTTAAGTGCACTCAGCTTGGCTCGTTTTCTTTAACGAGCTGATCGCGAACATAAAAACAAGCTCGGATAATTAAACGAGTCGAGCCGAGTTTTTTTATGATCGGCTCGGACTCGGCTCGTTTAGCTCGGACTCGGCTCAGACTCGGCTTGTTTATATCACTAGAACTTGATTACTTTAACAAATAATTTCTAATTAAACTTATCCCTAAATTTCACCTCACAATTTTATTAGAGGAGTCTATGATAAAATCAACCAAAATTATGATTTCAAATAAATTAAAATAGTGAGTTGTTAAAATAAATTATAATATTATAATATTTATAGGAAAAAGAGAAAATAATTTTTAATAATTATATTTTTCAACCACTTAAAGGGGCTCGCTTCCTTTATTTTATTTTATATGTCTTTTATAATCTAAATCAATTTAACTGATATATCAAAAATTACTAAATCTTTGACAATCAACATTAACAATTTAAAAGTATGTACGATTTCTAAAGTTGATTTTATTCTTAAAACTCGACTTGTGAAATAAATTGATAAAATAATATGGATTAAGAAAGAAATATAGAGTGTGAGTGTGCGTATATAATTGTAAGATGAAATTAGTATTTATCTCCAAATAACTTTTAAATTATAAATTATACCTTAAGCTTGGTCGATTAAAAAATATAGGCGAACTATTAGTGGACAACTCGAATCGGCTCGAGTTCGGCTCGGCTCGATTGTTCGTGAGCAAACTCGTGTTCGGCTCGGATCGGCTCGTTTATAAACGAGCTGATCGTGAACATTTTTTTTCAGCTCGGTTTCTAAACTCGACTCGGCTCGGCTCCTTTTCAAAAAAATTATGCTCGGCTCAAACAGAACTCGACTCGGTTATGTTCGTTTGCAACTCTAGTGGTGTGAGAGAGTTAAAGTGGCAGCGAAAGAGAGGTTAGCGAGAGAGAGGTCAGAGGGAAGGAAAGTTGAGTGTAAGATTGAAAGTTAGAGAAGGAATTTATTGAAATTTTTGTCCGAAAAATTTCAAAGTGTCTGAAATTTGGGCTGTTGGAGCCCAAATTTTACAGCTCTGAGCCAAAAAATTGACCCGCTCTGTGAGTCCAAAATGAGTTTATATTTATATTTTTTTATTTTAATCATAAAATTTGTTAAAAAATTTATAAAAAATATTTACTTATATATTTTTTATTATCTTTATAATTTAAATATTTATAATATTTCATATGATATATTTTTAAAACGTATATATGAGTGCTCATATCAACACTCTTGTAAGATTAAATTTAAATAATATTTGAACTTAAAAATATATTATATTTATATTTTAATACCCTAAGCTAACATTTTTACAAGTATGTTTCAAGCGACTAAACTACCCCTGTTTGTGGGAATCGAACTCAAGATATTCCATTCATCTATAAAAGTTCATATCACTACACCATATTGTCACATGTGTTTTTTATCATACACATAATATGTAAGTGTGCTAAATGAATATTTTATTTAACTTTAAAAATAATTACTTAAATTCCGCAAAAAAATGATAGTTGCTTGAATATTTGCACATTTAATTTTAAAGAATTGAATTCCAGATATAAAGTTAGGCATAGTACATAAATGGATTATTATCTTATTTATTAATCATTTTTTAGTTTGAATATATATCTCATATATTTTTAACATATTTTTTATTATAAAAAGTAATTAAAATGTACATATATAATTTTTTTTAAAAAAATTAAAATAAAATCGCTTATATCTAAATAATCTATATTGGTATTACATATTTAGATAAGTTCGAATTATAATGAGTCAATGCATTTTAGTTTATATCGAATTTGAAGTCACAACTTGGACCATTGTTAAAAAAATACTTGAAATTTGACTGCATGACCCGGCCGAAAAATATTGTCATATTGTACGTTTAGTAAATTTAAATTACAAATTCGGCGAGAATATCTTACCAATAATGTGAAATTTTTTAATATGTTATATTAATATAAATTAATGTGTTTGAGGTCTTTATAAAATCAAGTCAATTGATTATTTATATTAAAATTACTAACTTCACTGGTAACACATTATTATTTTTGGGATTTGTCCCGATTTTAAGAATATTCGAAATTTGATATGAGATCTCACGAAATTTGTTAAAACTACAATGATATATTAAATCGATTTATTTTTCATATTTCACTTTAAAAAAATAGCTTTTAAAATAGTATTCTTTTAGATAAGCAATATTTATTGATCAAGATAATATTGTACAAATATTTTGAATTATTTTAATATTTCGAATTATTCAAATAAAAGTTATATCTATACTATATTGTAGCATTTGATTCAATGTATTTTATATTATTTAAAGAAAAAATTATATATTATTCAATAATTTGAAGGAATTAACCGGTTGAACTGATATTTATAAGAAATTTTTGCATAAATACCCAAGTTGCAGAACATATTTGCAAAAATACGGATCAACCTCATATACAACCACATATGCAATAGTTTCAACCACATATGCAACAGTTTCAACCTCATATGCAGCCATTTATACAACCTCTGTCCGTATTTTTACAAATATCTTTATAAAAAATGGTATTTTTGGTAAATTCCCTATTTATAAAACTTTATCAAATTGAAAAATATTTAATTTTAGGAGAATAGTATACAATGTTATCAAATTATTATATGAAGAAATATTAAAGTCGGAATGAAAGAAACTTAAAAACAGTTTAAATAACGATATAATTACATTTTTTCCTTTGAATTCTTAAAAAAATCATGAATATCAATAATAAGTATTAAAAATATATAATTTATTTTTATATTACAACCATGATTGATACTCGATTGCGTAAAAATAGATATGGATTGTTTGTAAGTGATAATGTGAATACCATATATAAATTATAGCAATTTATTTATTACATAATTTTAATTTTTGAATAATTATAAATGCATGTTATTTAAGTAATCAATTGTCTCACTAGATGTTAATAATGATTATACATGTACATAAATCTGATATTTAGCATATAAATAATTGAAACCATCATATTTTACTAAGAAATGTGACATACAATAATTTAAATGCTAACACACACATACATATAACTTAATCTTACTTTGTTAACAGTAATGTAAATAAAAACTAATATTTTCCCATATATACGTTGAATTTCAAAAACTAATATTTTTCATTAAAATCAACTTTAATATTAACAGTATTGTAAATTTTACATTATTGTATATTATGATTGCAAGTCATTCTAACTTCAGTTTTGCATTTTTTATCTTTTTAAATTGATTAAGTTAATTATAAGTAAGTAGTAAACTCAGTTTAATATAGATCAGTACATGTAATTTATTTAAATAAAATACAAATTTTTTGGTCAACTCTGTATTCAACATATATGTTATATGTTAATTTTTAGTTTTTTATTTATAAACATACTAACGACATTCTACAGATTAAGTTTAATCGTTTTGTTTTAAACGTACACTGACTACCCTGATTATATTTATTTATTAAATACAAATTATACAACACAAACAAAAATATATATATTTAGCTTAATGAGCTATATTAGAAATTTTGTGTAATTTGGTAATGTCTTGTATGAAAATAATATATATTAATAAACAATCAATTTATATTTGATATACGTTAGACATTGTACAACATTTACAAATAAGAAAACAATTAAGAGCAACTCCAACAACCTCCTTGCATTTTCATTACAAATAATATAAATAAATGAGCTCCTAATTACTTAGAAGCCAAAATCAAATAATTCCTCCAACAATACTCCTTAAACTCACGCTCTATCTATTTTTTTACTCATTAAAGTCATTTATGTTAAATAGACGGGTAAGAAAAATATAATATAATAATAGTTGAGGAGAGGGTATTCATTCCTAAAATTGAGGAAGCATTCGATACTTCTAATGTTATAGAGGGGGACAGAGAACTTGTTGGAGAGGAATTTTATTTCCGTTTCTTCAAATTTTAACTTAAAAACCTATATAAGGATACTGTTGGAGCTTGTTGGAATATTATAATTTTGTCACAACTCACAAAGAGCCAAATGTCCTTTTAACTGATTAAAACGTCTCACGAATTTATTGATTGAAATGTCTCACGCATAAAAGTGTCAAATGCAGAAAAGGAATATCAGTACAAATTTTCTAACAAAAAAAATCCTCATAAATAAAATATTGTTCTGGATTTTTCTGAACAATATTTAGCCATAAATCAATATAAGTAGCGCCGTCTGACTGATTTAGCCATAAATCTGTCTAAACTTTAAAGAGCTGGTCTCTGACTCCGCACGAGAGTAAAAGAGGTTTTCCAAGTCCCATCCGTGCTCGTCTTTCAGTTCTTGATAAACCTCATCATACATATCAGCCTGTATAAATGGTGGATACTGAGAGACCAACTTATCATTAGAAGCTAAGTCTGATCCTTTTGTTTCCAGATGCCCATCTACCCCAAAGGCTGCAATGGCAGGGAGCTGTGGAGATATGGGAAACAGACACTCGAACAAGGATAGTGCAACCTCTGGTTTAGAGGAGTGTACCACCCAAGGAATTTTCTGGATAGTGTTTGAGAAGGAAGTAGATTCTGAACTGATATCCAAATTAATGTAGATAATCTCGAAGTCAACATCACGCTTGTTAACATACGCATTCTTTATGGTAGACAAAACTGATTCCCACGCACAACCAGGAGTCACAAACAATAATAAGACGAGTGTATTATCGAGGTCTGAAACAGGGATCACCTCCTGCCAGACAGATTATTAGTACAAGTTTCAGAGGATGTTTCAACAAAATAGTACTCCCTCCGTCCCTCCCAATTGTAATCGTTTCTGATAGAGTGCTCGATACGCATTTTAAGATTAAGAGAAGTTATGGTTCTTTAACTTTTGTAAAAAAATTATTTTTCTGAATAAAAGTTTAAACATTCTATTTTTATTCAGAAAAAAAAAATTCTTTAAAAAAAGTTATAGAACTATACTTTCCATTCATCTTAAAATGCGTGCCGGACACTCTCTCAGAAACGATAACAATTGGGAAGGATGGAGGTAGTATATGACTGAAAATAGTAAATGATAATAATAACAAAAACTCTATCTTCAAGAAAATAATGAGAATAAAATCAAAAACTGTATCATGGTAGATAGTGCTGATAAATAATGACACATACCTCATTGCCTTGTCTTCGTAAACTAGACTTGGACGATAATATTTCATTCAATACTATGTCGCCTTGTTCATTCTTTGCCTCTTTTACAGCGTTTTCCATGGTAAACGGGTAGGCATCAACTCCAAAGCGCGCAAAGATGTGCAAGGCAAAAAAGCTGACAGAAAGATGCTTATCGCCCTTAAGAATAACTAGATCACATGCTCCGGAAGAAAGGTACGGTTCCTTAAGATTATCTTGGAAAACTTTATGCAAGTAGCGACACTCACTAGCGGGCAGAGTGTACCAAGGGATACTACGTTCGAGATGGCTGCATTCAGCTCTGATCCATGACCAGGAGGAATGGTATGATGTGATGACGGGAATTAAGACAAAATCCTCTTTCTTATCCTCGCAGATACGTTTCAACTCCTCAAGGATAATATGAGATGGATATGGGTTCAACATGTAAAGACCCACGGTCTTATTTTTCAAGTCGGAGGTAGGTACCTGCACAATATACACAAACAAGAATGGTCAGTCACAACATATGGAGATATTCCCGGAAAATGGGAATGAAAGTGCGAACTTGCAAAATACTCCCTCAGTCTCTTCCAATTGTTTACATTTCTGAAAAATTATCCGGCACGCATTTTAAGGTGCATAAAAAATATAGTTATGTAACTTATTTTTACAATTTTCTTTTTATGAATAGAAGTTGTATGTTCTAATTTTTATTCAGAAAAACAAAATTGTAAAATTTTTTTACAGAACTATACTTTATATGCACCTTAAAATGCGTGTCGGATACTCTCTAAAAAATGTAAACAATTGAAAGGGACAGAGGGAGTACAATGTAATATACTTTGGTGTGAATGATCAATTTGTGCCTTGCAAGCGGAATAGAAAATATTTACTTGCCTTGTCTCCTGTCGGAGAAAACACATGAGGACCCAAAATATCATGCAATGAATTTTTTTTGCCATCGATGATTTGAGAACGGAGTTTGGCAGTACCCATATCTACTTCGTCGATCTTTTTATGGGTAAAAGGAAAGCCTCTGACACCATAAGAATTGATGTTCGTTCTGGCATTGTAAAGACACAAGGAGCCTTTATCGTCAAAAAGAAGGAAACACACCGGGTGGCCTGAAAAATCAAACTCCTCAGCAAGAACATTGACGGTTCTCTCATCCTTTGGTGAGACAGCAAGCCACGGCATATAGAAGTCATTAGAGAACGCGTCCTTGTCGTCACCAAGCCAAACAAAGACAATCTCAAGCTCATATTTGTCGCCATGTCTGCCGTATTTTTGGTAAGTTTCTATCAAGTCGGGTAAGATTTCTGGACAAGTAGCTTCCACATCACGGACATAATCATTCAAGAGATGGAGAATAACATATTTGCCCCGAAGATCTTTAAGGTCAACCTGAGATTGAGGGGAACACAGAATAACAAATCAGCGGAATCTTAGTTTTGGACAAATTCAATTTAACAACAATTTCATTCCAATTTGGCATGGTTAATTGATTCATTCCAATTTATGTCGTTTGGTTCGCCCAATACTGTGATCAGGTTTCGGTCATTCCAACCCCATACCTGCTGTTTGGTTCACAAAAATAAAAGTCCAATACCCATTCCTCAAACCCCCAAGGTATGAGTTTTTCATAGCCAAGTGGGGAGCTGGGTATGGGTATGAGAGAGTGGTATGAGAATCAACTTTATAACTACTAAGCATTTAAATATAATTGTTTAATACCAAAATAAATATATGAACCAAAAATATATTAAAATAATAATAAAATATATATTTAATTAAATTAAAATTATTGACATAAAATATTTTAAATTAGAGATGTTTATTCTAGCACTCAACCAAACACATGATATAACATGATATAAGATATGATACATATACCTCAACCCTATACCATGTTAACCCGATTCACCAAACACATGATATGAGATATGATACCTATACCTCAACCCTATATTATGTTAACCCGATTCCTGATGACCCCAAACAACCATGTTAAGTAACCAGGAGGAACACAATTAAAATTCACAAGTAAGTCCTCTAATAACAATTAAAATTTACAAACAGATAAAATATAGAGTGTAAAGTTAACCTTATGGCCTTCCCATGTGAACAGGCATTCTGTATTGGCGGCACCGAAGAGATGGAATATGTTAGTGTTGCCAAGTTTATCGTACTCCCATGGATGACTTTGATTGAAGAGAATATCCTGAACTGACCTCTCTGGGATTTCTGTTTCCGACGGCTCCGGTGGTGGTTGATATTTAGGCTTCCCGTTCCAGTCCCGAATCTGTTCCATTTTTTTCACCCATTGGGCCAAACCTTTATCAACATCGTATATTTCTGTCTTGTTCTTTTTCTGAGAATATCTTTCTGTGTTTTTCACCCAGTGGGGTGGCGCCGGACATTGTATATGGCCTTTATCGTATGCTAGAGCTAGACTCATGATCTTCTGTTCCTCAAAACCAAGAACTTCTATATCTTTTATAGATTTGTATTGGGCCTTCGGGGCCTTGTCTATCTCGATTACGGTGTATAGTTATGTAACTTATTTTTATAATTTTCTTTTTTCTGAATAAAAGTTGAATGTTTTAATTTTTATTCAGAAAAACAAAATTGTAAAAAAAAATTACAGAACTATACTTTATATGCACCTTAAAATACGTGTCAGACACTCTGTAAAAAATGTAAACAATTGAAAGAGACGGAGGGAGTATATAATATACTTTTGACCTAATTTTTTTATTTTGTTACCATTAAAAATTTTTTGATATTAATTCTATATCCT
Organism: Apium graveolens; assembly: GCF_009905375.1. Lineage (NCBI taxonomy): Eukaryota > Viridiplantae > Streptophyta > Magnoliopsida > Apiales > Apiaceae > Apium > Apium graveolens. The sequence goes on from NC_133653.1 coordinate 3,283,412, forward strand.
ATTAGATATTTAATTCAGTTTTGTTACTACAATATGATAATATTATACAAGTTTTTTGAAAAATAATCCGGTTTAAAAATTGCTATTATTTTTTAATCATTTTATAAAATAATATTTTTTATTTGCAAAAATATGATTTTTTATTTTTACAAACATACGTTTTTCTGTAACTCGGTCCAATTAGATACAAACTCTATCCGTTTTTCAATTTTATTATAATTCTTAATTCGATGAAAAAAGTCCAAAATTATTTGTATATCATATCAAATATTAAAAGGTAGGGGTGACAATTTCGATTTTTTGGTCAACCCGAACCCAACACGACCCAGAACGGATTGAAATATTTAAATTCGAACTCGACCTGTTGAGTTTTTACTTTACCTGAACTCGACTTGATTCGACACGAATTATAAATGGGTCGTTTAATCCAATCCACAAACTTTGGAGCTTTCTTAAGACCATACATAGATTTCTTTAATCTGAAGACTAAATTGGACATGACAGAACTTGATTCTTGAGTAATTCTACAACCCAGATGTGGGTACCCTCGAGGCATCTTCATATATATATATATATAGTGTCAGGCAACTCACCATGTAGAAAAGTGTTGCTAACATCCATCTAACATGTATACCAGTCCTGCATAGTTGCCACTGCTAGCAGAATTCTCACTTGGTGAGTTTTTCCACCGGTGCAAATGTCTAGCATAATCCACCCCATATTCTGCTTATTTCTAAGAAGAATCAACCTTGACTTTTATTTGTCAACTATTCCATCAGGCAAGAATTTTGTTTTAAACAAACATTTACAGCCTATGGCCTATTTATTGGGTGGCAACTTTGTGATCTCCCATGTGCCATTATGCTCCAATGCATCTAATTCTGCATTAATAGCTGCTTTCCAGTGAGAATGTTACACTGCCTCCTTAAAACTGGTTGGATCATGTGTTTTTGCAACACTTAACATAAAGCAGTGAAACTGAGGCTCAATAATGGTTGTGGACAGATTGGAGATAGAGTTTATGTTGGATGGCAACACAAAATCTTGCATCCAAGCAGGATTCTTAGAAACTCTGGTAGATTTCCTGATAACAGGTGGGGGGTATCACTAGCTTGATGCTTATCTGGTTCTTCTGAGGTGTTGTCATCAACCTCATCATCATTATCAGATGGTCAAGAAGGGATCCAATCATCAGAGTTTATAACTGGTGCAACAGAAGGGAATGATGGGGGAACATGGTTCATAAAAGAGTTTGCAAAATCTTTATAAAAGGGAAATATTGTCTCATGAAAGACAACGTCTCTTGATATGAATTCTTTGTTTGTGAGAAGATTTAATAGTTTAAACCTTTTTCAGAGGAGGGTAGCCTATGAAGACACATGGCACTCTTTTGTGAGCAAATTTGACATCAGTAATTAATGGATTTGAAGCAAAGCTCAGGCATTCAAACACCTTCATATGATCATAAGTTGGAAGTTTCTCATAAAGAATTTCATATGGGGTTAGGAAGCCTGTTGATAATATGTACGGATGTCATAACACATGATCCCTATAAGTGAAGAGAGAGGCCATCATGAAATCTAAGAGATCTAGCAATTTCAAGAATGTGATTGTGTTTTCTTTCAGCCCTACCATTCTGATGGGGTCTGTAAACACATGAGATTTGGTGTAGGATTCATTTCTCAGAAAAGAAGTTTTTTGACTCATTGTCATCAAATTCCAAGGCATTATCAGATCTGGGAAACTTTACGGTTTTTTTTTTAAATGATTTTGAGCATATTCAAAGAAGGATTTCAGATTTGTGAGTGTATCAGATTTATGGTTTTTTCCATTTTAAGGTAGTTTGTAGGGACCCCAAATGTCCAAGTGAATCAATTCAAATGCACAAGTTGCATGAGACTGACTATCATTAGAAGGTACTTTAGCAAACCTTGTCAGAGGACATGTTAAGCATATTTGAGGTGCATTGTGAGTGCAAGGCTTAACACAAGGAATATATTTCAATTTAAATAAGGATGCATGCCCAAGTCTATGATGCCATGCACTGTGCTAATTTCTTGGAATGAGTAGAGGAAATATGAGTAGGAAGAAGGTTAGAAGCAGTCGAAGTAGTAGATACAGCTGCCATAACATAGACATGAGGCTCCATTTTTGTGTCCATATAGTAAAGTCCATTTCTTGCTCTTCTAATGCCCTTCAGTTGATTAGTCTCACTGTCCACTATAGTGCAGTGAGTTGAGTAGAACTGCACCTCACAATATCCATCTTTAATAAGTTTTTGCACTAAGAGGAGATTGTGCAGGAAACCAGGCACACAAAGCACATCTTTGAGAACCAGATCAGGTGTTAAACATACAGTTTCAGTGTGAGTGATAGCAACTGTGGCACCAATTGGGAGATTAATTTCTGAGCAAGCTTGAAAGAACTTGAGTTAATAAGAGTGGACAGATTTGGTGTCATGTGATCTGAGGCACCTAAGTCTATAATCCACTTTGTAGATAAGCCTTTAGAGGTGTGAAATGTGATTATTCCATAGAAATGGTGATCCAAATCCTCATCTGTGTCAGAGTCATTAGAGTTTGCAGTTGTGGCATGATTATCATTAATTGATCTAATTGTTATGGAGTGAACAACAGACCAGAGGTAGTTTGGGATTGAGAGGGCATATAGTCATAGGTGGGACTACTGTGAGCTGCAGCCGCCAATCTGGAAGAAGGGTTTGGTTTATGAGGTCCGGACCATCTATTGGTGGTGTTTGAAGCAAAGGTTTTAGGTTTAAAAGCAGGGTTCTTTCTGGTGTTTCTTAGATACCATCTTGAAAAACCAATCACTTGCCAACATTTATCACTATTGTGCCCTTTGACACCACACACAGTGCATACAACATATCTCTCTTGTTGAGTTATACCATACATAAATAAGATCAGTTTCAAAACTTTCAAAATATTATGTAAACCCACCTGAGGATAATAAGCATTATGTTGTATACCAGTTTGATAAAATATTGTTTAGCTAGATCAGTAATATTTATTATATTGTTTTACATGGGGTAGCAAATGTTGCTTTTAGTCTTAGACCCGTTATGTTAACCAAATGCAGCTAATTATATTTAGTTTTGTGTTTAATTTTATTTTAGCCCGGAATAAATATTATTATGTTTTAGACCGAATTGATAATATGTATAATTTTATTTTAGTCTGATGATATTATATATGTCAAACGAATTACTTTCAATTTATTTTGTTTTAACTCATTTATTTTTTTTTGTTTTAACCTGATAACATTATATTGGCCAAACAAATTTGCTTTCAAATTTTTATGAGTTTTTATTATTTTATTTTAATTCGAGGCTGCAAATCCAACTAATTGTACGTAATTTATTTTTATTTTTTATTTAGGATTGGATCAACAGTATAATTTTATTTAATATTATATATTATTTTGTTTAAATCAAACCATTAGACATATTACAATTCTATTTGTATTTATATAATTATACTGTAAATAGTAATCTATTTATGAGAGTATTTTATTTTAAAAATTTCTTTAATTACGGTCCCCAGACCGACTAACAACCAAACTTTTACCATTTTGTTTTTAATATAATAGTATAAATAGTGTAAAAGATAGATATATTGATTGAAAGATAATCAACATATATTAAAAAGAATTGTCCGTAATATTTTTAGAAAAAGATTTTTTTTATTTTGAGAAAATAAATAAGACAACATATTTTACTTAAAAAAGGTAGAGATTAAAAAGAATTGTCTAAAATATTTGTACAAAAAGAGTTGTTTTAGTTAGTGAAAATGAAAAAGAAAACGTATTTTACTTATAAAGGTAATTGGTTAGGTATTAATTAAGGATAATTGAGTAAAATATTTATTTTTTTTAAGAAAGGGTAATTATGTAATTGAAGGAAGGATAATAAAGTTTCGTATTTAATTTAATAATATAGATAGATAAATAATTCGATTTCAAAAATTAAATAATTTTTTTTATTTTGTTTATGTAATTGAATTATAAAGATAATATTTGCTTTAAGTATATTTGTCTTTTATAACAGTAAAAATTATATAAAACAATTTTTTTTATTGTGAACCCGTACAAAATATATCTGCCATAACCAGTTAGAGGTGTATATGATTTTGACTTTTGCATTATTCTAAGAACATAGGGTTTTGCATTATCTTAAACAATGAGATGAAATTGTTGTTATTATCGAGGAATAAGAATGATGATGTTAAGTTGTTCTTTTTAAGCAGTTAAGAGATTATGGATGGCTAAAGTCGGTGAATATTATTTAAATAAAATAAACAATTAAGTAGTTGAAAAAGATAATTTATTAGTTATTAGTGATTATAATATTATTATTCTATTTTATTAAATAAACTTTTATTTCTTTTTATTTTATAATTCGATTACTAAAGTTAATAAAAAATTTAAATTAAATAAGGGTGATTTAGTAAATTCAACTTATACCAAAAAACATACTCCCTCTGTTCCTGCCATTTGTTTACACTTTCCTTTTTGGGATGTCCCTTCCAATTGTTTACATTTCAAAATTTTCCAAAAATAGTAAAATTTTTATAATTTTTAAATTAACTACATCCACTACATTTCTCCACTATACCCACTTTATACATATAATATTAATAGATGCCACTGCTTTACTTATTTTTTCAACTTTTCTCCGCAACTTTATCATTTTTCTTAAACTGCCCGCCAACGGAGGGAGTATGTTTTATCAAAACATACGATAAGAAGCTTGAAAATATTGATCTTGGCCTGGTGAGAAGCTTACATCATGCTAATGATGTCAAATTCATTTGAGGTATGAAAGGTGCAACCAATTATGTTTATGATAGCCTTTTTGGTAAGACTACCTGGGCAGCGAAGTGCTTTTACCCATTAGAATTTTAGTTTTAAAGTTGAAATCTCAAACAGTGCAGGATATCAAGAGATATCATGTATGGACACATTATAACTGATTAACGTTACCTCTTCTGATAGCAACTTAAGTTCAGTGACTAAAGCCTTTGTTGTCTTCTCAATACCTCCGGTGATAAGGACAAAGTTTGCACCAAGCCAAACAAAGACAATCTCAAACTCATACTTTATATTTTAACTTAAAGTATGAGTTTGAGATTGTCTTTGTTTGGCTTGGTGACGACAAGGACGCGTTCTCTAATGACTTCTACATGCCGTGGCTTGCTGTCTCACCAAAGGATGAGAGAACCGTCAATGTCTTTGCAGAGGAGTTTGACTTTTCAGGCCACCCAGTGTGTTTCCTTCTTTTTGACCTAAATGGTCACCTGTGTCTTTACAATGCCAGAACGAACATCAATTCTTATGGTGTCAGAGGCTTTCCTTTTACCCATACAAAGATCGATGAAGTAGATATGGATGCTGCCAAACTCCGTTCTCAAATCATCAATCGCAAAAAAAATTCATTGCATGATATTTTGGGTCCTCATGTGTTTTCTCCGACAGGAGACGAGGCAAGTAAACATTAAAGAATGCGTATGTTAACAAGTGTGATGTTGACTTCGAGATTATCTACATTAATTTGGATATCAGTTCAGAATCTACTTCCTTCTCAAACACTATCCAGAAAATTCCTTGGGTGGTACACTCCTCTAAACCAGAGGTTGCACTATCCTTGTTCGAGTGTCTGTTTCCCATATCTCCACAGCTCCCTGCCATTGCAGCCTTTGGGGTAGATGGGCATCTGGAAACAAAAGGATCAGACTTAGCTTCTAATGATAAGTTGGTCTCTCAGTATCCATTTATACGGGCTGATATGTATGATGAGGTTTATCAAGAACTAAAAGACGAGCACGGATGGGACTTGGGGAACCTTTTTTTCTCTCCTACAGAGATAGAGACCAGCTCTTTTAAGTTCAGACAGATGTATGGCTAAATCAGTCAGATGGCTTTATATATATGTAATTAGATATTAAAGTCTGTATGCAGTGAGCAAACCGGATTCAACAAAAACTAGAAACTATTGTTTTTACGAGGATATTTTTTGTTAGTAAATTTGTACTGATATTGCATTTTTGCGTTTGACCCTTTTATGTGCGTTTATTATATTCTGTTTCTGTTCTTGTCTTGATTAGCTTTCGGAATCTATTATATTCATAATATCCCCATGAGACATTTTAATTAGTCTGGTCCCAGTATGATGAATTAGCAGGGATTGACTCTGGTCTGGTTCTGAATTCACCAACATGTGTGCGCTTGTAGTTTGTTTTATGGACAATGAGATCTTAGTTTATTGATCAACCGCTAAAGTGTTGTTATATCCGTTGCATTTTAAGTATGTATAGTGTTGTTTTATTCATTTTAAGTTTTGTTATACAGTAAATCATGTATAGATGTTTAGGCATAATGTAGTCCTGGAGTGTTCTTGATTATATCACTGCAGAAAAGCTGCAACATTTGGCTTTCACCAAAAACATTATAGTGAATTTAATCATCTTTCTAAACCACAATAATTGTGCAAATATATGTTTGGAAGGCATCAACATTGATTTTTATAATATGAAGACAAAAACACTATTATTTTTATAACTGCAGCTACGTTTGCCAATTCACCATCTTCAACCTGAAATTTCATCAAGTTCTGACCATCACATATTATTTTAATTTTAAAAGTTGAGATCTCAAACAGGGCAAGATATCAAGAGATATCAAGTATGGATACATTATTATAACTAATTAACGTTACCTCTTTTGACATCAACTTAAGTTCAGTGACTAAAGCCTTTGTGGTCTTCTCAATACCTCTGGTGATAAGGACAGGGTTTGCACGGCTGCAACTACCTCTGGATAATAACAGACGGACTTTAACACCTTCAGCGATAAGACCCTGTGCAAGAACAACGGATGTTGTCCCGTTACCAGCCAAGTCATTGGTCTTCGCAGCTGATTGTCTCACCAAGTTTGCACCAATTTTTCCCACCGGAGCTTCCAGTTCAACCAGAAATGCATCAGATATGACAACACTTTATCTGATGATCAATAAACTAAGTCACGGTCCATAAAAAAACTACAAGGCACACTAAAATAAATTTCATAAGCAGGCAAGTAAGAACTATCCTTAATATATCCGGAAGGTGATGTCATATACCATTCTAATTCTTGATATGAACTATTTCCTTTTGACATAACTAATTGGAAGATCTACTAATTAAAAAATTACCAAAACAATCTGTTCAACCCTAAAATTTAGAATTCCAGATGACAGAATAATAGAATTAGACAGAGAACTAATTCTCAGCATATAAATTCTCATTTTCACCAATCTAAGCGAATTAACCAAACCCCAAATGCCACAAATTATACAATCGACAAACACCAATTGATACTCTAGGAGCCGTAATTAACAAGGAAAAAATAAACTAGCAAAGGAGAAATAAAATACGGGAACAGACCATGAAATTACCTCGGACAGCCACAGAATCCATATACTAATCCACACTAACTCGACATCTCTACACCACCTACAACTCTCGATTCTCAATTTCTAATCCTCGAACTAGGCTATGCTAGGAAAATTAATCCAGCCACACTCCAGATCATCATCGTCTTTTCATTCTTCAGTTCCAAACACCAACCCTAACGGTCATAACTCACAAAGAACGAAATGGGCTTTTCACAAGTATGGGCAAATGTCCTTTTATCTGATTAAAATGTCTCACGAATTTATTGATTAAAAGGTTCATGGGATACTATTAATATAATAGATTCTAAAAGCCAATCAAGACAAGAACAGAAACACATTAAAATAAACCTACATCAAAGGGCTGAACACATAAAACCAATATCACTACAATTTCATAACAAAATAATCCTCGTATAAACAATATTGTTCTAGTTTTTGATGAACCCAGTTTTTGTAGCGCCATCTAACTGATTAACCATAAACCTGTCTAAAATTTAAAGCGGTGGTCTCTCTCTCTTCTGGAGAGTAAAAGACGTTTTCCAAGTTCCATCCGTGCTCATCTTTCAGTTCTTGATAAACCTCATCATACATATCAGCCTGTATAAATGGTGGATACAGAGAGACCAACTTATCATTAGAAGCTAAGTCTGATCCTTTTGTTTCTAGATGCCCGTTTACCCCAAAGGCTGCAATGGCAGGGAGGTGTGCAGACATGGGAAACACACACTCGAACAAGAAAACTGCAAGCTCTGGAGACGAGTGTACCACCCAAGGCATTTTCATGATATTGCTGGAGAAGGAAGTAGATTCTGAAGTGAAATCCACATGAATGTAGATAATCTCGAAGTTATCACGTTGCTTGTTAACATACAGATTCTTCATGGTAGACACAAATGATTCAGTCTTAAAACCATGAGTCCCAAACAATAATAATACATGTTTACCATCTAGGTCTGAAACAGTAATCTCCTCCTGCTAGGCAGATTAACAAAACAAGTTTCAGAGGAAGATTCAATAAAATAGTATATGATTGAAAATAGTATATGATAATACTACTTAGTTTTATAGTGATGGCTTTAGGAAATAATCTACAGCTAAATGTAGGTGCATTTTACCCATCATAATAATTACAAAAACTCTATTTCATGCTAGATAGTGCTCATAAATAATGACACATACCTCAGAACCTTGTCTACGCAAAATAGACTTGGATGATAATATTTCCTTCAGTACTAAGTCGCCTTGTTGCTTCATTTCCGCTTGCACAGCTTTTTCTATGGTAAACGGGTAGGCATCAACTCCAAAGCGTGCAAAGATGTGCGAGGCAAACAAGCTGACAGGAAGATGCTTATCGGCCTTAAAAATAACTAGGTCACATGCTCCAGATGAAAGATAAGGATCCTTAAGGTAATTATGGAAAACTTTATGCAAGAATCGACACTTAAAATCGGGCAAAGTGTACCAAGGGATACTACGTTCGAGATCACTACATCCGGCTCTGATCCGTGACCAGGAGGAATGATATGATGTGATGATGGGAATCAAGACAAAATCATCTTTCTTATTCTCACATATACGTTTCAACTCCTCAAGGACAATACGAGATGGATATGGGTTCAGCATGTAAAGACCCACGGTTTTATCATTTAAGTCAGAAGTAGGTACCTGCAAATATACACCAACATGAAAGGTCAGTCACAACATATTTGGTATGAATGATCAGTCAAGCGAAATGGAAAATATTTACTTGCCTCGTCTCCTATCGGGGAAATTACATGAGTACCCAAAATATCAGGCAATGCAACTAGTTTGCCATCAATGATTTCAGAACATAGTTTGGCAGCATCACTATCTATTTCCTCCATCCGTTCATGGGTAAAAGGAAATCCCAAGACACCATAAGAATTGATGTTGTTGCAGGCACTGTGAAGAAATAAGGAGCCATTGCGGTCAAAAAGAAGGAAACGCACAGGGGCTGGAAAGTCAAACTCTTTCGCAAAGATATTGACGGTTTTCTCATCCTTTGGTGAGACTGCAAGCCATGGCATATAGAAGTGATTAGAGAAGACGTCCTTGTCGTCACCAAGCCAAACAAAGACAATCTCAAGCTCATATTTTTCGCTATGTCTGCCATAGTCTTGGTAAGTTTCTATCATGTCGAATAAGATTCCAGGACAAGTAGCTTCCACATTGCGGACATCATCTTTCAAGAGATGGAGGATAACAAATTTGTTTTTAAGTTGGTCAATCTCAACCTGAGAGAAGAACACAGAATAACGAATCAATCAGAGCATCTCCAACAGTGATCCAAAAATCCAAATTTGGGGCAGATTATCCTAAATTCTTCTCCAACAGTGATCTAAATGGTGATCCAAATTTGGATCAATAAACAGTACTGATCCAAAATTGGATCACCACTGTTCACTGATCCAAATGACTTACAAGTAAAATTAACCAAACACTTACATAACTTATAAGTATTCATCTACTTATCACTTTTACGTCACTTATTAATTTTAAGTAATGAGTTAATTATTTTAAGATTTCCCAAACGGGCACATAAATTGTTAATAATAATTAAACGATAAGTTTAAGATAAAATTACTTTTTGGATCATCTGGTGATCCAAATTTGAATTTTTGAATCAAAACTGTTGAAAATGGCCTCAAAGAATCGCCGGAATCCTAGATTTGGACAAAATCAATTTCAACAACAATTTCATTCCAATTTGGCATTCTTGTTTAATTCATTCCACTTTCAACAACAATGACAACAAACACAATTTAAATTTACCACAATTGAAGTTAGTTTACCTTATGGCCTTCCCATGTGTATAGGCATTCTGTATTGGCAGCACCCAAAAGATCGAATAGGTTAGTATTGCCAAGTTTATCATACCCCCATGGTTGAGTTTTATTTAAGAAAAAGTCACTAATTGACCTCTTTGAAATTTCTGTTTCATACGACTCCAGTGATGGTTGATCTTCAGGTTGATATTTAGGCTTTCTGTCCCGAATATGTTCCATCTTTTTCACCCATTGGGCGACACATTTATCAGCATCGTATCTTTTCGCCGTCTTTTTCACAAATTCAGTGGCCATACAGAACATAATTTTTCTGCTGTAAGACTCAAACTATGAACCTGTAAAAATTGTTAAAATAAAAAACATATAAGTTTAAATATAATACGTTGTTGTTGACGGGATTCGAATCCAGAACCTATAAAAGTAATTTAATTGTTAATATAATATTATTTTATTAGTGCATCTAATGATTGTCATTTATTTGGGTTTAGATCTGACGACTTTATTTATCGTACCAAACAACTGTACCAAATAATCGACCAACAACCAAATAAAGTATGTTCTGCTTACAATAGTATAATATAATATACACAGATAGATTGGGCCAGCCATAGTGGTGTGTATTAGATCAAAGATATTTGTCTATTACAATTTTATTTTATTACAAATCTAATCCGATGAAAAAGTTTTCAAATTTTCTGCAATTTTATGCAACTAGATACAATTTTGGAATACAACCAAAAGCAAACTCTAATGTAACCAAAAAAATTCGATACAACTAGTTTATCTGGTAGTTGTATATCTAGTAGTTTTGATTGTATCATATTCTTAAAAATAATTTTAAAAATATACTAAAATTGCATAAAAACTTAGAAAATATATTTTTTTAATAATTTCTCTATATTATATAGCACAGTAATTAGTATTATTAAATTGTCTGTAGGGTACATTAATCTTATATTTTTGAACAACTAATTATTTTAAGATATTGATTATTTGATGATATTTAATATTTTTTATTAAAATACCTATCCCTTTTTTATTTGTGGAACTAGTACATAACCATGTGTGCACCATAACTTTACAATCTGATGATATAGTGTAAGATGGAACAACTAAAGAGTTGGTGGGGCTTACCTCTAAGTTCTAACGCCCAGATTTTGGGGCCAGATTTTTTAGAACGGACACTTATTTGTAAAGAAAAAATAAATCGACTCCTCCTAGCAATTTGATGATGCTAGGACTAACTCTGTAGTAGCATTTTAAACAGGAAATGCCACTGAAAATAGACCTTTGGTATTATCAACCTCATCATCAACATCAACTTTAAACTCATTATGAGTGGAAAGGTCCAAATTTGAAGGTACATGTTGTTTTAGAGTCAAAAGATTGGAGATTTGATTAGTTTGTTGGAGAGTTCTTAATGCAGATGATAATGACACCTCAACAGAGTAAAAAGTTGCAAAGCAACAAGCTGCATTGGTGAGCCTTAAGCCACAACATTGGCTCACTATAGGACGCGCTATAGAGTCACAAGTTATGCAGGAGTTAGACAAGACTACTTGGACTTTGAGTCATTACTTAGCCAGCTGCAATTTTAAAAAGTTTATTGGGATCTGTTTTGTCTATAAATATGTAAACCATAACTTTATTTAGTCAAGTTTGTTGAAATCCATTTTATCAATTTTTCTCTTTTCTTCTTGTTCAAGTTTACTCATATACATTCATAGTTTTACATTTCTAAATCTATCATGATATCATAGCCAAACATGACTGTTTACGATTGTAGATGTCGTTGCGATCTTACTCGTTCACGCAATTACTGATTCGTTTTCAATTTCGCATTACTCACGACGAGTTTAAGCCCTAATTTCCAGCTTCAATCGTTCTTTTTCATCCTTTACTGCTTGTTTCTACGATTAAATAGTTGAGACTGTTATCGTCCAAATCAAATTTGTTTAATTTGAAGCTGTAGATTGATATTTGTCAAATAGACTTGTTTTGCACAAATTGACGAGTATTAAATTACTTTTCTTCTATCAGTCATGTTGAAAAATACTCTTGTGGATAATGTCCGTACTTCTGCTTCAAGTAATCATGTAGATGATGTAATTGAAGAAGAAAATGATACAAAACATGTTGTTGTTCAGAATTTTGGTGATATAGCTATTGATAGCAATGCACATTCGTTGTCATACATAAAACGGATCATCCAGGCTTGCAATTGTTAGCTAAGAAACTACTATGTCCAGATAATTACGCTTCTTGTTGTAGATCTATGCAGATAACTTTGAATGCGAGAAACAAGTTTATTTTGGTTAATGGAACTTATCCGAAACCAGCTAAATCTTCTCTGATGTATGCACAATGGGAAATATTCAATGATCTTTTTCTAACTTGGATCTTAAACTCAGTAGCGGAAGACATTTCGGATGGATTGAATTATGTCATTACAACTAGTGAAGTTTGGAATGAATTGAGAGAGCATTTTTTCTGGAGTAAGTGGACATAGAATTTTTCAGGTTTTGAAGGACATTCATAGCCTAGAACAAGGAAATAGATCAATTGAAGTCTATTTTCACAAATTGAAAGGCTTATGGGATGAGTATGTTATTCTTGAGCCTAAGGTATACTGTGTTTGTGGTGCTCACGAAGTTCAGATTGAACGAGATCAAAAAAGGAAATTACTCCAATTTCTCATGGGATTACATGACAGCAATTCTACAATTCGTGGTCAAATCTTAATGATGACATATCTACCCACCATTTTCTCAAGCTTATGCTTATGTTAAACAAGATGAGAAGACAAGGCAAGGATTTCAGAGTTCAGTTCAAAACTTGAGTCCATTTGCTAATGCCTTGGTAGCAAATTCTAGTGTAGATGCTTCTGGTTCCAGTGTTGTTTTTAAGAAAACATCGGTCAAGTCAGTTCTTAAACGTTCATATTGTAATTACAATGGACATACTAAAGAAAATTATTTTAAGATTATTTGTTATCCAGTCAATTGGAAAAAGAAGAAGGAAGCTGGTAGTTTGAAGAATCCTTTTCAGTTTTGTATTTGCTTAAGAATATTCAGGCTAATTCTGCTTTAACTGGTTCCATAACTTCCAATAATGATCAGATGCGTAATATGCAGAGCCAGATCAATCAAATCATCCAGATGATGAGTTTCTTTATAGGAAATTCTACAAGCAAAGATAGTCCCGAGGATCATTTAGCTGGCATGGTCACTTCAAGAGTGAGTCTGGTTGTTTCTTAAGTTTTCACTTATGTATGGCTGATTGATTCTGAAGCAACGGACCATATTTGTTGTTCACTTGATTTACTGGTTGATGTCAAGCATTTACCGGTACCTATTCATTTGGCTTTGCCAAATGGTGTTTCCCTGTTGGTAAATCAGATTGGTACTTTTAGTGTGCATCCACAGTTAAAATTTATAATATGTTGTTTGTTCCTTCTTTTGGTTACAATTTGTTTTCAGTTTCCAAATGGTTGTCTGATTCTATAGGAGTAATTTATTTTCAGCCTGAATCTTGTGACTTCTTTGGCTTGAATTCTACAGTGCCTTTGGCACATGGGAAGTTGATTGATGGTTTATATCATCTTAAATTTCAAGCTTCCAATACCTCCATTGGTGATAATTCCCAACTGGTGAATACAGTAATGTCTAAGCATAAGCTTAATGCCCTTTGGAATCTTCGTATAGGGCATGCCTTTAATGAGGTTCTTTATAAGACAGCAGATCTCTAAGGCACTGATTTGGACAAATGTAATCAAGTATGTCCAGTATGTCCTTTGTCAAAATAAACCAAGTTTCCTTTTACCCTCAGTACTGCTCAAACTGATTGTATTTTTTAGTTGGGTCATATTGACCTATGGGGACCATATGCACATGAGACGCATCAAGGTTGCATGTATTTTCTCACTGTGGTTGATGATCATTCTCGCTTTGTTTGGGTGTTTTTTCTTCCCAATAAGCAGTATTTTTTTACTTAAATTTAACATTTTGTGAGTTCTATTGAGACTCAGTTCCACACTAAAGTGAAGCAGATATGCAGTGATCATGGCACTGAATTTTTCAATTCAGCAATGAATTCTCTATTGGCTGATAGAGGGATTGCATATCAGGCCTCGTGTGTTGGCACACCAGCTCGGAATGGACGAGTTGAACAGAAACATAGGCAACTCTTGTCTATAGCTCGTTCCATTCGTTTTCAATCTGGATTACCAATTATCTACTGAGGTGAATGCGTACAAACAGCTTGTCATATCATAAATCGATTTCCAACTCCGGTTCTTGATCATAAAACTCCTTTTGTTTGTTTGTATGGTAAGGAACCATATTATACTCAGCTGCGTGTTTTTGGTTGTTTATGTTTTTCATCAATTCATGATGGAAACAAGTTTGGTCCTCTTGCTATTCGCTCAGTTTTCTTGGGCTAGTCCCTTGATCATAAAGGGTTCACACTATTAAACCTCAACACTAAGGAAATTTTTGTCTCGTGTCATGTGGTTTTTCATGAATCCAAGTTTCCTTTTCATGATACCAACTTGCAGGCTACTCTTAATGATCCTTATTGTGTTGCTCAGTGGTTAGACTCTTCAGATTCGTCTTTTCTTGATACTAGCACTCTTAATTTGGAGGATAATCATATTATTCCAGTAGAACAAACAGTTCTAGAGACTAGTGGACAATCTTTCGAGAACGCCACTTATTCTGATTTTTCAGATTGGCATGACTTTCCATCTCATGTTGATACTTTGGTGCATTTACAACCAACTACTGATTTCTTTGCAGAATTTACAAACCATTTTATTCGAAAGCCTACTAGAGATCGTAAACCTCCAGCTTGGTGGTCTGATTATCAAACTCATAATGTTCAGACTCTGAAACCTATCAAGTATCACATTTCAAATTTTGTTTCTACTGCTTCCTTCTCGACAATACATTCTGCATTTATGACAACATTAATCCAGAGAACAAGGAACCCAATTCTTTTACTCAAGCAATTAGAGATCCTAGATGGATAACAGCTATGAACAAAGAGCTTGATGCTCTTGAGTCTAATAATACTTGGGTTTTGGTGCCTCTGCCTTTTGGAAAGCAGACTATAGGTTGTCATTGGGTTTTCAAAATCAAATATCTGGCTAATGGTGAGGTGGATAGATTCAAAGCACGTCTTGTGGCGAAAGGGTACACTTAAGAACCTGATCGACTTTCATGATACCTTTGCACCGGTTGCAAAAGGGGTGACTGTGAAATCAGTCATGGCAATTGCTTCTTTAAAGAATTGGCCTCTTTATCAGCTTGACATCAACAATGCATTTTTACACAATGATTTGAATGAAGAGGTATACATGGACTTGCCATTGGGCTATATTTTAAATTCTGATTCAGTACATCTAGTATGCAAGTTAATCAAGTCAATATATGGATTACGTCAAGCATCTAGACAATGGAACAGAAAGATATCATATTTTTTGTTAACTCTTGGTTTTAAGCAATCTCTTGCAGATTATGCTCTTTTTACTTGTCAACAAGGTTCATATTTTACTGTGACGGTGATTTATGTTGATGAGATCTTGTTAACTGGTAATCACACCTTATTCATCACTACTATTTTAAGAAGCACTTCATGAGAAGTTCAGTATTAAAGACTTAGGTCAAGCCAAGTATTATCTTGGGCTTGAGATTTCTCGTACTGATTCTGGTTTGTTACTTAGTCAACAGAAGTTTATACTTGACTTGCTTTCTCACACAAATTTACTTCATTCTAAGCCACTTTCTATTCCACTGGATCAACACACTAAGCTATATAACAATGTCAAGCCTGGTGTTCTAATTCCCAATCCATCTTTCTATCATAGTTTGGTTGGTAAACTTCTGTACTTGACGCGTTCACTAGGCCCGATATTAACTATATTGTTCATTTGCTCAACCAGTTTATGCAAACTCCACGAGCAAAACACTTGGATGTGCTTTTTAGAGTTTTAAGGTACTTAAAATGTACTGTTGATATGGGTCTTTATTATTTTCTTGCAGCCAATCCTTTGCACCTAGTTGGATATTGTGACAGTAACTGGGGTGGTTGTACTATCATTGTCATTCTGTGACTGGTTTTTGCTTGTTATTGGGTTCTGCATTAATATCTTGGCAAGCCAAGAAGTAGACTGACACTTCTCAAAGCACTGCATAGGCAGAATATCGAGCTTTAGCATCGATTACTACTGAAATCATGTGGTTGAAGTACTTGTTGGCGGATTTGAGTGTTTCGGTTATACATGTTGTTGATGTGTTGTGTAACAACCAAACAACAATTGATATTGCTAACAATCCAGTTCAACATGCTCGCACTAAACATATTGAATTGAATTGTCATTTTATTCGTGAGAAAGTTCAGGATGGGGTTATTGTGCCTACGAAAATTGCTTCCAAGTTATAATTGGTCGATACTCTAACAAAGGCCTTAGGAGGAACTTCTCACTGGTTCATATGTTCCAATCTCGGTCTTCACAATTCGTGTGTGCCTCAAGCTTGTGGGGGGAGTAATGCAGATGGTAATGACACCTCAGTAGAGCAAAAAATTGCAGGGCATCAAGGTGCATTGGTGAGCCTCAATCCATAACACAGGCTCACTATAGGACTTTCTCTAGAGTCACAAGATATGCATGAGTTAAACATGGCTACTTGAACTTGAGTCATTACCTAGCCATCTGTCATTCTGAAAAGTTTGTTAGGATCTCTTTTGTCTGTAAATATGTAAATCATAACTTTGTTTAGTCAAGTTTGTTAAAATACATTTTATCAGTTTTTCTTTTTTCTTCTCATTCAAGTTTACTCATATACATTCATAGTTTTATATTTCTAAATCTATCAGTTCTTGAAGATAATTGTTAGCGGACTCTAAAATCAGGTTGGTCGAGGTTGGTCAAGATATGAAATTAGATTTATCTTTACGACAACCCCACAGTGCAGGACTAATCTTCAACTACGAGATAAATTATTATTTATAGCGAGCCGTTATGACAACCAAACAAAATTTTTAGTTATAGTAGCCACATCCAATACTCCATAAATACTTTTATCATTGCTCAGCATGTTCGAGCATTTTCTGCCAGAGTATGGCCTTAAAGATTTTCTAATAAGCTGGCAAGTGGAACGCAACATACTATCAAGATTTAAAGGGAAATTCTTAGACAAGGAAGTACAAAAATCACTAGAAAGGGTCAATCTGAAGTGGTAGTAAATTCAGGTGGGTAAAGCTTGAAGATTCGTCTGATACAAAGCTTTTGGGTTATCCACAGGCTCTATCACAATTTGGGTACTTTTTGATGGATATTTTGCGGGAGAAAGGAGCAGATGAAAACTTTATCGCATATCGACATTCAATATGCTCATGATATCTCATGAGTTCTAAATAATTTTCACTGCAAGACAATAAATGCTTAAATGTCCAATATAAATTAAATTTTGTTATGTTTGGTTTAAGTGATCAACTATCAAATTAGCTATTAATCATGCATGTAGGATCTCTTTAACACTCTTTTATTCTGATTGATTGTCATAATTCTAGTGTGTACTCACAGGATTTGTGAATGAGCTGGTACCAGAGAATATCTTGAAATATGTGGCAATTAGCATAACTCTTAGAGCATGGTGACATTCATGAAAAGACCATTTTAGAAATTTAATAGATAGCAAGCAGACATTTAACTATAATGTCGTTGATATATAAAGGATAACGAGTAAACACATAACAATTATGATCATGACATCAGCAGGTCCTATGTATTCGAAATTTTAGGAGTAGTATTTCATGCAGACAATTGTGTTAGGAGTTGTCCCACATCATTTGTGGGGGGGCAAATTGCTATAATATAAGCAGGCAGATAACTCCATTAGTATGAGGCTTTTTGGAGTAACCCAAAAATAAACCCGTGCGGGCTCGATCCAAAGCGGAAAATATCATACTAATGTGGAGTTAGGCCTGCTTAGCAAGCCCAACAAGTGGTATCAGAGCTTTCAGGTTGTAACGCTCCAAAACAATCTCAGTTGGGCTTCCATAATAGACCTAGGAGGAGGCAGATGGGCTACCCCGTATGGGCTCAAGCAAAAGGCAGGTGGACTTTCCAGTATGGGCCTAGGGGGAGTCAGAAAGCCAGAAGGATTCTAGTATGGGTCAAGGGGATAAGATCACATCATTATGTGGCAGATTTGGCAGGAGTCGAGCCCGACTATGATCATTGCCACAACGAACGGATTGGTTCTTCTTGCTAACGTATGAAGTCCTTTTGGAGTAATCCAAAAACTAAACCTGTGTGGACTCGACCCTAAGCGGACAATATCATACTAATGTGCAGTTTGATCTGCTTAGCAAACCCAACAAATTGACCAGAGTCATTTCTTGTTTTGAGCCTAGTTCCAGAGCTCAATGTCCAGGAATTGAATATAGCTACGAAGCCATAGTAACAATGACAATCTTCTGTCAAAATAATAATGACATCTCTTGTCTTCGTAATTAGAAATTTAAATCAGTTTTTATATTATTAAGTTATAGGAGAATTGAGAAGTATAGACAACACTTTAATTCTAAACCGTCTTCATTTTGATAAAATATAATAATTCCTATAATAAGAAATATATCATTTAAATTACAAAGATGTGAGATAACAATGGGCAAGCTGGATATCAATATCCAAGTTAATTTCAAATTTTCACACATTTATGTATAAACTGAATGGATCGCAAATCGTATGTTTTCAAAATTTGAAATTCTATCTGTTGAAACATTATATCAAATTAAATTACAAATAAACTAAATGTATTGCAAATCGTATGTTTTGCAAATTTGAAATTCTTATTCGTTGAAATATTATATCCACGTAAATCACAAATATATGAGTAACGCTCCGCAAGCTCGATAACAAGATCCTGTTAATTTCAAATTTCATTCGTTTAAAATATACGGATCGCAAGACATGTCATTAATTTTTTAAAAAATTTGGAAATTCTATCCGTTGAAATATGTATACATATACTCGCGCTATCAATATACGTTATAAGAGAAAACGATATAATTGGATATTGAATTTATCTCGGTATATATTTATTTATAATATCCTGAATTGATAGATTTCAATGGATTTCAATATTTTCTTTAAAAAATATACATAAATACTATGGATCAGTACAATATCTTATTTATTATTACAGATAAATAATTTTAGATTATTTTCAAGATTTTCCACAGTAGTTCTTAAAAGTCAAATAGTTTTATCTCCCCTTTAACTTCTCAATAGATTGTCTTTGTAATCCCCCACCTCACCTCCTCATTATACTATATATAAATCTATACATACACATTACACACAACCATCCATTGGAGATGTCCAAAGCCTCTCTACATTTTCAAGTCTTGCAATTGTAATTCAAGGTACAATTTTACTTCAGTTTTCTTGATTTTCAAGTTCTGTGATTGTGATTATTGGGTTTAATTCTTTTGTGGGTCGTGTTTATTTGAGTTTAATTGATGTGGGTTTGTGTTCTTTTGTTGATTTGTGAGCTTGATTTTGAGTTTAGGGGTTGATTTGGTTAAAGTTTGTATGTTTTGGTCGGGTCGGGTCGGGTCGAAAAGTTTTGATCTTTGAAGTTGATTGAACTTTTGATGTTGGTTTTTGGTTCTGATGAATCTTGTGTCATCAAGTTTTTATGGGGTGTTTGGTTTAGTACTTTAATTTTAGTTTCTTGAAATGAGATTTATTTGTGTTTAAAATGTTTGATTTTGCATCCTTTTACTTATAATTTGTTTGTGTTTTGATGATGAGGAAGTTGAGAGCAATAGAAAGATTTTAGCTTAACTTTTATGTGATCGTTATGTAAAATTGTAGGTTTTTTACTCTTTTTCGCTTTGTGCAAATTTAGCAGGAAGGCTTTAACATGAGTGCCCGAGAGTCGAAGAATCCTGTAACATATGCTAGGAGCTCTAGTAGGCGCAGGAAGAGGCCTTTGGAAGTAGATCTCAATGTTCCGCCACCTGCAGAGAATCGGGAGCAGGGAGGGGTAGCCACTGATGCAGTAGAGTCTCATGTTGGTCCAAGTGTACAACAAAGGAGTTCAATCACACCTCCACCTATTGACCTTGAAGCATTAGATGATGATGTTATTATATCGTCTCCTAGAGCATTTGCAGAAGTATGGTTTCCTTATTTATTAGTATTATTGCCAATCTATCTTACTATGTTATAGTGACTATCTTGCTATCTTATGTGACCGTTTAATGCTATTACTAATGTATGTGTGTTAATAATTTATTACAGGCAATAAACAAAGCTGGAAGGCCTCGTGCAAGAGCGATTCGAGTTGATGTGGATTTGAGTATTTCAGGTTCTTATACTATATGCTTATTTTTTGTTACAGAGCAAGAGTTTTTTTTTTCCTTTTGCTAATTAAGTATTTCAAAGTTATTTATATAGTCACGTATGAGTTTCCATTCTTATTGTGTTGTTATTGTTGTTTCTTGTTTATGTGTACTTGTTTCAACAAAGTTTGCTAATTCTCGTGGCTGCAATAATACTTTAGAATGCATTGTTTTTGTTACCGTATCTACGAACTTGGAATCCTTCTATTCTTTGGAACTCTAATTTTGATTATGCAATCAAATCAAATGCAGATGGTCCATCGTCGAGGGCTGCTCGCAGCAAACGTGGAAGAGGTTCCCCCAACCAAACAGCTATTGATGGAAATCTTTTCATAAATCTGGAAGGAAATGGCAATTCAATGGTAATAAAACTATACCTCATTTTAATATGTTAATGAATAAAGATGATTTATATTCATTATCACATTAACCCGTGAGTGCACATGTCTTGTTCACTTGAATTTGCTACCTTGCTCATCAAACTATGGAATTAAGGGGAAAATCCCATCCCCTGTTTTTGGGCACCTTGTTGTCATCTATAAGCTTGTTTTCGGCACCTTCATTGTTTTCCTTCACTTGTAATGCTCTGTTTTATTTTTGCTTTTAAATTCCTTTTATCCTTATAATTGAACTTCTTTTTTTTAATTTGTGCTCGATTATGCGACCAATTTATATTATGGTCTTAGTAATAAAATGTTAACTTGCATTGAAGGCTTGAATTGAACTTTTTTGTTGACCTTATTATAATTTTCTGAATGCTTTCATCTTTATGCAATTGTAGAGAGATAATGTGCGTCCCGTACCCGTTGTGACTCCGCCTCCCCCGCCGCCTAAGGAACTAGTGTTTACATGTCCAATTTGCATGGGCTCAATTGTCGAGGAAATGACAACCAAGTGTGGTCATATTTTCTGTAAGGATTGTATCAAGGCGGCATTAGCTGTTCGGAACCAGTGTCCTACTTGCAGGAAGAAGATTAGTATGAAAGACACCCATAGAGTGTACCTTCCTAGGTCTCATTAAGTAGTAGTGCAGTCTGCTTGTTGTTCATTTAGCAAATGATTATATGTTGACTTGTCATCATTTGTCAAGACTTTGTGGCTCTTAAAAATTAGAAATCGATGATATAAATCTTGCATTATGGATATAGAATTAATTATCGGCCTTAAACTTCTTGGCCAAAACAATATCTGTAGTTTAATGAATTCCAAAGTTTATTTGAACTTATATTGTTTATTTTTAATGCTAATGCAATTGAACATGAAGGCTAGTAACCAATTTTTTCCGAAAGTTTATTCCAGAGCATTTTTTTAATTTACCAAGTTATTTTAACCAGGGGCATGGGCATACTCTTAAATATTACAAAATATTTTTTATTACTTTTAATTTTTATTTGAGGTATTTGAAATTCTAGGGATACATGTTGCGATATTACAAACTTTTTTTTGTGGTATATTCTCAGAAAGTTTCCACGGTGGCTATATTATTATCGAATTACCGGAAAAGATTTAATACTATACATAAAATGTTATTTGTGTTGTATTAGTTTCTTGTACTATGTTGATATGAATTTCGTTCAAAATGCGTGTATGATGTAAATGCGATTATATTATTATCAAATTGCTTAATACATATTTTCCGAAGTTTATTCCATAGCATTTTTTTTAATTTATTAAGTTATTTTAACCAGGGGCACGGGGGCATACTCTAAAATATTACATAATATTTTTTATTAATTTTGATTTTTATTTGAGATATTTGAAATTCTAGGGATACATGTTGCGACATTACAAGTATATTCAAAGAAAATTCCTACTGTGGCTATATTATTATCGAATTACCGGAAAAGATTTAATACTAAACATAAAATGTTATTTGTGTTGTATTAGTTTCTTGTGCTCTGTTGATATGAATTTCGTTCAAAATGCGTGTATGATATAAATGCGATTATATTATTATCAAATTGCTTACTACATGGTATATTCTTTGTGTTGTATTGGTAGGAATTTACAGTAAAACAAGATGTGATAATTATATTGCCATGAATAATCATATTATATATTAAATAATTTTTAAATATGTTACTCAAAATAATTTTGTAAGTATATTTTAAATTAGGTAGTGATGATTTTCTTTCGTTAATCAATTAAACCACAACTAATTTGATATGAAATAATGTCATGTTATTTAAAAATTTTATATAACAAAATTATGTTATGTTTATAATTATTTCAAAATCTCTAATTTTTTATTGTATTTTAATATTTTTAAATGATACATATAACTTAAAATAATATATGTATATATATATGGGTGTATGTTTTTATATATGTATAATTATTTTACAGTTTGACTATTAATGGATATTAAATATGAAATAAATAGGATATGAGTTTCATAAATATGACAGGAGTTAAGTGTAGTATTAGTGTTTGGAGAGTATAACTTGATTAAATTGTCTCACTCAACCCCCACTTACTTTATTATATATATAATAGATAGATGTGTTATAATATCATTTAAATATACTTAATTAGATGCGAGTAGGGATGATAATTTATACCGAACAGATGGATACTCAATTCATGCAGATTTGATCGGATTTTACTGAACCTAAATATATCGGGTTTGTATTCGGGTTTGGGTATGATAACCCGAACTATATTCGGGTCGGGTTTGAGTTTAAGGCATACTGTTTCAAACCCGACTTGAAACCCGTGTTAATATATAAATAATATTTTACATATATATAAATAGTATTAGTATAATAAATTGCATTATATATTACTTATATTAATACTAAAGAGAATTATACTTTGTACAGACTATTGCATTAAAATCTAACATTACTTAATTATTACCATAAATATGTTTTCACCAGCAGGTTTAAAACAAATATACCATAGCCAGGATTGTTATCTTGTTTCACCAAATTTTTTTTCCTTGAATGCCTGATTCATTGCTTTCTTTGCCTAATCTGAACCTCTAATTCAACCCCAATAATTTCAATATCGTCATTTTTATAAGCCCTTTCCTCGAATCACATCCTCGAATCAGATCACAGTAATTCTTTAATAGAGTTTGTGGGAATAAAAGTGCAATTCGGTAGAGAGATCTACAAACCCGAACCTGAACCGTACCCGATAAAATCCAATTCGGGTTTTTCCGGGTTCAGCCAATTCGGGGTTTTCCGGGTTCAGGTTCGGATTTGATTTTTGCTAAACCCGTTTCGACCGTCCCGATTCAAAAAGATTTAAGTTAAATAAGTACCCGGTGCTTAAATTTTTAGCCTACCAGCTATGCTAGACCAGCTAGTTTACTTTTTAATTTATCAAAATGAAGAATAATAAAATTGTCAACATCCCAAATTCTATCACCAGTCTTCTCCTCTCTCTGTTAATGGGCGTAGACTTAACAAGTTAATAGTCCGCTGCACAAACTCATTCGTTCATGATACTAGGCAAGCAGCAGCAGCAAATACAATTTAATATACCCAGGGGGCAAGCACAGCCATGCAGTCTATACATTCTGGCTGCCTGTTCATTAAACCATCTTCTGCTGCTACTGCATGCTGCTATAGGATTCTTCCCTGTTGTACTTGTCATCCTCTTCTTTCCGTTTTTTCTCGGTTCTTGCCATGCTGGTGCTGCTGTTTGCAATCAGCTGGATCAAAGCTCTCTTGTCAGTCTTCTCCCAAGCAATCAGTTTTTTCAACTGGTCTACTTCTGCAGATTGCTGCGTCTGGGAAGGGATCACTTGCGATGATAATGGTCGGGTTACTGGTTTATTACTTCCGTCTAAACATCTCCGAGGAAATATGCATCCCTCAATAGGAAATCTCACTTATCTTGTTCACCTTAATCTCTCCGACAATTGGATTTCCGGGCCTCTACCGCCTACCTTTTTCACGTCCTTGAATCAAATTCAGATCATTGACTTGAGCTCCAACCGTCTATCAGGAGAACTACCAGTACCCGGGGGCCTGCCTGTTACTGTCAAAACACTTGATATATCCAACAATCACTTCGACGGGATTGTCCCATCTTCATTCCTATCTGAAGCTCTCAACTTGGAAACCATCAATGTAAGTAACAACTTTTTTGCTGGTTCAATTCCTTCCTCAATCTGCACATATTCACCCTCTCTCTTGCGCCTTGATTTCTCCTACAATGACTTTCATGGAGAGATTCCCCTTCACCTTGGGGATTGTCCTAAACTGGAGGCTTTAAGAGCCGGTTTCAATAATCTTTCAGGACAGCTTCCTCGTGTCATATACAGCGCTTTGACACTGCAAGAGATTTTTCTAGCTGGCAATAAGCTGAGTGGATCCATTGAAGAGGGCATTACTAAACTTAGTAACCTCAGGATCCTATCTCTCTATGCTAACCAATTGACAGGAATTATCCCTAGGAGTATTGGAAATCTCTCATCATTGGAACAGTTGCAGCTTCATATCAACGCCCTAAATGGGACTCTGCCTCCATCTCTGATGAATTGCACAAGTCTCCGCATGCTGATTTTACGTGTCAACTTCTTGACTGGTGAACTGTCCTCTCTCGATTTCTCCAAGCTCCTTCAGCTTAGCATAATTGATCTTGGGAACAACAACTTCTCTGGTGAATTTCCACCAAGCCTTTACTTGTGCAAGTCGCTAATTGCAATTCGACTAGGAGTCAATCGATTACAAGGACAGATCTCGCCTGAAATCCGCAAATTACCTTCCCTATCGTTCCTCTCAATTTCCAACAACGGCCTATCCAATATCACAGGGGCAATTCAGAACTTGATGGGCTGTAAGAACCTTCGTATTATCATTTTCTCAAAGAATTTCTATCATGAGGCAATACCAGAGGCTGAACAAACAGTAGACTCTGATGGATTTCAAAACCTCCAGGTTCTTAAGATGGGTGGTTGTAACTTCACAGGTAGCATTCCCAAATGGTTGGGTAACCTGAGGAAACTTCAGGTACTCGAGCTATCTTATAATAGAATAAAGGGCTCAGTTCCGGGTTGGTTTGCAAATATGTCATACCTGTTTTACTTGGACTTGTCTGGGAACCTCCTACAGGGAGATTTTCCGAAACATCTAATTCTGCTGCCAGCACTATCATCAAGAGAAGGTGCAGCCCAGGTAGATGGTAGTATCTTAGAGTTGCCCATTTATGTAGCATCTGAGAATCAATACAACCATCTTGCCAACCTGCCACCAACAATAGACCTCAAAAACAACAGCTTCAGCGGAAATATCCCAGTTGAAATAGGCCAGTTAAAATATATACAGGTTCTTGATCTCAGTTACAACAAATTCAGCGGCACTATTCCTGACCAACTATCTAATCTTACCAAGTTAGAGAAGCTGGACCTTTCCGGAAACTATCTTACTGGTGAAATTCCTGCATCACTCCGACAGCTCCATTTCTTGTCTTCTTTCAGTGTTGCAGACAACAGTCTTCAAGGTCCAATACCAACAGGAGGGCAGTTTGATACCTTTGCCAATTCCAGCTACGAAGGGAATATAGGGTTGTGTGGTCCGATGACTTCCACGGATGTGTACTAGCAGCTCGAGACCTATACATCCTTCTGCGCGTAAAAGATCAGATAATGAACTTGATGAACTCATTGTTGGGCTTATCGTTGGAATTGGCTGCGGTTTTGGTATTGGCATTGGTATCGGTATTTATTTTGATGTTAATACTCTGTTAAAAAATTTATATTAGATGAGCAGCTATTTACTATTGTATGTGAGCTTGTATTTTTGTTTCTGAAACCAGCAATTAAATTTTATTCATTCACATCTTGCTCTACCAGAGCTCTCAGGCTTTGTGAAAAATAATCCAACCATACAAACTCACTATCCATACTAATATCCCATCTTGCAATAAAATGGGCAGCCTTATTTCCTACTCTCCTAACATGAACAAAATTAAAATCTCTACTTAATCTCTCTATGGCTCCGTTTGAGAGTGATGTTGAAAACTGCTGTGCTGTGCTGTCAGGAAAATATTAGATGACTGTTTGGTATTTTTTAGTTTATGCATATTTTGAGATATAATATATAAAAATTATGTTTTTGAGAAGGTTTGACGATGAAACTGATAGCTACTTCTTGCAAAAGCTAACAGCTTTTTACAAAAGCATGGGAGGACATGTTTTTGCAAATAGCTGCTTTTAGACCAAAAACGTTTTTTCAGACAGCAGTTTTTTGAATTTACCAAACACCTTTCTGACAGCTTTATCAGCAAAAAGCTAAAATTGTTGTAGTTGTAGCTGTCTGTAACAACAATATCAAACGGGGCCTATATCATTGTAGAACAGAAAGACCGGTGATGCACCATCCATGTTCTGGTTTACTGCACTCACCAAATTCAGGGCATCACTCTCTAGCACTACACTGTCAAACCCCAGCCTCCGTGTTAACAATAACCCATAAAGCGCTGCTCCAGCCTCTGCCATCTCAGATGACCAGATTCCGCATATTCTTTTTACCGCTGCTGCAAGAAGTCTTCCTCTATCATCCCTTATGACTACACCAAAACAAACACCATTGCCATTGTTCAGATGAGCATCCACATTTTCCTTGATTCTTCCGGTGGCAGGGGCAGACCAAGATCTACTAGAAGGGATATTAGAATGCGAGTGAGATGGTGTAATCCTAGCCATGTATGTGCGGTAGTCAGACTCCATCTTCCTAAAATCTATTGCCACTCCATTTGGCTCCATAATAGCACTCCATATACCTTGTTAATCTTTCCAGCAACCTAAGCAGATCTCTCTGCAAAGGAAAATGAGGGTGCATCCATAATGACATCCATAAATTCACTACATCCCCAAATCTCAACAGCAGATTTGCACTCAAAAATGGAATGAATGAATATTTCATCCTCGGCACCACAAATAGGACAAGTCCTAATCATTGTAAATTAAGTCGGAAACATTTAAATTCATGTCACTCCCATCTTTGGGTGTTTGAACCAAATGATTTCCTTTTCCTTCCTGATTCCAAACATTAATTTCTGTACCATTTCCCACACTTGTTAGGAATCAGTCTTAGTATACTTCAAGTAATAGTACTAGGGTCATGTTCCCTGACAATCGTGTGTTAATTAAGATTTATCTAAGATACTACTCCAGGAGAGTCGGATCTATATTTCAAGGGCCCAGATTTAAGGAAATTTTTTTAGCCTTCCGCGGATATTTTCCGCAGAAGGGCTTTTCCCCTTTCCGCGGAGAATTTCCGCAGAAGGGAGAAGGGTCCGCGAAAGGCTAAAAAAAGGGTTCTAGAACAGTGCGTTAGATATGACACGATTGTTAGGGATTACCGCCCATAGTAGTAATACTAGGAGTGAGGCAGTAGTAGTAAAGCAGTATGACAGGACAGTAGAGTCATTAATGGCATTTTTAGTCTTTTGCTTAGTTAGTTGCTCTACTGTGTGACAACTATAAATACCTGATATAAACTCTCATTTTCATCATGATTTGAATATATGGAAAATGGCATTTGCCAACAAATCTCTTTCTCTCTATAACTGATTCTTACTTTCCCTCTAGGGTTTCTAAACCCGTTCTATCTCTAATCTCTCTAAAACTCTGTTTTCTCTCAAGTTTCTCTCTGATTTCTACCTAATCTCTCTGATTCTATCTCTATTCTACCTAATCTCACTGATTCTATCTCTATTCTACTCTAATATCTGTTTCTTAGCTTACTTTAGCTGTTATCCTACTTAAATCAACAGAAAATATGAAAAATAGACACAAAATTGCCAGGAACTTATCAGTTCCTGACAACACTCCACTTCAGTCCTTAAAGAAGTAAAGATTTTGCCCCCCAAATGCTTCGCCATGTATAGCTGGGATCATCACCTCTACGAGTATCAAGAAAGTCTGACTGCTTAAAATAACGTGCTTTTAGGGCTAGGCTTAACAGTTTCCCGATATCCTGACTCAGATGATATCCCTGTTTTGCTAATATAGCCTGGTTAAACACTTTAAATCACGGAACCCCATTACCGCCCATTGCTTTAGGAAGGCACGACTTCTCCCATCGATGCCGTATTGAACAATAGCATATAAATTTACATCCCGTGAGATATATAAGCAAGGCCGTTCCTGACATTTAGGAGGCCTAAGGACGACAAAAAAAAATGGGCCCCTAAAAATGCTACTCTAAATATTTATATAAACTATTACATCGAAATACGCAATATCCGATTAACAATCACCTGATACAGAATCATGCTACAAGCCAATAACTTTTTTACTTCAAATTCTTTAGAAACAATGGTGACCTTGGGATAGTACCCTTTGGTACAATTAGCAAGAAAACTCTGGGGAGCTTTAATCACTTTTTCTGTCATATCTTAAAATCATAAGAAAAAGAACAAACAAACATACTTTTTAGCTACTAATACTCATTTATGTTATAAGTTACTTGTGTTATATAGAACAAAACCCAAAACACAACATTATACAAGAATAATTAGATAGTTCCTAACAGGGGAACATATCTACATCAAAATTCCTCTAGACAACCAAGATGTTCAGAAGAAATATATAGAGAAGAGAGCGATCACAAGAATGGGGAACAAAGAAACACAATAAGCTTATCTTTTTTCTGGTTTCTTTCTCCACTCTGTGCGGCCCCTATTTATTTCGAGCCCTTGACCTGAAACTCTCAAAAAATGCAAGAACTTGAGGGAGTCATCCCTGGCTTCTGTTGCTGCAGTAGCATGTCCATTAGTTCCTATAACCTTTGTCACAGCAGTATCCTCGTCTACCTCAGGACTAGTAAGAGAATCAACAACATCATCGTGCTGGCATTCACGTCTATAATCCAAAGTTATGGTTTCTAGTTCATGCGTATAAAGGACTTCCTGGGGAATGCTCTGTTAAAAGAGATGGCATGATCTCAATTAGTACAAATTCCTCATGTGAAGCCTCGGAAGGAATAGACACTTCCATATGTTCTTAACTGAAAACAGCAAGAAAGAGAAAAAGAAGCACTACACGGATGGTGAAAAATGAATAGGAACTAACCTCAAGAACCCATCCAATATAGGCAACATTGTTTACATGCTGGTTCATGTCCAGATCAGCTCTTCTTGGCTGCATACATATGAAAGAAATTTAACAAAAGTGCCTGGACAGAAATCTTGTGGGAAACGAATTTTTTTGAAATCCTACCGACAATCCTAGCCTAGAATGCTGAGCAGGATCTTCCAGTTTTGATATCTTCTTTAAACTTTTATTATTCTCTTCGGGAAATGATAATCTGTACACAGCATAAGTGAATGAGCAGGAAAATCATGAAAAGAAAAAGGGATCAGAGCAGCAGACATAGCCAAGAGGGAAGAACTTATGCCATGTAACATACATATATTTCTCAGAACCAACAAAAACACAAAAACTGAGGTAATCTTGATATAGTATACCATATAGAAACTGAAGAATGAGTTAAATTGTAATTTCGGGCAGATATAAATTTTTAACCCATATTGAATGCTTAGTCCCATAACCTTGTTGAATGTTGAGGGTCAGACATGCGTATTTTCGAGCAAGTAAAAGATTTTAATGTACCTATACTAGCAAATACCCCTTTCCTCTTATTAATAAGATGTAAGGGTTCAAGCCTCCATGGAGGCATATGTGTGTTAGCATTTATTTTTAACAACTGAAATTAACAAACAAAAACAGAATAGAGAAAAAGTTCATAATGTATAGCTTAAAAAGATTTGAAACATCATATTTGTCATTGAGGGATGTGAAGGTCCTCGTATTACCAATCAAGGAAAAGACGCTTTTAAGTATGACAGAGCAAAAGAGATATAATCTTTTCCTCTGTTAATTAAGACAAATTTAGAGAGACGGGCAGAAAGATTGGAACGTAAGCTCAATGCATAGTCAGATCTGGAATTTTTAGACTCACTACAGCCATCTGAGCATGCACAGTGTCTTTCACACTGGCTCTGCCATGCTCCAGTCCATTTTTTACATAAAAATCTATTTTCTTTTAAGTGATCATTTATTAGGCTGTTGAAGAAAACCATTTATCACAAAGGTTTACAACTTTTTTTTCCTTTAATAACAAAGGCTTACAACATTTTATTTTTCTGGATAGATCAAAGGTTTACAACCTTAAAAGTAAGCATTCAATTATGGCATGACTAATAAATTTAAAATGTGAAAACAACAAGCATTTAAAACAGTTTGTACGCACGCAACCAATGTTTGATAGCCCTTAAGTTGATTCTAGTTTCACAGATTGTGGTCTTCTCCAACTTTACAGAACTTGATCAAATTTTGCAACCCATAAAAAACCTCCAAAAAACTCAGGGGAAATTGCCTTTAACAAAGTTTGTACCTGAACAGACCTATTACTGAATCACCCAAGATATGGATGAAGAGACTTACGGATTGGTGAAAATCCAAATTCTATGCACATTTGACAATGAGAAAACTTTACATTGCTCTGTACTTGCACATAATGCGCATTCGTGTGTATTACTTGACTAATACTGCATATTAAGCATTTTATATTTCACAAGTCATGAGATAAGGTTAGTTAACCTAGACTTATACTCCCTCCATCCCAAATTAGTGGTCATACTTGACTTTTGCACGTAATTTAGCGTGCCTTGACCGCATATCTCCGTTAATTATTTTTCAAATTTTCTTTTTGTGAATAAAAGTTTAAGATTTAAATTTTATTCACAAAAAGAAAATTTAAAAAATAATTGACAAAGATATGTTGTCAAGGCACCTTAAAATACGCGTAAAAGTCAAACATGACCACTAATTTGGAATGGAGGGAGTGTTTTGTTGCTCATATGATCTTAACTGTTGTGGTGTTATGTTTCTAGAGTTTCTACTAATTAAACTGCACCATGTATTACTTTCATCTTTTATGGTTTTATTAGCATAAGCTATCATGGTGCGGGAGCCTGGGAGGGCTAATAAACTGGTTAAGAAGCACTCTTCTTAATAATTATTTCATCATGAAAAAATTCTATGTCAATAGAATCATACAAATATCAAGATTTGATATTTGCATGTTACGAGACTATAGATAGCAAACCTTGGTGTTTTGGGGCAGAAAACTAGATATTCATCTCGAACCTCATCACTGACTTTCTGAAGCCGTCTAGTATCTTGGTTCATCATCACCCACTTGCTGCAATCAGAATTATCAATTATTTAAATATAAGAACAAATAAATTACATATGAACTAAGTTTTTATCTAACTCTAATTAACAAGAAGACATTTTCACCACATGCAATGCCTCTTCGAAAAAACTTCAGATAGAAAGTTGACTGAAAGAGGTTGATGTATAAAAGTAGAGGCCATTATTTGTAATTATTTAAATTGCAAGACTAAGAGCATGTCTAATTATAGTGCTACAATACGTATAGCTATCCTATATTTGAAATCATATAACAGTAACACATTTCGTATTTTTTTGACAAGCCTAGTAGGGAACAAGGATGTGATATTTTGGTGAAGGATCAAGTTATAGTGCATCTTAGGTACTAGTAATGTTACTAATATTAGATCTGCAAGAAGTCAGAAGCTATGTCTACTTCTTTATACATAACCAATTAAATCAACAAACTTTCCAGTTGCTCATTATTTAAGAGTCAATCTAAAAAGAAATCTTAAGTGAACAGATGTGGGTGTGATTTAGTACTATTTCACTTTTCCCAGGTACTAAAATTACTTAATTAGTTTTGCTGATTTAAATACAATTAAAGAGAGGAAACATATATAAATGCACCTTGTAGCCCTGCCAATAACCTCATCAGTTGCGAAATCCTTGATAATCCAATCACGTCTAGTCCCAATTCTACCTTCACTTTGGCACCATGTCTCTATCTCAACCACGTCACTCCTGCACAGGTTTTTGACATATAATATCTATGGCAAACTTAGGCAGTTATAAATATAACCAGACATTTATGTTTCCAGATGGATGCCGTTTATTACCAAGCAGGATATCTATAGATTTCAATATGCATTCGTGCAGTCACCCATATCAGGTGCAATTTTCTCATAGTGGGTGTGGTTGCGAATCCATCAGTTGAAAATCCAACACTCTGTGCATGATTGCCTCCAACCTCCTGCATTGTGTTGGTAATATAGAAAATGTGTATAAGTAGGTCATGCCAAGCAGCATATCATACCAGAAGGACACTACCAAGAATCAACAGTATAATAAACACTGAAATTTCAATTGTAGATTCACTTCCGTAAGTATGCATTTGCCAAATCCCAATACATGGGGAAAAAGGCGTCAATAATTCTAAAACGGGAGCAATTAAACTTAACAATGGCAGGAGTACCTTTTATCACAGAAACAAGAAAAAGACTGATAGACAGAATGTAATGCACGATAGTATCAAAAATAGGGTTTTGACCCTGAGGATTATATGCAACAATTATATCCCTACGGATTGTGCAATCAAATATTAGGAGAATTAGCATTCGGAAGATAAAGAAGGAAAAATGGGCAATGGAACATTACAATATGCATAACTATTATATAAAACCTTATTCACTGAATTTTGAAGCTCCAAAATACCCAATTACCCATTTAGTGATATAAGACCCAAATGTCTTCCTCTTTGAAGAATGTTAACAAGGATGCAATCCATTTCCAAAAAACTAAAACAGCTCAACGTATAGCAATATCCCTAATATAGACAAAGACATGTGTTATTAACTGATTATAGTGTTGTGGTGGTACTGGTAATAGTATACTCTATTTAAATGTTAAGGGTATAACTAATAAGCTTTCATGTCCCTGTAATCCTTGCTCATTTCCCTATTTCTTACACTGTTCTTTTTCAGTTAACCAAACAGAAAGCACACATTTCCGACATAACCAAGCCAACAATTGCAAAACCAAATCTCTAGAACAACGAAAAAATAGCTTACAATTCACAAATATACAAAGAAAATGAAAACAATAATTTAATAAACAAACAAAACGAGCACCATAATCACACATCTTTACACCACACACACACACAAGAGTGCCAATAGAATGAAATACTACATTTTAGGGATACTAGTAACCCTAAAGATCGAAACTTCAACAAAATTAATCACATACACAAGCTCAAAACACTAAACCCCCACACATTTTATATAAAAAGATCACGCATGCATTCACCAATACAGATATAAACAGAAAAAAAAATCAAGAAAAGAAGAAAATGCATACATAGAGAGGGATGGGAGAGGGAGAGAGATAGAGATGGGAGAGAGAGAGATGGGAGAGGACAGGGAGAGAGAGAGAGATAGAGAGGGAGATGGGAGTGGCAGGGAGCGAGAGATGGGAGAGAGGGAGAGAGGGAGAGAGAGAGAGAGAGAGAGAGAGAGAGAGAGAGAGAGAGAGAGATGGGGAAATACCTGAAGGAGATTAGCAATGGTCTCAACAGTAGCAGTTTTATTGATCCCAACTTCATAACACCTCACAATAAATTTCTCCTTATAAGACAACCCATCTTCAGTTAAGCTCCCCAACCTCAATTTCTCCGCCAAGCTCTACACTTCTCTCTTCCTCTCTCTCCTTCTTCAAAACCCCCAACACCTGAGCATTAACCCCATTAGCACTAGCCGAAAAAGTCGGCGATCGCCACCGCGAAACCGCCGTGCGCCGGCGAATCGAGATCGAATCTGAAGTCAAGAAGCGACATTGAATTGGGGTTTTGAAATGAGGATCCACATTATAAGTTGGAGCTAAAACACTTTTAAGCAGCATAATGTGTGTGTTTGTGTGTGTGTTTTGTAAGAAGTGTTTGGATCAGAAGTAGTTTGAAACAGAGACAGACACACACACACTTGGGGTTTTGTCTGTGTGTAAGAAGATGTAAGTATATGATTTTAATATGTAAGTATGTCCCAGGAAGTGGCGTCGATACAATCGAGGTGAAGAGTTAAGGGAAAGTAGTTCTTTCTGGACTTGTGGGGGTGGGGGTGGGGGGGGGGGGGGGGCTACTACTATACTACTTTTGACCAACCTAATTTTGTCTTTCACTTCTTGCTTTTACCATTTTGCCCTTCCTCGAGTGGCTATTTTTAGTTTGAAAAAAAGAAGGGGAGAGTAAAGCTATTTCAATTTTTGTTACTCCATCTCAATTGTTGTGTTGAGAATTGAGATAGGATCGTGTTTCGGGTTAAATCGCATAATTTGTATAAAATTGATTTCAGTTGTCAAGAGTAATTCGTAATAATACGAATTTGAAAATTACGGGAATCACATGATATGTAAATTTAAAGATGTTTTTACGAAGAACATGGTACGGAACTTAATAAATGTTATAGCTGCTCTTATTTGATGATTCGTAGAATGTGAGATAAATAGTGTTTATACTCTCTTATTTAAAATTGTTGATCATATGTAAATAAGAGGCATATGTATCTTTTTAATGGGTTCAAATCACACTTATTCTTGGAGGACAAGTTACACTAGATGGGCTTGAGTTTGGTCAAATCCATCAAAACCAAGATTTGTTCATCTTGAGGTCGTCATGTTCATGGCCCAAGTCTAATTAGGCTAAAATATGTTGTAATGGCATTAAGAGAAGATATTTTGTTGATGAGACTCGAGAAAACCCGGAGATCTCACATACGACCTGTGGAGTCTGGTCATGCGATGTAGTCTTTATGGAGAGAATGACATCGCATGCGACGCTTTAAAGTATAGTCATACGATGTGGTTATATAGAGAGTACGTGCGATCACGGGAATCTTGGCGACACATAGCGATCCTTCCTTTCATGCGACCTCATATGTGATAGAGGTCATGAATTTTCGAGTCAACGGGGAAAATATAATGTAAATTGATAGGAGATGACCTCTATATGATAAAGTAGCATGTTCTCATTTCTTCTTTTGTAGCTACAATTAATTTTTTTTTAAATATTAATAAGATTTACGTGACCCATAATCGGGAGAGCCTCATATTCGTGTTTAGCGAGGCGACCCTAAATGGGGTGTGCTGACCTGTCTATAAGATTCAGTCCCTAACCGGACTCGTGTCTTCTTTGCATAGTAACGAGAGATGACCTCTATTTTACGAGACCTCGTGTTTTGGTAAAATTTTATTGACAATTATGCCCTTAATGAATATAGATCCAGCGTCAGAGTTTGTTATACCCGTTTTAAACCCATGCCAAAAACATGCATAACCGATGCTATTTTGAAGCTACGCGAATCAAAATTGAGATGTAATTTGTGTTTAATGTTCAGCTAATGTTTCGGGTTGGATCATGTTTTATTTTAATTTAACTCGCTTCTCTATTAAACCGAATGTATATATTAGTGTGTGTGTCTATATTAAGTTTTATATTTATAATTTGATAATATGAAACATTTTTAACTTTTGGAACATATGCTAAATTTTATTTTTGAATTTATAAACTTATTTAACATACCAATTAAACAATCATGTATTACTATTTTTGAAGGTAATATTGAATTTTTTTCATTTAACATGTTTTTGTTGCACGAATTGATCGCTGGGTTGAAAAACTTTATCATTTACAACTATGAAAGAATAATTCTGATTAATTATGCACATTTGAAGAAAGAACTTTAAATTGGAGAAATATTATTATACTTTTGATATCGTTAACAAAATTATATTATAAATTGTCAAAAAATCTGTTAATCTAAACCGATTAAAATTGAATCGGGTGATTTTTTTTACAAATATGGCTGATAACCTTAAAAATGAGTATCTATTCTCATAAATTCTCAAGGTGAGCGAGTATCAAATCCATAATCTGGGACACCAAAAGATAAACTCATAATCACTTGAATTATTCAACCGTGCTTTCGAACCGGGTGATTTAACTAAGTTGATTTATGGATTATGGGCTAGTTTAAATTTTAAATAATTGTTATCGTACATATACAATTTGATTTTTGTTTGATATCTAATCCGAATCAAATCAAACCGCGATCACCCCTATTTTTAATAATAATAAAAAAAATTAATGTAATTCTGCAAATATATGATATAATGACTCCAAACTATAATCGGAGATGAGATTTTAATACGAAAACATACTATGACCTCGTTCTATTCTTTCTATTCCGTGTTAGTAATTTCATTATCCAAACTATAGACTATTTTTTAACCAAACACACCATATTATGTGATGGGTATAATTTATTTTGATTTTCTAAAATAAAAAATGTAATTTTTTCTAGAATTAAACAATAAAACATGCGTCATTTACTCATATAATCATGACCGGATGATTCACTAAAATTCGGCCCATTAACTGGATCTAAACTCATTTTCAAGCCCAATCTCATAGATCAAGGTCCATGTCTACATCTTCCAGTTGGGCTGGCTCGTTTAATCTGAACACTTACACTGGCAACTGGCAAGAGATAACACACATGCATCATGTACATAAACTGATATGAACAATTAGCAATTTGACCGTAGTTGAAAGAAATTCCACCTGTATTACAAGGTATGTCAAGGTATGACAATCAATCGGTGAATTAGAGCACCCGTAGTACGGGGTCAAGTCATGCATGAGGATACGCAAATTGTCCAAATGACTGGACAAGTGAAAAAATAAGCATTAGAGTGGATACTTCCTTGAAAGTGTCCTCAGTCTGTCCTGGATTGGGGTCACTTGTCCACAAATTATTTTTTTAATAATATTTTATTGTCAAAACTGTACATGCATGTGATTAGGTGAGACTGTGAGCAGATATTAACACTACCATCGGTTACAATATTTACGTTAAAATCGTAACGGTTATATAAACGGTAACATTTTTATTTTATAAATACCAATTTCTATACCCTTATTATTCACACTCATTGCTTCAAAAAAATCTTAGCAAAAAATGAACTCAAATAATCCCCCGTCTTAGCCAAAGAAAAGATGTTGAACGAGTGTTTGGTGTGTTACCGTCCCGTTTCGCAATTGTACGTGGTCCGACACGCTTTTGGGATAGAGCAGATCTTGGACTAATCATGAGAGCATGCATCATAATACATAATATGATTGTTGAAGACGAGAGATACACATATGCCACTCAATTTGGTCCACTACCAACCTATGATGCTACAACAAATGACTTACTGGAACCAAATTTAGGGGAAGAACATTTTGTCCGGTATGAAACGTATGTCCAAAACAGTATGCAGGTGCAGGTGCGTGGTAGACATACACATCGTCAATTAAAAAATGACCTCGTTGAGCATATCTCGCAGTGTCATAATAATCGTTAATTTTTTAAAACTGTCACGTTTAAATTTAATGTATTCTTATTTCATATTTTTAATAACATGATAAATTTTAATTACGTTTTTTTTATCTTATTTAATAACATATGTTCAAATGAAGGTGGCAACGAATAAATGAAAGTGCTCAAAATTTTGGATCGTGGCATGATGAGGCATTATTTGCACTGTAGATTGAATTCAATCTACTGCCTCGGTAATATTAAACTACATTATTTACACAGTAGATTGAATTCAATCTACTGTCTCGGCTTCATTTGTTGTGCTGCTTTGGCATATCTCACATTTATACGAGAATCGTTAATTTTTTTATTGTAATATTTAAAAATTAATGTTGTCTTGTATGTTGTTTTTTCTTGGGTTTTAATAATATTATGCATTTTAATTATTGAAATGTTTTTAATTTTTTATAGTATTTTAAAAAAATTAATCACTTTCATTTAGTTGTTACAATTTTAACATTACTAATGTAAATTTAAAATCAAATTATAAAATCATTTTACTAACTATATGTTATAATATCAATATAAGGGGTCCTACAAAGTGTGGAAAATGGTCTTTGCATTGGAGGAGTTAGGGTCAATTTTTTTTTAAGTCACTCCGGACTGATGTGTCCAAATTTTGTCAGCAGAAAGACAGGGAAATAACCCCTGTATTGCGTATGCTCTTAATCGTATAAAGTATATACCGTCTAGGTTCAGAGAGGATATACTATATGTTATCTTACCTCATTCTAAATAATGAACAGACTGTTTTATCAAAACACCTTCGGCTTGTGTGTATAAATATGTATTTTATAGGTACAAAATAATATACAATAATACATAAAAGTACGTAAAAGTAAGCGGAACAATGATTTTTATAACATAACATATCATTTTATTAGAATGTGACACGTCATAAATATCGAAAACCGTATTTTATACTACGGCTTTCCAAAGTTCCAACAACCATTTGTTACGGACAGACCCAACGATCAAAATGTACTACTCATATCATAGTCTGCAATCTGCATGATAGAATAGTACTGTATTAATTTCTTTTAGTACATACTTCAACAACCAAATATTGAATGTGATTGCCAGCAATGACAAATGCGCATGACTATACATGTTTGGTCATCTGTTTCACACGGTCCCCACACTAACTATTTAACTCCGTTTTTAAGTCCTCAAACCCTAAAAAAACTCTCTCAATCCTCTATTTTTAATAGCCGCCGTTCGGGGCTTCCGTCGGTTTTCACCGGTGGAAAGCCCCGAATCATCTATTTTCCTTACTTTGTTCGTGTTTTCAATAATACTCCTCCCTGGGTAAGGATTTATATCGTTAAGATTGTATTTTTGTTTGATAAAGTCTTTGTTGGGTGAGATTTGTTCCCAATTTATTAGAGTTTTGTTTATTCCCTCTTTATGAGAGTTTGGTGTGTTTTTTGGTGTGTTTTGGTGTGATTCGATGTTCAGGACGTTAGATCTGCCGGATTTTCAGAGGTTTGATTCAGTGATAAAGATTTATATGAGATTGCAATTACGATCGATAGCTCAAACTGGTTTTAGTGAATGTGATACATGTGTATATATCAATTTGTATATATCAATTTCAACAAATCGCTTGATTGTATCTTCATAAAAACTAAATTTATCAGCGATATGATCTATTTTATGTTTTTTCGACTCAATTGTTCTTGTAGATGCTGCATGACTTTTCATTATTGAATTAATTCTTATTTTTTTTTTAAAAAACTATTTAACTCCAATTTATGATTGTATGGCTACAAAAACAAACTAAACATAACTCAAATTATGAAAGATTCACAAGCATTATAGGGGTACTTAACATTTTTTAGTGGGGGTCTTTATAAAATAAACATATTTATACTTTAAAATTTTAATAAAAAATTGCTAATTTTTGATTTTGTGAGGGCACCTGCATGAATCGGTCCTTGTTTTGTAGTCAGGTCAAATTAAATCATACGTATCTCAGTTTGCTTCCATTATCATTTCTTAATTATATAATTAGAGACTAATTAAATTAATCACTTCCGACCTTTGACATAATCAAATACTATTATAGTATGATGAAGAAGATCCTAGTTAAGATAATATGCAAAAATATAGTATGTGTTTACAGCTGTATAACGTGCATTGAGATGGAAACTATGTTATACCATTGTTCTAAAAAGCGGAAATCGGGATTTTTCAGTTGAGGGACCTTTCAGGGATTAATCGGATAATCGGTGATTAATCGAATTGATTAATCGGAAGCAATTTATTTAATAAATAATAATAAATAATTTTATTTAAATGATCTTTCATAAGATTTATAAAAATAAAATTACATATCACTAAGTCAAAATTTTCATAGTTAGAAAATTACTACTTACTAATTCAAATCTTAAGATTTAAAATAAATCGAGTGAGGGTAGGACAAAACAATACAAATATGATAGATGTAATCATTGTTGAATAAATTTAGAATATCTTAAGATTATGAATCGACTAAGCAAACGAGTTGAGTGTTGAGATTTAAGAGTAATTCAAATAGAGAATTTGTGTAGAGGATTTATGAATATAAGAATATACGGTTGTTTACTGTATGTAAAAGAGTCAATATATTAAGATATTATTATTAATATTAATTATTAAATGTTAAATATTAATTATTATTTTCAAAAAACTATTATTTTTCTTAAAAAAATATTTTTATTGTTATTTTTAAACTTTGACCGATTTGACCGATTTTTTCCAAAATTCCCGACTTTTGACCGATTTTTAAAAAAAACCGTACTTTGGCCCGATTAACGATTAATCGAGACGGCAACCGTCCGAACTCCGATTAAATTTTGACATAATGAGTATTTGATCAAGTCGTGAGAAATGATGATTGTGAGTTTACTATTAATTAATCTTACTCAAGTTTCATAAACATAAATAGAACTGTTACAGAACTTGAACTATTGTAATACTAATATAAAAAATGGTTTTTGATAAGTTCTAGAAGATAAAAAATTCCAAGACAACGCCACATTGTATAGATTATAATTTATATGAAATTTGACTTTTCGAGATACGTCTCATGTGATTTTAAAATTTTAAGGTCACCTTCCTGCTATTTCCCAAATTTTATGACCACATTGTATATATTTAAATTTATCACACTGCATTTAAGTGTTTTATGGTTGTTGTAACTGCATTAAATTTTTTATAGGATTATTTATAATTTTAGCAATTAATGTAGTACTATATATAGCATGCCCACACTTGTAGTAATTGACCAAATTGAGTAGTTGTGGTGGTCACATTACACACTTGAAAAAAGTTAATATTACTGAAAAAATTTGAAACCGCACTCAAGATATTAATATAAGATCCTGGTAAGAGCATTCTCGACTACAAGTAATGGATCAAGTGATGGAGTCTACCAATGGAGACGCGGTGATGGTCGGAGAGATTCTGGTTCAGCAGAGGCGCGAGGTGGTGCTGCCTACAGACCCCGGGCTTCAGGGTCTTGATCACCAGAGTAGTAATGCTGATACTCGTGCTGCGGACATTAAGAGCAGTACTAATGGCAATGGACATCATGTTAAGGAACCTGTCAAAGAAAATTTCAGAAAAAGTGTTTATTTTGATGAGGATTCAGGTACTTCTGTGTTCTTGAATCTCAGGTTCTGCAGTTGTTTAGTGATAATTATGCACATGAGCTTAGTTGCATGTAAAATTTTATGTGTAAATATGAAGGAATTTGGAAATGTCGACACTGCGTTTGGACTTATGGAATGGGAAATCATCTTAAGTTTAATCATGTTCATCAATATTGCTTCACTAACTTTAGAGGTCAGAGTCTAACTTGTCTGCTTTCGAAATTATATATCTGCAGTATGCATCAGATAATGATAGTTATCAAGTCGTCGTCTTCCCTAAAGACGACGACTTTAGGTTAGATTTGTGATTCAGTAGAGGTATGTCCTTGTGAGTTCGACTAGGGCCTCCTGAATCTCAGGGTCGTTCATGTATAACTGTCACCACTGCACAAAATAAGTACACAAAATGTCCTTGTGAGTTCGACTAG
Organism: Apium graveolens; assembly: GCF_009905375.1. NCBI lineage: Eukaryota > Viridiplantae > Streptophyta > Magnoliopsida > Apiales > Apiaceae > Apium > Apium graveolens. Next base: position 3,325,419 of record NC_133653.1, read on the forward strand.
AGGGAGAACACAAGGTTGTGCACTGTCAGTTTTAAAGCTTATAACATGTTAATAGCTTTTACTAATTATATATTTTTGAAATATGAATTCATGCTTTGCTATCCTAAGATTTAAGATCAAGGAAGCCAGATATGTTGAGTTCTAAGGCCAATCTTGTATGAACAGATTCAACCGATGAATGGTCTCTTTCTAAGACAAACAATGGAGCTGCAGAATCAGATGTGAAGCAAAATGTTTCAGATGCTAATCAAGGTGTTTCAGAGAGCAATGAAATTTCACCTGTGATATCTCATGAACCAGAAATTAAACCTGAAACCCCTGCTGCCAAAGTGAAATCGAAGCATGTAAAACTTGAGAACCTGATAGAAGAGAGTGACGATGATGAGGATGTTCATAGAATTAGAATTTGAGAGGGAGATTCAGAGGCTGGATACACATACCATGCACTGTCCCTAATTGCAATGCTACCATAACCAAAGTTGTGCTTCGTAAAAAAAGAACGAAAAAGGGACTATCTGCAGCTCATAGTACTCCACAACCTAAGCCTGAACGCCTTCTCGGATGCTTATCATGCTTCAGTGTATTCGTTCCTTCAGGTAACATTTCAGCTACACAATTTATACCAACTGTTATAATAGTAGCAGCATCATTACCTCGGACCTGATTTCTGGTTTTTCTCAGAATCAGGAAACTGTTTCAGTTGGATCAGGCTCCTGGCACATGGAGGAGAGGATAGTGAAGACATTTCCCAACCAACAAATGCTCCAGCATCTGGTTTAACTGGAGATAATGAAATATGGTGATTTCTGAAGAAGGTGAGAAAATCGTCCAAAAGTTCATTGCAGCATGAAAGCCTAAAGATACTTAATTAGGCATCAAAGATGATTAGCTTATTTGTTTATGCAGGAGATTGCTTTAGTTTGTTTCGGATATTTGGAAACAAACCAGAGAAAAAGGATATACAGAAACCTTCGCAACAATCCTCTTCTGATCCCGGATATGCTGTTGAGGATACCGTGATTAATCAAGGTAATGTACAATATAATATTTCTCCAGCTCTTTGTATTTGAGAAATAGAAGAGACCACATAAACTTTACTCTCTATTTGTGTACAGAAGATGGCCATGCTGCACTAGATGGAGATAGAGATCTTGGCAGAAAACCGAATGTACAAGTAGACCAAAATGCAGTTCTACCAGTTCAAAATGGCAGTTCCTTGGTTAAACAAAACGGCGGTGCCTCTATCAACCAAAATGGAGTTGGGGTGTCAAGTTTGAACCATCAAAATGGAACACATTCTGAATATCCTAAACCTCCACTATCCACGTCGTCAGGAGACTGGAAAATTGATCTTAGAAAGGACCTAGCTAACGTTAATGAAGGTATGTACTGAAAACATGCTTAAAACTTAGTTGATGCAGGATTCTAAGAGAGGCATGTTCTAATGTGTCTATCCTGCTACTGTTGGCATTACAATGCAGGAAATGGCTCTAGTGTGGGTGAAGAACCGGAAGCCATACATGGCATACAAAATGAACCTCTTGTACCAATTAGATTGACAGGAACCGGAGATTCCAAGTCACTAGAGATTGTGAAAAGTGTAGTCTATGGAGGTTTGATGGAATTCATTACAAGCCTAAGTATCGTTTCTTCTGCCGCTGCATCTGGAGCTACAACACGTAAGTCCTTTCGTACTTAAGATTATCTAGTAGTTAATGCTGTAAAATATAATCTTTGCCTAGAACAACACAGTTAGCTTGATTCTGATTACATAGTTCACCTTCTATTCTAGTGAATCTCATAACTATTGGACTCGCAAATCTGATCGGTGGACTTATCATCATTGGTCATAATGTAAGTTTTAACCAACTTGGCTATACACCATTTATGTGAACTAAAATCTAAAATATACTGCATTTTTGTTCTGCAACTCATTTTACACACATTCTGTTTGCACAGCTCTGGGACTTGAAAAGTGATCAATGTGAAGGGGCATCAAACAAATATCAAGAACAACTAGGCAAGAAAGAGAACTTCATACTACATGCAACATTTGCAGTGTTGTCATTCCTAGTATTTGGCCTGATACCTCCTGCAACATATGGCTATGCATTCGATGAGATGAACGATAAGAATCTGACGCTGGGGGCAGTTGCAGTCGCCTCTTTGTTATGCATCATTATATTAGCTTCCTGCAAGGCATACATTATGAAGTCAGATAGGTTCATCATGTACATTAAAACCATAATGTACTACATTTGTATCGCGCTTATGGTATCAGGTGTTGCTTATGAGGCAGGAGATCTAATCAACAAACTCATGGAGAAATACGGTTGGTTTGAGAAGACTCCAGAGTTTCCTCTGTCTCTTCCTGGAGTGAACGCGAGATATCCAGTTTCCTGGACCTCCTACTGAAGATGTTCTGGTTGATTTCGAGTTCCAGCAAAGTCTGTTTCCCTGAGTTTGTGTTAAATTAGGTGTATGAACTATGAAATGCCATTATACATTTCACCAGTACTTTGTAGACTGTTTGTTTCAGTTCACTTTCGTTTAATCTCTGTCCAAGTCCTAAACGGCTCTATTTGCAGAGTTTAAGCAGTGTTATTAATTTAGTCCCCGGAGGCGAAAAGGTCTTAAATTTGACATTCTTATACATATTGATAATGTTATATAAAAATTAATTATAACATCATAATCAGAACATCTGGAAACGCATACTTTGAGTAAACAGTCTCTTCATTATTTGTAACGAGGGTAAGGCTGCGTACAGTATACCCCTAGACGGTATATATTGGGTATGGTTGATTGATTGATCGATAATCAGCACCCATGGATACCATGGGCCAGCAAGATTTGGAAACTTGAATCAAGTAGGATTCTTGGAATCACAGTTTGATGGAGATATAAGATATGAAAAATTGACTTAACAGCGAGTTATTTATATTATCACCTTACCTATCATCTCACACGACTTAATATAAAATTCGTTATGTCAAAGGTTAAGAAGATAAGTAATCCGGTAATGGATACCAACCAACCAAACGTACCAAGTATATCATGCTTATCGCAGGATCCGGGAAGTGTATGATGTACGCAGTCTTACCTTTATTCAAAGAAAGTTCCCCGGCTTACCTGTGTATGGCAAATACCAAGCATTTTGGATTTTGCTTCTCATGTTCCGACTGATATTGGCTGCTATAACATTGTGGTGGTTCTGTAACTGTAAATTTTTCAAGTTGGAACCGGATTTTCGGACATGGAGAAAAGAATGACAGTGAAGGACTTTCCCAACAAACAAAAGTTTCGAAAATTAGTTTGAAGTAAAGTTCGATAGAAGTATGGTGATTGTCCCAGGCTCATTGGTGTTGTTTATTTCCTGCAACAAAGGGTCAAAATATGTACTAAGAAAGTGAAGATATCAAACATTTTCGTATAAGCAGAAGACTGGAAGTAAAAATGAGTAAAAAACATATCTAAACAAATAATCCTCTGACTCTGCACATGATGAGGCAGCTCCGATCAAGCAAGGAGATGTAATCAAAAGCTTGTCCAGTACTCTTGTGCATTTGGCTGGCAAAAGACAATGTGATAAAAAAAAATCTTTACACTTGAATGCATTTTTAAAACCTGAAGTCAAGGACATGTGCAACTGAAAGTACTCTTTCCCAGTGCTTAAATATTCCGATTTACAATATGTGCAGTGAACTAAGAAGTAGTCTTGCTGCAGCACTGCAATGACCTTAATACACCAATACAGTTTTACTTGATCAGAATGATGGTGCCTAACTTAACAGAGGACAGTGGTGTCATGGCGTCTCTAGCAAGCAACATCAAGGTGGAAAATATCCTGGACCTTTTAAACCTCTGCCACCCAAATCACCAGAAGAAGAGTGGAATGTCGAAAAGCCTGAAGTCACAAGAATACAAGATAGATTAGTCCAGGGTGTCCAAAGTGTTTACTACCGACACTGGCATTATTATGCAGAAAATGCACTGGTTCAGGTAATTAGGACCATCAGATGACCTACAAACTGGACCAAATAATATAAGGACTCTAGATTCTAAAATGACTGTGCAAGGAGTAATAGACTTCATTAGTTCATTTTCAAGCCCAATCCTTGTTTTTTCTGCAACTGCATATCAGCATATGAATCTACTACATGCAACTATGCAAGTCTTTTGGTACTAGGCCTTTTTGCTAATAGAAAGGTCAACTTGGCTAAAATACAGGGTTAAGTTGTTCCTGCAAGATGTAGGTGTTGATATTGTAAGTTTATAACTGCCGGACTAGGATATCTAATTGGCGGACTTGCATAATCAGCCATAATGCAAGTAGAAACTACTTTTCCATATAACTACATTTTTTATTAAACAAAATTAGCTCATCCGATAATAAAAATGACTGCAGTTAGAACATCGGATTCCACTCTTCGAATAACTGATGTTTTGGTGTTTTTACAGCTTAGAGACTCGAAATATGATCAAGGTAAAGCGACTTTCAACAAATACCAGGAATAATGAGGTAGGAAGGAAAAATTCTTACAATATGCAGCATTCTTAATGTAATAATTTCTAGTATCTGGCCCAATACTTCTAGCAACTTACGGCTTTGCATTGTAATAAGACACAAGCACTTGCAGCAGCCTCTTGGCTATGCATTCTAGTTGATAAGGTGTACATCACCAATCCAGAGAGGATTTACAAATCCTGTCTATGACGACCACAATGTACTAATTGAGCACCGGAGAGGGTCACGTGTTTCTAACGCAGTAGGAGATTTAATCAGATAACTCGCAAAATTTTGGTTTATTCGAGAGACTTGACACAAAAATGATTAATCAAGTTACGTGGCCATCATACCAAAGATGCGAGAACAGATACTAAATATAAATAGTGCTGCTTCAAGTGTGATATATTATGTTTTCCTCGAGTGAGGAGGAATTTGCGATTCATTCCATATTAACCTTTCATTTAATGATAGGCACACTGACAGCCGTTGCTTAAGTCTCCACAAGTAAACTAACTATAAAACATCTACATAATTCCCAACAATTAGCATGAATTTTCTAAAAATATGTATATAAAGTAACACGGGGAGTACAAATGAAAACCTATCAACCAAATATATAACAAATACATGTTCAGAAACTGCAGTCGTGAAGTACTGGGGAACTAAATGCAAACTATAAATCAATTGGAAGTTGGAACTACCTCTGGCATCAATTACCAATTTTCATTAATGATGCCTAGCAAAATTAACCAAAACATATTCATATTAGACACTCAAGCTGCACTATATAATGGGGGAGTCTCAGACACAACTCTCATGCAAAGTTAATCAATACACAGACATACATAGGGATTAGGGAGAGATGTAAGAAACTTATAAAGCTCTGGCATACATACTACAATGGAGAAACTTACCAAGTCTTTGTTTGTGATGGTCATCTTTCTGGTGGGAAACCTCAGAATCACTGAAGGTGAGCACACATGCCAATGAAGGAGGACAAGATTACGTCTAGAAGGAAGAGCGTTACCCCCACCCCCTTTGTGGTGGATTAAAGTATGGCGGCTTACAGATGGATGGTTGAAATCATTTCCACCATTTTTGTCCTCTTGCGGAAATTGCTAAGCTCAAGAGTATTGTAGGGCTCTTGGAAAAATATATGCCTTTGGCCTAGCAGATATTCCTGAGGCTGATGTAGAAGCGGTTGACTGATGGACCATTACACTGATCCATTTAGGAGTATATCTAATTTAAAAATTAATGCATAGTCCTGCTATATGCATTTATACTAAATGTATGGCTACATGTTTTAATTCCACGGTATCAAATTAGTTTAATTTGTGAGTTGTCTTGTAATCTTATACTCACCCTAGATTTTTTCTTAAAATGTTCTTAAATCAAGAAATTTTCTCATTGAAGATTACATTTTTTTAATATATGACAATTGATATCCGATATATTATAAACTTAAGAAAAAATTAAAACTGATGTTTTATTATTTGGTTGAATTGTCCAGCCATACACCCAAATTACAGAGAGATCATAAGCCTAAATTAGAATTTTTCCCTGGTATAGGTATATATCAACAAAAATCCGGCATGTGTCACATATATTACAAGATTATTTATTTATTTCTAATAGGAACCTAAAACAAATGTAAAGGTTCTTTATTCAATATATTACCTATGTATTAAAAATGCTGTAATAGCTTCAGAGAACATCGTAAGAAAGATTCAAAAGAAAAAAAAGCAAAACTTCATCATGCACATCTGCCAAACCACTCCCTGCCCCCCTCTTCTCCCCTCTTCATTATTAATATAAGAAAAGTTCATATACATAAATATTTCTGGAAAATATAGCACATTCCCTCAGAGATAAACACTCCTTCATTAACTAAGGTAAAACAGAGCAAAAGTTAACTTTCAGAACAAATATAAGCCTCAAACTCAACTCAACCGCTAAAGGTTTACATGTGATGGAGAAAAAAAGGCCAAGACATATCTTTCTTTTGTGTTCTTTACCTACTTTTAAAGGCTCTATAATCTATTGGCACATACTTACTGTAGGTGCACACACAGCCGCAGGAGGACTAACTATTCTTTTGAATCTATGTGAAGTTGGGGAATTTGACTGATAGCTCGGCAAACCCCAACTGCAAGCTGGCTAAGGTTGATGCAAATTCATAATCATATCCGTAAGAATGCTAAGGCTTAAAATCTGTACTTCGGAGAATAACATAAAACACATATTGATGCCTCATTATTGCTTTACAGCTGATGAAGTACTTGACATGGACAAGATATAAAAACATCTTTGTTAAACATCTTTTTATCTTTGAATTGTTCTTCACATATGGTCACAACAGATTGGTAGTACAGTATAAGCATATTAATACTAATATCAATAAATATGCATCCTGCAAAAAAGTAAGACTAGAAAATGTAGGATGAACCTTCTGATATGGGCTGATCAGAATGTCCATTTAGCAGATGAATGAACTGCACTTTGTTGGGGCCTGGTTGGCTGCTGCTCCAAGTTGTTCCGTTTCTTCATTATGGAGGAGACAGTTGGGCTAAAATAGTCATTGCTCTTCTGAGAAGTAGCCCCTTGTGAGTATACTTTTCGACCCTGCAGAAAACTTCCTTGTTTTTCTAGTGTTGTCCTTCGAGCAATCGGATTTCGCTGGACAGATCCCCATCTACTGTAATTGACACAGCTTTGGCTCCTTCCTACTTGCTGAAATTTTACCCCCCGAGGGCTTGGATAGTTGTGACTTTCAGCTGTTTCTGCAGAATACATAGTAACCTCTCCTTCGCTGCTATACCCGCCGGGCACATCTGAAATCTCAACAGGGAAGGAACTAGATTCGACCTCACTCCCAGAGACAATACCAGAACCAGTTGATGCAATCTCGGCATCTGCCACAGTATCATGCCTTTGATCCCTTGAATGCTCATCTCCAACTGCATGCCGCAAGGGAATTGCCTTGACAATATTCTCGTCCAATTCTGAATGCATCTTTCGAGCAGGCTGATGGACGACTGAAGGTTTGATGATCCTTGGTGGAAAATTAATATCTAAGAGCTGGATTAAGGCACTTTCATTCTTTCTAAAAGGAGCAGAAGTTAACTTAGGTGATTCGTAAATCTCTGGAGTTGGAATCCCTTGTAAATGAGGAGCAGTCTGTGATTCGGTAATTGTTGTGTCCACTTCACGTGCATTTGCCACATGGGACGAGCTTGGTCCAGGAATATCTTTGGTTTTGACGTTTGATAAAGATGGAGTACCATCATCTTCAGCTTCTGTTGATTTGAAAACCTGCCGCTTCGTGAAGGATGCACACGATTGTTCACTTTTTGGGCCAGCAGACATCAAACGGATCACTGGTAGTTTTGGTCTAGTAAGTTCATCAAGATTTCCCTCCCAATGTTGGTTCAACCAATCACAGATAATCGGAATCGGTATACCAAATTGCATAAGAGGATCCCTCTTCCAAGATGAAGACGAGGATGATGTTGAAGTGGACTTTGTGTTGGGGGATGATGTAGCTAGTTTCATGGGATCACAGACCATAAACGCAAGATTGCCATGCACATCATACCCAGCTGATCCAGGGCTCCACAATACTCCATCAGTAGACAGCTTTATAAGATTGTCTGTGGCTATGACCACTTTTCCTTCCCCCACTGTCAACTCCGTTTTCTCAGCATAACCCAGTAGGTAAACAGCACTACCAAGATCCAAATTGAGTTTAGAGCACGTCTTTAAGTACTGAGGATGCGGAACCTGCACACTTGAGTCCCCTTCCATCACATCCAGACCAACTATAGTTAGATCAAGAACTGAGCTTGTGATGAAGAATCTGCATGTTATTAAAATGATTAATAACTCTTATGATTTATGAAAGTATAACGCAGACCTAGATACTTTAGAAAGTGAAATTTACTAATAATTATCCATACATGCTACAACACATGGTACATAAAGTCACAAAATTTATCAAGAAGCATTGGTAAATATACGTGAAAGAATTAAGATAAATCATTTGCATTAGAGCAGACAACAATGACCATGTTACAGAAGTAGCGATTAAAATTAAAGGGCAAGATTGGCTTTTATGAAATGCAGGAGTGCATAAAGTACTTGCTATGCGCAGTACAATGAGTACTATTTTTGTATATTATCTTGAGACTGTACCAACTTATCACCCCCACTAGACTTTCTCCTTTCCCTATTTCTGGATTCTGGAATTCTCACCTATTCTATGTCAAAACGCAATTGACGAGTTACGACAGAAGGCTCTTGGATTTGTGCTCGCAGAGATACTAATATACTGTGGTAAAATAGTAGCAACCCTATTCTGTAGTCTAGCAGAATGAAACCAAAACCCTCAAAAGCGTGTAAGCACGCACGCACACACACGCACCCAGCAAGCATAACTTCACAATATAACTCACCTTTTCTATACTACCCTACCCACTTCAACAAGCATAACTTCAATTTACAAATCACCTTTACACTTTACTATACTACCCTTCAACTTATTATTAGATGATTCATCCGATTGTTAAAGTTTTTTACTATTTCTATTCACTTGATGGAGAAATCTAGAGACAGGCCAAGTAGTAGTGCAATTATACCGACTCCCTGATCTTTTCAGGACTTGATATTTATTGTACTTGTCATTATGCTATGCTCGGTTCTGATACATAGATCATAAATTGATCAAAAGGAACTAAAATTTGATTTAAACAAATTCAAAGATATATAATTGATATACATATATATGCAGCAGAGTGAAATGTGAAAGCATATGAATGATGTTTAATTTGAGTTATCAGCTGAGTTCAAGGTCAACGACGGAGTAATCGAAATACGAATACCAGTCACTGCATACATAAAACTAATGACAATTTCAGGTCCACTAAAATTTCAACATTTATCATGACAAGGAAGGTAGAGAGATACTCGTTTATACATATGATCCAACCCACCAGCAAAGTTCTTCTGATATCATAGCCAGGAAGCAATTATTGCATGAACGTTAAATACTCCCTCAGAATGTTGATTGTGTTGTGAGTATTTCTTACGGTAGAATTGCAGTTGCATCAATCTAAGCTTGTATGGTTTCTCTGAAATTCTAAAATTTTAGGTCCAAGTAGCTAAGTGCAAAATCCTTGTCCATCATATTCTGTGTTCTTCACTTTTTACGGAGTCATGACCATCCTGAATCAAGCTTATTATATGATATTTAGAACCCCATCCCTCCCACACACACACAAAGAAAAATAACCTTTTGGCTAAATAGTGTAATCTCTGATCCTTTAAACTTGGCCAGAGGAAAAAAAATGCACATGTTTATTCACAAGACAAAAGGAAAAACAGAGGAACTTCAAGAAAGTGACATTTCAAATGTCGTTCTTCACACTAGTAAACTGTAAAAACTCATGCATACTATATCAGATCTCAACTATAAAAAACATCCCCTTTACTCATAAAGTCAAAAGTTTAGCAACTTTTGCTAATGAAAACCAAACTAACTACATTAAATTGGCAATTTAAATACATCAAAAGAAAATAAAGACTTCACCAGCTCCCAACAAGTTCAATCCGTTCAGAAATAAAAATTTACCAACTTTTGCTACTCTAGACGAAAATAAATCAAATTAACCGAGACAAAAACATAGGCTTAACAATAAAGATTAAAAATTTACCAACTTTGCTAATTTAATCCAAACTACCTAAACTAAATTAATCGAGACAAAAACAAAGGCCTAACAATAAAGATCAAACCTTTATCAAATTTTACGAATAAAAATCAAATCTTGCTAAGTACATTGCTGTGGAAAACTAATAAAAAACAAGAAAAGGGGCAAACCTATGAGGAAAAAGGCAAGCACCGACACCATTTAGCTAATATAATCCAAACAACCTAAACTAAATTAATCGAGACAAAAACAAAGGCCTAACAATAATGATCAAACATTTATCGAATTTTACTAATAAAAACCAAATCTTGCTAAGTACATTGCTCTGGAAATTAAAAAAAATCAAGAAAAGGGGTAAACCTATGAGGAAAAAGGCAAGCACCGACACCATTTTGAAGGCGAATCTCAGACGACTCAGCATGCGGAAACAGAAGGAAGATTAGCATGAGTAGTGACAAGTAAATTGCGGTGAATCAAGAAACCAGTGGCAAACAATGAGCCACCAAGAGCAATTCTAGCCAAGGCTGAAGCTTTGCTGGAAAAAATGGAAGCTTTCATTCTTTCAGACTTGCCTAAACCATTACAGAAACACCATGTTTCTCCCAAGACCCCCATTGCATTCTTTGTTGAATTGGGGATTAGGGTTTAGATCAATTCAAAAATAATATAAGAAAAAATGGGATAATAATGATAAATTTCAGTTCTTGAATTTTCTTGTGTGTTTCTTGATTTAGCTGGTTTTGTGGTATGTGTACTCCCTGACTGTGATGTTCCACAGTGTGTGTATATATTTGTGTGTGTGTATGGGGAGAGAGAGAGAGGAGAGAGAGAGAGAGAGAGAGAGAGAGAGAGAGAGAGAGAGGTATGTTTGTTTTTAGGGCAGAAAAGCTGAGAACTTTAAATCCAAAATACAGTGAAATGTGCAGGGACTGTCCAGTTTAAATTTAAAGAAGTGACGTTGGTAAACTTCATAATCATTTAAGTTCAAAAAAGAGAATTACTGTTCAAATTTTTTGTTTTTGGGAAAGTCAAGTTACCTTATGAATGCTACCACGGCCGTAATTCGTGATAACTCGGTTTCTTCTCAGGTCTTCTCCTTTCTCTCACGTGCTGGACCCGGCCTCCGCAGCTGTTTGGGTGCGGTTAACCTGTTACGTAGGAGTCCCTGCAAAATAGAACCGGAGGGGGTTGTGTCCCGCGGCAACTCTGGTGTGAGAATAAGAAATGGGCTTTCTTGAAGAAGAAGAAGAGGGTAGAAGGAGTTATTCCAAAATATGTGAGGGTGTGTGTATGTGAGTATATCGGTCAAATATTTTCCAACCTCTAAAACCCTCTTTTTGGGGCCTTTTATAGGTCCCAAGATTTAGGGTTTTTGGGGTTTATACCTCTTCATCCTGACATTTGATCATTCTTGTGTGGTGACAGATTAGACGGTCCAGATGAGCTGTGTGGTCAGGTGTCCTTTCTCCATCAGAGCTATCTTGGGATGATTACCCATGAATGGCTAGGATGCAATTGTTCCATTTTGGGTAACATGAGACAGTTGACTCTTTTGTCTTGTGTCACGTGGCACCGGGGACCACTTCAGTTTGGGCCTGGGGTGGCATCTCTTTGGGCCCCTGCTCTTCTACCTGAGCCTGATTATTTCTTGCCCATCAATTCGAGCCTACATAATTCAGAGTCAAGAGTCTAGCCGGATCGTTTAACTAATCAAGTTTAGACCTTCACTCGAACTCGAATAGTTAAATTTTACAAATTGAGTCGAGTCGGGCGAACCGACTTGTTTAATTTTACACTCAACCGAGCCTAAACTACTACCCAAACTCGATTCGTTTAATTTCACCAATCAAATCGAGAAAACTCGTTCAATTAAACAAGTAATAAACTCGCTAAATTAATATTTTTTCTCGTTTTCAACCCTATTACTTTTAAAGAGGTTTAACTGTATGTTGTTCGATTAAAGAGGTTTAACTGCATGTTCTTCTATTATTCCTCTGCCTGTTACTCAAATGTATCCGTTTGTACAAGACTCCTAAAAAGAGCCGCAGTCAGATGTTGAAAAGAAAATGCAATAACATGCCCTTCATTAAATAAAAAAAACCCAAGTTTCGTGTCCCCAATTATTGTTACTTCAAAAATGCGTGAAAGTCTTTCATTACAACTAAAAAATTGCAGATTTTATATACTCCATCTCTCCATAACTCATAAGTGTATGATCACGTGCATTTGTGTCCACATTACAGTTTATAATTCATTTCATATAGGAGTAGTTTAGTTCTGGCATTGGTTCCTCAATATAATTGAGTTTGCAATACGAAGAACCCTGCGAAACTATTAGAAATTCGGTGCAAAACAACAATTGACACTGGTTTTTCCATGCTGCTAAGCTACTCTTATACGACCAAACAATTTTATGGCTCGAGTAATCATGGAAAACTATAAGAAAACTACCGAACAATCCCTCGGCTAATACCACCTTGTACATTTAGAATCCGCTTCTTTGTATAGTATACTTTCATAAACATGGGACAAAAGTAAGCAATGAGTCAAACAATGAGGTTCATTTGATACATGTCAATCGTGATTCCATGATTATGATGTGAATTCTGGCTGTGGGAGAAACAAGGCGATCAGAGGTTGAAATCACTATAAGTTGTAATTGATTTGTGAGCTTAGTTGCTTCCAGAAAGAATGATGGCAATCCTTGTTAGTCGGAACCCACATCTACTCCTCGTTGCTTTAGGAATTCCTTAGCCTCAATTATGTCCTAAACAACAACCAGTTATTAGGCAGCTCCTAGGGCAAGAAAAGAAAATATTACAAGAATATAGCAATCACCATGCAGGGGTTTTGCTTTCTTATGCACAAAACTCTAAACCAGGACTTTACGCAATTTCTTATAAATCAAGTAAGATGTTTTATATTACACAAAAATATTATGAAAATTTCTATGCAAAGGCAAGATGAATAACAGCCAAAATTTGTTTGTTAATTCAGTCTGCATATCAAGCTTGGCTTAATAATCATGATACGAACTAGGTACGGCTAAGTTTCAGAGGATCATCTGTCTAATATCATATTTTTCAATGTGCTGATAAAATGTATGGCAAGATACCTTTTGTAACAAGAGTGATTCTTGTGGACAAGTTGGAAATTGCATTAGGCCGACTCCAACCATCAATAGCCCATAGCAGCCTAGTGATACTACAGAGTATAAAGGGAGCTGGGGAAAACAACACAAGCCAGTGTAAACTGGTAAACCATATCCGCAGAGAATAACAGGACAAAAATATGCAAAAGACATCACGGATCCAAACTATACATTGCCATAATAGTGCATGAAACGGTTAGCTCACCAACCAAGTATAACTTTGTGGAACAATTGATGCCTGCAATAATCCTACCCAGACGGCTGTCATTGCCACCAACAATGACATAATTTTCACAATATGCTTCATCGTATCTGTCATGGAAAGAACCTTTTTGTAACTTAATTCTATATAAATAAACTAAATTTTGAGGAAGGGATAACCATTCCACAATCTCTATGGTCTATGGATGGGTGTACTATACTATCATACTCCATGAGAGGCGCAGCCGCGCAGACAAATGATAATGCAGTCATCTAGTTGCACAGCTAAGAGATAATCAACAAAAAAGTTTGGAGTGACCGAACAATAGACCTTTATGCAACATCGTTATTTGTTAAAGGTTGCATGAATTATAAAATTATACACTCCATATAATATGCACAAAAATTAAACATTACACATCCATTGGTCCAAATTCAGATACTTTGGCACATGATTGTGCTTCATCCACCAAAGTTTTGCGTTCAGTATCCAAATGCATGTGGAAAGTGGTTTTTATAACATAACATGAAGGGATTGAAAAGGTATGGAATTTAACTTTTTTCATGTTTTTAACAAGTTGTAGAATAAACACAACGGCTCCAAATGGCACCCCTTTAACCATGTTGGTCAGTTAATTAAGAATCCAGATTTAACTTCTCAGACGTTTAAACAAACAGTCAAATAATTAAACTATAAGTAAAGATAACAAATTATGTCATCAGAAGGGATTTTAATATAAATATTCTCATTATCCCTATTAAAGGAACTCAAAGCCCTTGCGCAATGTCCCAAACATCATATGACAGGTTGACTTTTTTAATATTTTCTTTTGAAAAAATAATTAAAAGAGGTATATAAATGGAACACAGTACATCTCAAAAGGTAGCTTTTCAGAAAACCAATGACGCTGTATAAAACTAAAACATACACTGTAGCATTGTAACAATTAACATTAAAAAATATAGAGCAGGCCTTGGTGCATGTAATCAAGTCATCAAGAATATTGGTCTGTGGTTTATACACTATCATTTGCATACACAAAAGCAACACATTAGCAGTAAGTTTAGTTTAAACCCTAAACCTAAACATCATATGGAGATCACGGTTTTCTTTCTTTTCTTCTGGAAAAAAAAGTATTAAAAGACAAATATGACGCGAAATGGTATACAATGTAGAATGTTATATATAATGGTTATTTAAAGAAGGTCAATAATCTACTCGCTCCATTCCATTTTACTTGTCCACTTTGACTTTCTCGCGTATTTTAAGGTGCATTGACCGCATAGTTCCACAACTTATTTTTTTAGTTTTCTTTATTTTTTTAAATAAAAATTTATATCTTCACTTTTATTTTAGAAAAAAGAAAATCAGAAAAAAAATAATTCTGAAACTATGCGGTCAATGCACCTTAAAATACATGTAAAACTAGTGGACAAGTAAAATAGAATGGACGGAGTACATAAAACTTGAACATGAATTCTACCGAGAACCAAAAATTAAAAAAATTCAAGGACATGTAATTCAAGAATACTTTTTTGTAACACTTAAACTACATATTTGCATTTTAATAACGAAAATAATTCTGTGTCATCAGAAGGGAGTTTAATATAGATATTCTCATTGCCCCTTTACAAATAGTAAGGGTGACTCAAAGCCCTTGCGCAATTTCCCAAACATCATATGATAAGCTTAACTTTTTGTATATTTTCTTTTGAAGATATAGAATAAGTATACAAATGGAACACATTACATCTCAAAGCAGTAGATTTCAGAAAACCATTAACTCTGTATAAAACTAAAACATGCATTGAAGCATTGTAACAATCAACATTAAAAAATATAGGGCAGGCCTTGGTGCATATAATCAAGTCATCAAGAACATTGCTTTTGTAGTTCTAGACACACAGACAAAAAAACATTTAGCAGCTACTTTGAGTAAATAATGGCATGCCATCAAAAGGGATCATAATAGTCATTGCCCCTTTATAATCGATGGACCAATCTTAAACCCTACACCCAAGCAAACATATGGATATCACCTGTTTTCTTCCATTTCCTCTGAAAAACAAAGTATTAAAAGACATACGACATGAAATGGAATACAACGTAGTATGGCATACAAATGATCATTAAAGAAAGCCAATAATCTACTTAAAACTAAAACATGAATTCTATAAGAACTAAAAGCCAATAATAATCTATATAAAACCTGAACATGAATTCTGCAAGAACTAAAAAATTACTAAAAACATAAGTATATGTATTTTTATGAGGCATAAGCCAGACCATCAAGAATGTTTCTTTGGATACGCTTTCTTAACTTTCAACAAACAGTTAAACAATATATTTGTATCTAAATTAGTAAAGTGATTCTAAGTCATCAGAAGGGAGTTTAATATAGATATTCTCATTGCCCCTTTACAGTGGTAAGGGTGACTCAAAGCCCTTGCGCAATTTCCCAAACATCATATGACAGGTTAACTTTTTTGTATATTTTTCTTTTGAAAAATAAATTAAAAGTATATAAATGGAGCACAGTACATCTCAAAAACCATTAGTTCTGTATAACACTAAAACATATACTGAAGCATCGTAAAAATTAACATAAAACAAATAGAGTGAGCCTTGGTGCATATATTCAAGTCATATAAAATAATGTGTAGCTCTCATACACAAAAACAACACATTAGCAGAACTTATTTATGTACTGTCATGCCATCAGAAGGGATATTAATAATCATTGCCACTTTACAGTTGAAGAAATGACCCTCCTTATCACATGGAATTTAAATGCCCAAAATATCACTATTCAAAAAAATGGCCTTTACTATCACAAAAAATGCATATCTAGATTGCGTTTTTAAAAAAATGGAAGACTAGTGTTTTCCCTTGTTAGGACTTAGGCCATTTTTCTGAGTTGTGATATTTTTGGACAATATACATATAAAATTGTGATAAAAATGATCATCACTCTTACATCGAAAGGACGGCTCTTAAACCCTAAACCCAAACATCATATGGCGATCACTGTTACTTTTTTATTACTTATCTTCAGTAAAATAAACTAATAAAAGACATATATAACGCAAAATATGATACAATAGTATGTTCCATAATGTGGTTAGTTAACGAAGCCAATAATCTATTGTTTTTCAAAGAAAGCCAAGCTTAAACAAGAA
Source organism: Apium graveolens (assembly GCF_009905375.1). Classification (NCBI taxonomy): domain Eukaryota; kingdom Viridiplantae; phylum Streptophyta; class Magnoliopsida; order Apiales; family Apiaceae; genus Apium; species Apium graveolens. Next base: position 3,342,166 of record NC_133653.1, read on the forward strand.
TTCTTTAAGAAATAAAAAAATTCTAACAATTGCAGGTCATACAATTTACGAGGCATATAGCCAGGCCATCACCAATGTTTCTATGTGAACGATCTCTTAAGTTTCAACAAACACCTATACTACAACATATTTCCTTTTAATTTATTAAAGTAATTTGATGACATCAAAAGGGAGTTCAATAAATATATTTTCATTGCCACTTTTGGTGACTCAAAGCCCTTGCATAAGTTTTCAAACAGAGTACGATAAGCTTAAGTAATTAATCAGCATTTTCATTTTACATTTGCGCCGATATACCATATGATGACCTACAACACCTACTAATCCTCTTACAATCATAAATAGAGTACAAGAGTTAAATATATATTGCAACCAAAAATTCATCGATTTTTAATTAAATTAACTTAGCTAACATAAAGCAGATCTAATTAAAATCTACACAAAATGAAATTACAGCCGGTAATTAGTTATAATTATAAATCTAAAAACTATATATAAACATCAAGTGAAAAACAATTCAACAATATATCGCAGATATTTAAATGATGAGTATATTTACGAGTAAGAAATGAGGACTCACCTGCACCGGAGAGAGAGAAGGAGAGAGAGAGCGAGAGAGAGAGAGAGAGCGTGAGAGAGAGAGAGAGGGAGCGAGAGAGCGAGAACGAGAGAGAGGGGAAGCGAGAGAGAGAGAGATTAGGGTTTAGCAAGCTTGAGAGAGATGGGAGATTGTGATTTGTGAACTCCGCTAAATTGTGGGCTCTTGGGTTTGATTGTAGTGGGCCAGGCCTATGCTAAATGTAGTGAGGGAGAGGCTATATATACACACACGGTCCAGCCCAATACCAGTTTTCGTAATATCATTATTTTTATTTTTATTTTATTTTTTTGAACGGAAATATCATTATTTATGTTAGTCTTATTTTGTGGTTTTGAAAAAATTTATACTCAAGTTTCTTTATATTAGATGATGAATTTATGATAAACATATATTTCTCAAATTCATTTTATACTTATGAAAATAACAAAATGTAAAGTTTTTTCTAAAATTTATGAAAATAACAAAAATGTAACTTTTTTGACAATGCAGAAAACTTTCATTAACTTGAATATAATACAGTCGGGACAAACCCCCCATCGATACAACCAGGTGGTAAAACAAATATCATACTAAAAACAATTAGATGATTTGTTAGCTTATCGTTTAACACATAAAATATAAACAAGATATTTATATAAAAATTATTTTTGTATTTGATTTATCAAAATGAAAAATATGCTTTATTGTGGGACTGAAAATTTAACAGTAAATTGATTATTAATTTCAAACAAGGAGTGACATAGATTGGTTATATAATTTTATATAATCTGTTCTGTTCTGTACAGATTGATTATTAATTTGTATATTATTACGTGTAAAGTTACCATTTATGTCAACAAAGTGTTGCTGTAGTGGTTGAGCTCTTGTACCCTTACGGATAAGAAATGATAGAAACTGCATGACTGTGAGAAGTGAGCCTTGTTAATCTGTTTCAATTACGAATCCAAGGCCTAATGATGGTGCAAGGTTGTAAGCTCATTTATGCTCTGACCAAACCTTAAATTTGTGAAACTTTGGTGATCTCCAAGTGTTTATGTAGTGCCCAGTAACTCCTGTCCAATGTCTATCATCGTTGTTCTATGCAGGGGAACTAGCATAGGGAATGTGTCGATTCTCATTGAAATTTCAGGCTTTTGAAGAGTATAAGATCATGTTCGGGCCTTACTGTACCACCTTAGATGGACTGGTTACTTAACACAGGCGAACCTACGAGTAAAACCGCTCGTAAAGTTACACTATGTTTTCTACACGGATACTCTACGACTGCATGATCAGCGACCATTTATGAAGAGTGTGTTCTTATGTGGACGGTTTGATGAACACCAGCTTTTCTTTATAAATTTTGAACCATGGCAGTTCTCAATCAGTTAATATTTAATAATTAGTATGAATTTTGCCCTTTATGGTTCCGTCGGGATGAAAATTATGACAAAATGGAGTGTTTCTATTATAAAAGTTCACAAATGAGAGGTTGCAGATGGGGGAATTATGAAGATTGACTCGTGTGTTCTTAATTATTAAGGTTGGACTCGCATCCCATCAGACCGACATTTTGAACAATGAGATGCAGAGTTTATAATACAGTAAAAATTCCTTGAGTTCTAAGCAAGACAATTCTTAAGATTCATGTATAGAAGGATTGACTATTGAAAGTTAAACTATGGCCAAGACTAAAACCAGATGCCCTTATAATTCACACAACTACTGAGTATTGGCTCTTTTTTGTATACTTTCTGTACAAAGCACAGTGCAGCCCAGTGATAATTGAAAGGTAAAAAGTTGAAGAGTAACAAAGACAGACATATATAGGGTCCAAGTTCTAAGTTAAAAGCTGAGAGACAAGAGAATGGTGTGGGGGTGCATGGATGATATCCAGTACTCGAGTGGTTCCCCATGTGAGACTACTTCAAGACACCTTCCTACCATTTTGCCCTGCCCCCTTCATTTTTGACCTCTTCCGTCGTCTTCTGCCCCTTCTCTTACGCGTTACATCTACAAATTCTTTTATGCTATGGTAAAGTCGCCTTCTATGAAGAACATATTTTAGTGTGAGAACAATGATCAGAATGATATTAGTTTTTCTCTACGCGGTAATTCAATGAATTCATTGCTAAATTCTAGAAAGTTAGATAAGTTTTGTGCTGATGTATAGTCTGTTAATTAACATATAATCATTACATTCACTAAAACAATTTGTTGGGGGTGCTTTATTAACATGGCTTGTCGTTGTGATTAGAGAGGTACATGGGATAAAGTTGAGCTAAATGGCAAAACACAAGGTAGTTACACAATGCAAAAAGTTTCTCCACATTATATAAAATGCTAGGGACCCCAAAATTGTTCCTGAATAGTCAAGTGTCGTGTTTAATTGGTCTCCGTATATGCAGGGCCTCTTCATTTTCAAGATATACATCCAATAAAAACACCAGTTAAGTATTTGGGAACGCTTTTGAGAATAGTTTTGGGAACTCTAGCATTTCTCGTTAATCTGTTCCTTTTCTTGTCACCTTTTCTTGTCACCGTTAGTTAAGTAGTTAATCAGTCTTCTCTTTCACTGTCCTTTATTCACGCCACTTTCACTCCCACAATCATAACACATTTGCTTTCCTAAGCCAAAACAAATACACTTCATTTCCTTCATCCTTTATCTAGTTTCTTGTTACTTGTTAGCAGGAAATTGAAAATGGCTGGCTTGTGCTTCTCCGAGAATGTGCATTTCTCGAATTTATAGTCTCGTTTGCACCGACTTCGTTCTGTTTGTTTCTTTCGTTTTCTGCCACCCTCTTTACTTGTCATACTTCGTTTTCTTCTCACCCTATCTTCTCAAACTTATGTCCTTTCTTTCCCCTCTTTTTGTTACCGTCTCTCTTATAGCTTCTGTTCTCATTTACGACAATTTTACGCCTAAATTATCCGAACCTGGCTGCAGTTTTTTGCTCTCGGCATTCTCTGCAGTTTTAGACATACTGAGCTCCAAGTTTGCAGAGGGGTTTGAGGATTTTGAAGAGTTTGAAGTGTATAAAATTGTGTTTTTGTTGAATGAGACATCTACTTTTGCTGAAGAATTCGAGCCCGAGTGCGAAGAAAAATATTGCTTGGAAGATGTTGATCAAGTTCTTACTCTCAGTTCAGGCTTCAAGACTAGGTCAAGTATGTATCAACTAGCTCAGACTACTGAGGAAGATGTTTTGAAGTTGAGAATCGGATCCGAGGCCACGGATATTAATATCGATTGTTGTGACAACGGGAAAGAACAAACGGGAAGTGTAAAATTATGTGTCGACTCACACGACAAAATTGGCCCTGAGGCTACGGATATTAATATCGATAGTTGTGACAACGGGAAAGAATGCACCGAAAGTGTAAAATTATGCGTCGACTTGCACGACAAAATTGTCAAGTGTGACGTTAAAAAGGGACTACATGCTTTGAACTTTGACAATGAGGAATCAAATCTTGGAAATTATAGGTCCATGAGAAAGGACAAAGAGTGGAAAAGAACGTTAGCGTGTAAATTATACGATGAGCGACATTATAATGTTATGGAAGGTAATGAAGGAATGGACTCGCTTTGGGAGACGTATGAATCGGATTCGCCTAAATCCATATCTGCTCGAAAAGATAACAAAAGAAGGAGTTTGAAGAAGAAAAGTAGTGATCTTGAAGATGAAGACGACGACGAAGTAGAGATGACAAATGGGCATCTTTGTTGTTTACAAGCTTTCAAATTCTCTGCAAGGAAGATGAATATGGGAATGGGAAGGACCAACATTGTTAGAATTACCAAGGCCCTTAAAGGGATTGGTTGGTTGCACCATGTTAAGAAGCATGATAAAAAGGAGAAATCTTGAATTCGTTGGCTTTTGCTAGTGTGACATCTACTGTTTGCATAGTGATTATCATAATCTGTAATTTTTAGCGTATTGATGTTGATGCTAGCTACTATATATAATATCGATTTATTTGATGTTGATGCTAGCTATTATATATAATATCGACTTATTTTACTCCCTCCTTCTCATTTTAATTGTCATATTTGACTTTGATCCGGTCAAATAAAAAATTATATTATCGGAAAATAGATTTAATCTAGTTTAATATATAATTTTTAGTTTTTTATTCTTATTGTAGGGAACCCGCAGCCGCTACCCTTAGACAACACCAACTGAGACAACACTTGTTTGGAAATAATTTTAGAGTAATGTTTAATACTTGGTCAAAAATTAGTCAATTTAACTTCTCTGAAAGAAAATTTGACAAGTAAAATGGGATGGATGGAGTATTATCTGTCTATAATCGTACAATAAATGCGGAAATTTATAATTTTAGACTAATTTAATTTGTGCAATAGACCGTGAGTTTATACCGACTCAAACTCAAAATTGCATAGGCTCAAAGTTGCGTAGGATTTTGGCAGTTCTTACTACATCTCCCACGACATTGTTAAAACTGTCAGGTAAAATAATTTAAAATAGAAATTATCTAAAAGTTTATTGGACCTATACTTATTTATTCCGGTGGAAGTTGACTACAATGATTGACTATATATATATATATATGAGTCACTCCAATAGAAACTAATTTAAAATGAAAACTAGAAACCAAATAATATTCTTTTTAAAATTAATTAGAAATATAACACATATGGTATGCAAATCGATCGTTGAGAGATGTAAAAAAATACAGTGAAATCGGATTTTAAAAAAAATACGGTTTGACGGGAAATATCAAATTAAAAACGGAGGGGAAAAGCTGAAATTGGTGTGAGAGGGTGCATGGTAGTTGAGTGGTGTGATTTAGGGGGACCATTAGATTAGGTAGATCCTATTCTAAATTGGTTTTTATTATAATAGTCCCCTACATATATATATAAGGGAATGATCAAATACAAACTAAAATTAAAATAGAAACTGGAAACTAATATAAGCCATTAGAACAACATAATCTAATTGTCCCCCTAAATCACCACAACATACTACTCTGCACCCTCCCACACCCAATTTTAGTTTTTCTTTTCCGTTTTTAATTTTGATTTTTCCCGTCAAACCGTAATTTTTTTTAAATCCGATTTCATTGTATTTTTCTACATCTCTCAACGATCGATTTGCATACCATATGTGTTATATTTCGAAGTAATTTTAAAAAAAAAATTATTTGGTTTCTAGTTTCTATTCTAAATTGGTTTTTATTGGAGTAGCCCCTATATATATATATTATCCTAGGGAACCCGCAGCTGCTACCATTCGGATGCGCACCGGTAAACTTCATGGACTCTATGTTATTATTTGATGTTGTGATAAAGAAAATGTATTATTTGAATATGATAACAAATTATGTGTAATTTAAGAACAAGTTGTCAGAGGTTCGACAAATATAATTAACCCAGAGAAATTGGCTAAATTTTTAGTTAAGGGGAATGCACCACTAAAATGAATATTAATTTATATAATATTTAAAATATATATTTTTTATATATTTGACACATTTTTAGATAAAGACCGATTTTCGCCAAACAGGCCCTTAAACGGGCAGAAGTCAAATGTGTATGAATAGAAGAAAAAACAGGGAGAATTAAAAGTCTACAATGACAATAAACCCGCGAAAAGTTTGTTAAATAAGCAGTTAGGTCCCCACTCATATCACCGTTACCGGCGCATATATGAGTTTTTTATACTCATAATAATCTCTCAGAAGAATGAAAACGAGCAACGTTACGATTTCAAAATAATTCAAATTTTATTTTCGGATACATAAATAATTTGAAACCGAATGCTAAAAAAAATAACGGGGAGAGATAACGAATTATCCGGTCTGATATTTCCGGTCCTTTTACAAATGACGAGCATAAACTGTCACTCAATATGCACATTTCTCAAAAACATGGGTTACACGACGTCGCTTCGACACACTCGCCCTCCGACCAAATCCGCCGCCGTCATCCTCCTTCTCTCTGCCTTCTCCGTTGGTGCTATAGTCTTCTTTACTCTCTCCTCATCTCCCTCCTCCTCCGATCTCTCCCTCGTAAGTCTCTCTCTCTCCCCCCTCTCCCTCTCTCTCTCTCCCCTCCCTCCCTCTCTATCTCTCTCTCTCTCTCTCTCTCTCTCTCTCTCTCTCTCTCTCTCCCTCCCTCTCTCCTCTCCCTCCCTCTCTCACTCTCCCTCTCTCGCCTCTCCCTCTCTCTCTCCCACCTCTCTCTCTCTCCTCCCCCCTCTCTCTCTCTCCCTCTCTCCCACCTCTCTCTCTCTCCTCCCCCCCCCTCTCTCTCTCCCCTCTCCCTCCCTCCCTCTCTCTCTCTCTCTCCCTCTCTCGCCTCTCCCTCCCTCTCTCTCCCACCTCTCTCTCTCCCCTCTCTCTCCCCTCTCCCTCTCTCCCCCCCCCTCTCCCTCTCTCTCCCCATACACACCTTGCATTAATAATGTCTACTTCATATATACATTTCATCATTAATTATAGAATTTTATGTTACTCAATTAGGCTTCTTAATTTATTGCATTATTTACTGTATAAATTTTTTAAAAAAATGGTATATTGAATGAAACTGTTTGTATGTATAATTAGGGCATTGGTTATGATTCTTATGGAGGAGTTCAGTCAATTCATAGATCTGTATTAGCGTTAAAGTCGGATCCTTTAAAGCCTAGACTTGATCAAATTCGTAAGCAAGCTGATGATCACAAATCTCTTGTTCTAGCTTACGCCTCGTATGCTCGTAAACTTAAGCTTGAGAACTCGAAACTAGTTAGGATTTTTGCGGATCTTTCTCGTAATTATACGGAGCTTGATACGAAGCCTGATTATTTAGCATTGCATAGCTCGGACTCTAGTTCAATGGATGAGTCACTGTTGAGGCAGTTTGAGAAAGAGGTGAAAGAACAGATAAAGGTTACGAGACAAGTGATTACGGAGGCAAAAGAGTCTTTTGATAATCAACTCAAGATTCAGAAGTTGAAAGATACGATTTTTGCGCAGAATGAGCAGTTGACGAAAGCTAAGAAGCAAGGTGCTTTTTCAAGTTTGATTGCAGCGAAATCAATACCGAAAAGCCTGCATTGTGTCACGATAAGGTTGATGGAAGAAAGAATTGCAAATCCGGCTAAGTATTCTGATGAAGGGAAGGAGAGCCTGCCTGTACTTGAAGATCCGAATCCATATCATTATGCTATTTTCTCGGATAATGTGATTGCAGCTTCGGTGGTGGTGAATTCGGCAGTTAAGAACTCGAAAGATCCTAGGAAGCATGTTTTTCATGTTGTTACTGATAAAATGAATCTTGGGGCTATGCAAGTTATGTTTAAGATGAGGGATTATAATGGCGCCCATGTTGAGGTCAAGGCAGTGGAAGATTACAAATTTTTAAACTCTTCTTATGTTCCGGTTCTTCGCCAGCTAGAATCAGCAAATCTGATGAAGTTTTATTTTCAGACCAAACTCGAAAATGCCACTAAAGACACCACCAATATGAAGTTCAGGAACCCAAAGTATTTGTCTATATTGAACCATCTGAGGTTTTATTTGCCTGAAATGTACCCAAAGTTGCACAGGATTTTGTTTTTGGATGATGATATCATCGTTCAAAAGGATTTGACCGGACTTTGGCAGATAAATATGGATGGGAAGGTGAATGGTGCTGTTGAAACATGCTTCGGGTCATTCCATCGATATGCCCAGTACATGAATTTCTCTCATCCACTGATCAAAAAAAATTTTAGTCCGAAGGCATGTGCATGGGCTTATGGGATGAACTTTTTTGATTTGGATGCTTGGAGGAGAGAGAAGTGCACTGAGCAGTACCACTACTGGCAGAATCTGGTAATGTAGATTCTGTTCATTAAGTAATAGATTCAATTTAATCTCTTGTGATCAGTTGACTATTGCATTGCTTACATTATGTGATATTATTACTTGCTAGTGTTATAGTGCATCTGACTTATCAATCATCAGGTTGTTCATGCATCATATGTAATTAGTTTATGTTGGTTATTTTGTCTAATCAATGAGTCAGGTTGTCATGTTTCTGCGTGTTGTAACCTTTAGCTTAATAGTGCCACACCTTTTGCTTATATTCTTCATTTTTGTGAAATCAGTCGGCTCATTACTCACTACTTTCTCGCAAGGTTGCGTGTTAGTTTTTTTTTTTAAATAAAAAAATAAAAAAATTCCCACAAATAGAGACTGATTTGCGTTCATGTGTCTGTGCAGAATGAGAACCGCACCCTGTGGAAACTAGGGACATTGCCTCCAGGTCTGATCACATTCTATTCCACAACCAAGCCATTAGACAAATCTTGGCATGTTCTGGGGCTTGGGTATAATCCAAGCATAAACATGGATGAGATTCAAAATGCTGCAGTGGTTCACTTCAACGGGAACATGAAACCATGGCTTGATATAGCCATGAATCAGTTTCGCTCAATTTGGACAAAGTATGTTGATTATGATAATGAGTTCATCCAGTCCTGCAATTTCGGTCTCTGAATATTTGAAAGGTTGAAAGTCTCAGATGATAAGATTCGGCAATGCTGATCCTCCTAATATAATCTGGTTTTTGGTGCTCATGGTTCCACTACACGGCTACACTTAAAGTTAGTGCTAATGTTTAGTTCTGTAGAATTTGTTGTCAATTAGCATCGCAGTCTTCTCTGTTATGCTTCTTAAATGTTCATAGTAACTAACGATTGCTTTTTCTTAAAGAATGGTTATCTATCTAGAACATTGTTGGTATGATTGTTTACTAGTGTGTATTATATATCTAGAAAGTTTGTGAACTGTGATATCATTTATAGGCACCAAGACTTCAAGCTATGAAACCAACTGCTTGGCTGGTTTAAGACGTAATAAATAACATGAAATTGTATTATATTTGAGCGCGATGAGATAGCTCAAGTGATTAAGGGTCCCAGATTTTGAGTTCGATTCTCGCTCACCCCGAGACTTGTTAGAACGACTTGTTAGAACAAAATGAATGATATTGATCCTTACTTACACTGAAAATTGCACAATATTTTTTAAAATCCAGGTAGGCAATGGGTAAGAACAAAGAATATGCAAGGATAGGCTGGAGCTTTCAATGAGATGCATTCAGAAAAGTTGATATTATTAGATGTTGCAGGAACACACAGTACCCAGAAAACATCAAGATCAAAGACATCACTACCAAGAACATTTCAAAAATGAAATCTGCCTAAAATTGCCATCAGCCATGTGCTACTCTCATGCCTGCAGCTACAATATAGCGTATGTATTCTGTGGCAAATCATAACCTTGTGCTACAACCTATAGCAGAGTGCAAAAACAAGAAGTAATTACTCATTTAACTGAGCAATACAAGCTTAAATGAATATCGCTGGCAATATTTGAGTTTCTGCAATAACTATGTTGCTACTCTGCTTATAAATGCAGGTAATTGGCAGCAGCACAGAACTGGTCAAAAAAGCTGCAGTCCAGAATCTTCTTGAGTATGTATAATATAGCATTAGTATATAAATGTGCATATTATCCTCCAGTGTTTGAAGGAGGAATGCTCTCCAAAAATTTTGCCCTTGCAGCAGGTTCTGTTGCAAAGCGACCCAAGACGGCCATTGTTGCTGTACTACTACCAAACTTCTCAATCCCTCTAGATATCATACAAGTGTGGTTACACTCTACCACTACCATTATATCTTTTCCGACCAACAATGAAGCAGTTTCAGCAATCTGCCTGGTGAGCCTTTCCTGTACTTGAAGCTTGAAACCATGGAAATGTACTATCGACTGTAAAAGGGATATTCCAATGGCATCAATACCAGCACCAAAATAACCAATGTGCACAACACCATGAAATGGAAGTAAATGGTGTTCACATTGGGACCAAATTGACAAATTTAACTCAGTTTGTAAAGATTCTTCTCTATGACCATTGGATCCAAAAGGATTATTTCTATGGCGATCAATCCCATTTAGCTTCATCTTGAAATCAGTGTTTCTGAAGTTCATCAGCCATCTCACAAAATGGGTAGGAGTTCCCAGAAGTTCTTTTCTTAAAGGGTCTTCGCCCAAAGACTGAATGATAGAAGTTACTGCAGTAATCATTTCTGAATTGGCTGGTTCCATTGTGGAGATATTCTGAGACGGACACCAACAACCATCACCGGATTTTCTCGAACCAGTATTCTCTATATCTATTCCTCTGAATTTTAAGAGACTCAAAAACTCACCCCAAATCACTTCCTTTTCATTTTCGAAAACCCCTGAACCAGAAGTAACCACTGTCTTAGACCATCCCTGGTGATTTGAGTTGAGAACTGCTGACGTAAAATTTGGGAAGTGAATATGCGAACACTGGAGAACAACCGCAACACCTGTTGGCATAATACCATGCTGTAGAGCTGAGCATACTTCATCTGCCAATCGTTGAGGATCTTGAAGTCTTTTTGCAAAAACATCAGCAACTCTAGAAAGCTTACTTAGGCCTACAACTCGTTGTCCAGATGGGACATAACCGACGTGGCACTTGACCTGGAACGGGAGCAAGCATGACTCGCAGTATGAGAAGAGGTCAAGATCTCGAACTAGTACAAGCCCGCCCACTCCACCAGCATGACCAACTCCACTCTCCAAGCCTGCTTCAGGAAATAAAGCGCTCTGAACTATATCCTTCACCTTTAGCTTGTAACCTGTAGCAAAGCATTACAAAGGTTTACAAAAATTAGTCATGGTTCAAGCATGACTTCAAACAAGGTGCAAATTAGACATGCAACAATGCCCCTTCTAAGTTGTATACCATTAAGATGAGCATAATAGATCCAGATTCTTCTAATTAAACTGAAAAAAGTTGATACGATGATGTCATAAGATAATCAAATTTTATGTATGACATGACACTAGCTCAACCCATCTGGAATCTAAACCTTAATATGCCCTCAAATTATAATAATGTATTCAGACTACAGTTCTAGTGGGTCTTCTGTTAAAAGAGTTCCATAGACAACAGTTGTGACAAAGACTGGTCTGATGTAGCGGCTTGATATTTTTGAAGTTAATTGGCACTATTAGGAGATCTTAAGATCAAGACTCATCTGATGAGTTGCTTAAATTAGACGATGAAACCAAACACATTTGCATGTCTTTTCAATAAATTTAAAATATCTTTCTAATCAAGTAGCATGTCTTGATGGGACAAATGAAAATATTCATGAAAATTAGAAACAGTTAAAGCAGTGATGTCAGGCTGATGATATCCTAGTTTCTTTATTTGCATCATTTTAGCTGTTAAAATTTGTGTCATAAGGCCCATAACCAACTATGTAACTAGTCCTATTCAAAAATCAAAACATAATAATTTATCCTAGCACATTTTAACTGTTAATCTATGCCATAACCAACTAGGTAACAAGTCCAATTCAGAGCACAGTAAACAGTTCCGGCACATCTTATTATTATTATCATTTTTCTTTTGTTAGGTATTTTATCACATTTTAACTGTAAAGTTTATGTCATGACCAACTAGGTAACAAGTCCAATTCAGAGCACAAATTCTACACAAATACTAAACAGGTAAGAAATGAGCTGTCACTTGCGTGTCCAAATTTCGTTTGGCCAGGGAAAAGATATATATATATATACTCTAGATAGTCATTATGTGAGTTAATTACACATGGAAAGACTTTTTCTACCATGCTTTCTACCTTTAAGTCAAATACACAGGTATCCATAAGATATCTAGTTATATACCAACACTGGGGACATCTACTATTGACAGCTTGACCGATAGCACACAACACGGCAAAGAACTAACTTCAAAACTGAACCAACAGTATATCACAATAATGCCACCTTATGGATTAAGATCTTCACCTTATTTACATTCACATACAGTCACACAGACACTTCGTAGGCTACATTGAGGGAAAGAGCGCAGATCGGAAGTGTCAAATTCCTAGCCTTTGCATAACTCTAAATTCTAATTATTTTAGCTAGTCTATCTAAAGCATATATGAGAACTTAGCCCTTAATAATCAATTATACACTCCATAGGTTTTTAAGTTTTGTTTTAGACAACATGACGAATTTCAGTAAGTGACAAATCACATAAGTCTAACTAAAACTCATTGGTTGGTGGCATGGCATCCGACAATTCTTGAATAAGTTGCAAAAGGTTGTTTCACCAAACAAATAATGACAAGAAACTACACCGAAAGAACCAATAGTTTCCCAAATCCAATCAATTCAAATTTTACATAAGTGATGAAACATGATATAAGCAGTAGCACAATAGACTAAAAAAGATAATAAATTGAGCACCTCTTGTTCCTTCTCGAAGAGCCTTGGCAACACGAAAGGGGGTCTTACGCAGACCTTCTCGATTAATATCCTCACCTAGACCCAACAACAACACTTTGACAGCATCCTCAATAATCTTGGTCTTTTCAATTTCAGGCTTACTACAAACCCCTAAAACCAATCCATTCTCTAATTCCTCATCAAAATGCCCATCATCTAAAGCACCCATTGCAGACCCAAACGAGCAAACAAGCCTACTAACCTCTAAAAACAATTATAACACTATAAAGATAGAATCTTGGCACCTCTAGATATATAAAGATTCAATCTTGGCACCTCTAAATATATGTGTATATATAAAAAAACAATCTTGGCAGCTATAAAAAGGAATATAATGCAAACCCAGAAAGCTTTCACTCAATTATCCCAATAGAAACCAAAAAGATTATATTTTTACCCAATATATAGATACAGAAACAATCTTGGCAGCTATAAAAAGGAAGATAATGCAAACCCAGAAGGGCTTTCACTCAATTATCTCAATAGAAACCAATAAGATTATTCTTGTACACAAAAAATAATTAAAGATCCAAACTTTAAAATAGGTATCTGAAAAAAAAATAAAAATAAAATAAAAAGAATAAAAGGGCTATTATCTTGGAATGTGTGGAGAGATTTAGAAAGGGCTGCTGCAAGATCTGAGCAGGCACATTATGGGTGTATGTATATGTATATATACAAATGTATTTGGAAATATTAAAAATTGAAGGGGTGTAAAATAAATAATTTAAGTGGTGGTGATGAAAAATGATGACATAAAAGATAGAGCCAGTTGAGGGGGGTGATGGTAGAGAGAGCCCACATGGGTCAATTGGGTTTAGAAGAGGAAGAGGAGCCACCAACCCACCAAGCTTGACACTTTTGTTAAGAAGATTTTATTGGTAGTTTTCAGTTTTCACCCACCTCCCTACCAACCATGCCCTAATTTCTAAATTTTGATATGCAGTAAAACCTAATATAATATTTTATGAACGAATAATCTCGTCAAATAAATAATTTATTCTAGTCAATATAATAGACACAATATATTTTCTTATATCGTAGTCGGTATCATTCGGGTGCGCGGGTGCGCACTGGGTAAACCTCACGGCCTAACGCAATAGCCTATAAATCACGTGAATCAAGGTAAATCGTATGCGACAGGCTCTAACTCAGGAAGTATAATCATAAATTTTCCTTCCGTGAGAATCGGATATGTGACGAAAAAAATATATTTTCCTTACGGGCGACACAATATATTTTTAAACTCAATAAATAAATAATCTCTTAAATATGAATAAATTTTCCTGATCTCGAACGTATTCATTTATCGAGATTTATCTGTAACAATTTTATTATGTTTTCTTTAAAATAATCCATTTTCCAAAAATAAATTATACTTATATATTTAATTATTATTATATTTTTTGCATTTGAGGTGACGCTCTTAATATAACATACAAGATTTAGTTCTCATGTATTTTATATTTCACCGTGATAACCTTAATATAGCATATGTTAAGATTTATTTTATTTTTTAGTTCACATTAAGAGAATAATTAAATTATGTCGTATAATATGTTTATATGATTATTTTACTTTTATTTATTTATAATTCCATCAAATATTGGTAGTTGTTTAAGGTTTGCAACTTCCTAATTTTTATTGTGTTTTTAATATTATTTTGTAAATTTTTTATTCTTGTGTGATGATATTTAACAAAATAATATTGTACATTTTACGACTTTTTTGAAAAATACTCAAGTCTGAAAATATTTTTGCAAAAATACTGTCATTTTAAAATGGAATGCAAAAATACTACTTTTCAATTTTTTGTTGTATTTGGCAACTGAAATCAACTGAATGTAACATTTGACGAGTTTCTGCAACTACATGCAATATCAAATGCGACCAAAAAAACTCCATTCAACTAGTTGCATATCTGGTTGATTTTGGTTGATTCCGTATTTTTGAAAAAAAAATAGAAGATAGTAAAATCGCAAAAAAAAACTTAGAAAAATTAGTATTTTTGATAATTTCTCATAGGGCTTTTTTGAAAAATACCCAAGTCTAAAACCATTTTTGCAAAAATACTGTCATTTTAAAAAAAAAAACAAAAATACTTTTTTATTTGCAAAAATACTATTTTTCTAGTTTTCTTTTGCAAAAATACGGTTTTTTGTCATTGGAATCAACTAGATGCAAATTTCGACGAGTTTCTACAACCTCATGCAACCAAAAAACTCGATTTAACTAGTTGCATATCGGCTTGATTTTGGTTGATTCCGTGTTTTTGTAAAAAAAATTCAGAAGATAATAAAATCACCAAAAAACTTTTAAAAAATTGGTATTTTTGGTAATATGAGCTCCACACCGAGGTGTAGATAAGGACTACGATGTTATGAGGATATGTTCCAGTAGTCGATGCTGAGTTGATTCTGACTAGAGCGATTAGGAGGGTCAGAGACCTCAAACGTCATAACATAGACTGGGGAGAGCAGTGGCTATATACGGGCCTTGTGAGGGCTGGGTGACTTGTCACCAATTTTGTTAGGATAGCTGGTAGTGGATAGCAATCCTAGCCCCACGGGGTGCACGATTATATATTTGATATTCAGTATTCAGGAATTATGTACTTAATAATTTATATTCAGGACGTATATATGGACTCGAACATATATATTCCACCACAAGACATAGTCTGGGAGACCTTGTTGTATAACATCTTTCAGTTGTTGAGAAATTATTTTACTTCTTATTGAACCCTCGATGAAAGCATGCCAAATAATTAATTGCATGCGTACGTACAAATGAATTAATCAAAGTATATATATGTGCAAATGTATTAACACCACAATGATGCAAAGTATATATATGTACAAATGAATTAATCAAAGTATATATAAGTGCAAAATATATATATGATTTGATTTATCATAAACTCCCCATTTTAATGGGGTTTCGGCTCGAAGTGTTGAAGTGCAGTAGTTTAGTAATTGATTGTCTACTTGTTTGCGTATTATGTGCTTTGAACTTTGAAGTGCGCCAATTACCTTGTAATGAAAAGAAAAAAATACTAATAAGATCAACAAAATAAACATCGACAATGGAATCAAAACGAAATTTCCAGCTAATAAAACATTGTCACGTCACCTACCATCTAGCCTACACTGACAACATGCATGTAATAAATAGAACTTGAAAATATGGAGCGGAAGACTGAAAAATTCAAAATTACATTTGAAAAATTATCTTGTATAAAAGATATATGATACTCATTCGGGAAAAATTATGAAAAAATTGTAATTCTATATTTGTTTATATAAATAATTTGAAACAAACCCGAAAATGATATCAAATTTATCATATTAATGACTGATATAGGATAACATTTTAAATTAATATGTCGATTGAAAACGTTCACATATCGGTTTTGCAATTATTTTCTGAAAGATTTATCTTTTTAATGAGAATTTGCTTTTGCTTTTAAAAAAGGAAACAATCCATAACATATACTTATAGGTTGTATATGCCCGAATTAGATAATAAGAACCCGGAAAACGTTCACATATCGGTTTCACAATTATTTTTAGAAAAAATTATCATTTTAATGAGAATTTGTTTTTGCTTTAAAAAAAGGAACGATCCATAACATATACTTATAGGTTGTATAGGTCTGAATCAGATAATAAAAACCCAGTCAATATATGTCTCATTCAATAGTTCTTCAGATGTATATTTTAGTTCATAATTTTCTGGGTTCTTATTATCTGTACTTTCTATTTTCATCCCAATAAATGGATCATTTGTTGTTTATAGCAAATTTAGAAATATTGTCACGAGTACTGACAAGTACATAACTAAACTATTATATAATTTACCTTCCATCTCTTCATTTTCTTTCAGATTATCACTGTTTTCAACAGGGACGGCGCTGGGGTAGCGCGAGATGAGCCACCGCACAGGGCCTCTAAAATTATAGGGACTCGAATTTCATATTAAAAATTAACTAAAAATAAAAAAATTTAATTCTTAAGGAAAAAAGATTTGGTCAAGTTTTTAAAAAAATATAAGAAATATGGATAAAATAGGAAAATTAGATTCATTAAAGTTCTTAAAAAGATTTTTGTATTTTCATAATGTAAAAATTATCTATAAAATTTTAATAACTATTTATTTTACCGTTACACTTATAGAAAAGAGTTTTTCCAAATTTAAGTTGTAGAAATTTTATTTACGAACAACTATATCGTAAGAAAGGCTAAATGTTGATGATGATTTCGTTACAAAATAATCTCATTAAGCGAATATATCGAAATGTATTTGTGCTTTACAATGTATTTTTAATAATTAATTTTGTTTAGAAACCGTTAGTTGAATTTTTTATATTGAAATAAGATTACGGACTCAATTTTAAAATTTCGCACAAGGCCCTCAATTATTTTGTCCCGGCTCTTGTCTTGAACCTTTTATAACTTTTCCACTTCACTACAAAAATGGAGCTTTCTACACTCCCTCCTAAGTTTTTGAATTAGATCCTCTGTCGTACTCCATTAAAATCAATTGTTAATTTTGAATGTACTTCGAAATCTTCATATGAGCTTATACATCAGCCGAGTTTCACTCATTCCCACCTCGATTTTAGCCTCCTCATAGGCATAACTCTCATTAAAAATATTTTTTGTTATAAAAAAGTACGAAAAGAGACTACATTGGTGGATGCTACGGCCTCGCCTGTTTGTTAACTTATTATTGATAAACACTATTCTAGTAATTTGGATGATGAGTTTGAGAAATTTAATAGAGAGATAGATCTTTGAGGCTCCATTAATGGAATCATTTTTCTAACCAGTGCTATGTTTACGGGAAAATATGTTGCACTTTGGAACTTGTCAATCAATCTGTGGAAACAAATTTATCTTCCCCCCAGAAGCCTCAGAAATCAATAAGGGTTGTAATGACGATAAATCAGGAACTGCTAAAGATCAGTGAGTTGTTCTGATCTGGTCCGATATGATGTATTATAGTCAGCCTTGATATTGTGTGGATATGATATAATTCTTAAATGTGTATAGTTAGTCCTCCGTTTTACCTATTTTTTTTCTAGAAAAATATTACTCTACATCTTAAATTAAATTAGTAGTCCCGTACATAACGTGTGTAAAAATTATGAATTATAATCCTTTAAAATATGAATTGTATGAGTGGATAAAATAATATCTCATCCCACCAGCCATTTTCGTACATTCAATGTACTCTACGGATAGAAGAATACATAGAGTTGAACATAGTAATATTGTGTAGATATGATATAATTCTTAAATGTGTATAGTTGTAACCTCTTAATCTTTCCATCTTATAAACATAATCACATGAGTATATACTGCTAGGCTTGTATATAAATTCATGTATCATGCGATAATAAATGAAGAACATTATTTTACATAAACACTTATATGCAACTCATTACAATATCACGAAAGAGACGTGTCCTAAGTCCAATCATGTATGATGATTTAGGAATAACTTTTATGTAATCTGTTCTGATTTCATTGATATTAATAAAAGACTTGTTTTGGTTTTATTGTGGGCTTTATCTATTTAAGTGTTTAAATAAGATATATACCATAGTTTAGAGTAAAGCTTTTTATGGATTATGATGAGATCATAATAATGAGACCTAAAAGATGATAACTCTGAACTTAAATATTTCCTAGTCGTAGAATTACTAACTGGTAATTAGTAATCCGCAAAGATCGGTACATACTATGCTTGCTTCATTATGAAGGATGTCTGTTCTCATAGACATTTGTGTGGTGACACTATAGCTAGTATGTAGGTGCTTATTATAGAATAAGTTCACTAAACATGACTCGCACAGCTGAACAACTGATGGAGTTCACTCACGTGTCAGCAGATGTTCACATAGTGATAGTTGTACAAGTATTCTTAGACTTGAGGTCATCATAGTCATCTTGTGTTCACTGAACTATACTTTGGTTTAGTTCTTAGTCTCCATGGACAATAATAAGAGCTCTACTGGGTGTAGGAATTTGTCCACGAAGATAGTGTATGATCAATAAAGGATCTACCCCTTCCAGTGAAAGGAAGAGAATGTTCAATGTTGATCCACTTATACTAGTTCAGAAATCTCTGGCCAGAGTGAATGAAATTAGAAAGGAGTTTCTAATTCACATTAATTAGAACTAATCATAGTGAATGGGAAAGCATATGATTAAATAAGATAGGCTTGACACGAATTCCAAGCCTTGTATTTAATCATGACATTGTAAGGTAGAAGAAATTAATTGTACGGTAACTATTCACTGAATAGGTTCTTGGTATTCTAAGCAGTGAAATCGTATTATCTGGATAGTCGCGATATGCTGAGAAGT
This sequence comes from Apium graveolens, assembly GCF_009905375.1. NCBI lineage: Eukaryota > Viridiplantae > Streptophyta > Magnoliopsida > Apiales > Apiaceae > Apium > Apium graveolens. Next base: position 3,361,459 of record NC_133653.1, read on the forward strand.
ATCCCTCACGATGTAGAATAAATATGATTAATTTATTAATTAATCATATTTAATAAATTAGAGAATTTGTATAAATAATGATAAAATAGTTTTATTATTATTTATTTCTACTACCGGCTTAATATTGAACCTACAGGGTCACACCATAAAAGAGAATGATTTAATGGTGGAGAAATTAATTAATAATGGCTGGTGATTATTTATTTGCGAAATAAATAATTAATTAGCAAATTTAATAATTGATTAAATGAGATTTAATTAATTATAAATTAATTAAGAAAAATTCTTAATATTATTAATTAATAATTTAATTTTGGAAATTAAATCAAGTGAGAGAATTATTTTTCTAAAGTGTTTAGAAAAGGGATTAATGATTAAAAGGTGTTTTAATTATTAGTTAATTGGTTAATAAGAATAATTAATTAAAGGGTTAATAATAATAATAATAATAATAATATTTTATGAGAAAATTTTCAGCTAAAAATTTTGCCTATAAATATACCATTATAAACCCTATTTGTCTCAACCCAAAATAAAAACCCTAATTCTAAAGTAGAAAAAGAGGGAGACAACTAAATCTCTCGACCTCTTCCTCCCTCCATTATTTTGATCTCTTGGTGGATACCGGTAGAGTGCTTCACAATTGAGGAGCAGCTGCTAGGGATCTCCGTTCATCGTTCTTGGATCGCTATTAAAGGTTAGTAATCGATCCCTCGATTTATTCACGATTTATATGCGATTATATGCATTTTATATCAAGAAAAATATTTTACCATGCTTTTGTGATGTATAAAATCCTACATATCATAATCATCTATATTTTGATCCTTCAAGCACCAATATATATATTTCCCGGGATGTTATATTCATTGAACATGTTTTTTCCATTCACAACTATCTTCTCTTACATCAAAAAATCATTCACAATTAATGATTGGGATATTACTCCAACTCATGTCCATGCCAATGACAATAATACAAGCTCCCTTGACCTTAATTAACTGCCATTAATTGATACCATCCCTGTTCAAAATCCAAAATCTAGTTCAGGCCATCAATGTCCATTCCGGTAGCATCTGAATTGACATTTTTACAAGAATCAGTAGATTCTCATTTAACCAGCCCTGACATCTCAGTCAGATTAACCACATGTACACAAAACTCATCCCATGTTACCCAACCATCCTCCCTACAACCAAGTTCTACCACAAGTACTACCACAAATAACACATCACCACGACCTCAAACTACACATCGAATGACCACAAAATAATACTCCCTCCGTCCCGTTAAACGTTTCCTCTTTTGACTTTCGGTATTATTTACGGTAAGCGATTGACTACTAATTTACGTCTAATCTATAATATCAAACATAGTCATGAGTGATCTCGTTGGATTCGTATTTATCAGTACTTTAATACAGTGAAATTTTTATATTTAATACTAATACGAATTTAAAGATATTAACAATCAAAAGTGTGCATTGGCAAACGTGTCCAAGACAAATAGGAAACGTTTTTAGGGACGAAGGGATTATACATAAACCAAACAAAATTTTTTGGTTTTCTTGCCACCGATTCACCTTTCTATACACCCACGTCTCCTAAATATGCAAAAAAAACATGTGCATTAACGTGAATCCATGAAATCATAATTTGATGCTTTGTTAAAAAAATCAAACGCGGGGGTTAGTTCCCAGGATCCGTCTAAAAATGTAGTTGATTGAAAGTGGCTATTTAAAATAAAATACAAGCCTGATAGTGCCATCAAAGGCTATAAAGCTCGTCTTGTCGCTAAAGGTTTTACATAGCGACCTGAACTTGATTATCAATCCACCTTCGGCCCGGTTGTCAAACCAAACACGGTTCGACTATTACTCTATATTGCTCCTCAAATAAACTAGCAAGTTAATCAACTTGATGTTAATAACGCATTTTTATAAGAACAGTTAGAAGAGGAAGTGTACATGAAGCAACCACCGGGTTCGAAAAATTCAGAATTTCCTACGCATATGTGTAAGCTCAAGAGACCCATTTATGGTCTCAAACAAGCTTCTCGAGCTTGGTACATAGAGCTGAAAAATTATTCGTTGTCCCTTGACTTTTATAACTCTCGTTCTGATGCTTCACTGTACATTCTTCACAGCTCTGAGTTTACAGTATATGTCCTTGTTTATGTAGAGGATATACTCATTACGAGAAGTAATACTAATGTTGTTCTCCAAGTTAAACATGAACTTTTTGCTCGATTTTCTCCCAAGGACTTGGGGTTGATTAATTATTTTTTAGGTGTTGAAGTAATTCACTGTCCAAATGGTTTCATCCTTTCCCAGTCAAAGTATATTCAGGACCTTCTAACAGATGAAAATATGATTGATTGCAATGGTGTTAGTACTCAAATATCCCCCCCCTCTCACTTACTGTTGATCCTCATGCTCCGGTAATGGACCTCAGGGCTTATAACAGTCTACTTGGTAAACTTCAGTACTTATCATTCACTCGTCCGAATTTATCATTCGCGATAAAAAAAAGTTGTCACAATTTATGCACTGCCCTCAACAAGCTCATTGGCAGGCAGCCAACCAAGTACCTCATAAGCACATTCATGTATGGTCTTAAATTAGGGAGTCACTGCAATAATCATCTTGTTATGTACTCTGATTCCAATTGGGCTGGAAATTTTTTAGACCGTACATCAACAACAAGTTATATCCTTTACCGCGAAGCTACACCAATTAGTTGGTCCTCCAAGAAACAACGTACTGTTGCTCGATCCTCCACCGAAGCTGAATATCGTGCTGTTACTGAAACTAATTGGGTGACAAACTTGCTCCGTGAACTTAAGATTCCTTTAACAGCTGTACCACAAATTCTTTCTGGCAATGTTAGTACTACTTATGTGTGCCAAAATCCAGTGTTTCACAGTCGCATGAAACACATTGTTATTGATTTTCATTTTGTTGGAGAGCAGGTGCATCGTAAGTCTATTGAAGTTCACCATGTTCATTCTGCGGACCAAGTGGTGACACACTTACCAAACCACTAGCTCGACATGCATTCAACACTAAGTTTGGAAAGCTAGCCTTGGTTGACACCACGCCTATCTTAAGGGGGCTTAATGACAAGACCAATCTGTTTATATTGGATTTTAAGGCAAAGTCTTGGGAACAAAAGTACATTATTTCGCGCTAATCACCGGACATTTGTTGATTCCTCAGTGCTTAGGCACTGCGGAAATCGTACTTTTAGTGAAGAAGCCTTTGCATTTAAAACATCTGGGGTTGTGGTAATAGAGTTAATGCAGAGGGCTGTTACTGTTGTGTATTTCTTTGTGCCTCTCCTCCCCCTTTTGGTTGTGTTGTTGCTTTAATTCTTGTTTTCATGTTGCATTTTTTGTATCAGGTAATGAATCGTCGAGGTTGCGTTGGACTGCACAAAGATATTGTTGTATGATGTTGCATTATAATCTGGATTTGAATGTATGTTACATATGTATGATGTATGTGTAAATTTTGCAGGTTAATGTAGGTTGGTTGTCCAAGTTCTTGTTATAATTTTGTTATAGGACCTTAAGCCCCTGCATGGGATCATATATTTTGTTGAAATATATATTTTGTTAATATATTGTGGTAGTTCATTTTATTTGTCGAAATATATCTTCTTTAAATTTATATTAAAATAAAAACTGTGAGCCCAATTTTTTAATTTGGCACATGACCCCAATTATTTTGCCCCAGCCTTGAATCTAGCAAAGCACTTGACTTGTTAGTTTTGAACCCCTTGAGGCTTGAGAATTTGGATTTGTAAACTTGATCTCATTGTTTATTTTCCAAGTAACTCGAGCTCATTGTTACATTTATTCCTGCATTCCTATGCATTAAAATGTCGTATCAATTGTTTAAAGGGATCCAGGTTCCATTAGTCATTAGATTATATTGGTCTGGACTCTGAAGTATGAGGCCCACTGGCCCAGTGGGCTAGAACCTTATATGAATACAATAAGATAGGTCTACAGTAAAAACTAATCAAATATGTACTTGAAATGTATCCGAAGAAAAGATGAAGGGCCTGTTTGGCTGCCCATCAAAAAACAACTTTTTCGCTTATAAGTTCGTAAGTAATTATAGACGAATGTTTGTCGACCTGACTTATAAGTAGAATATATAATTTATAAGCTGATAAGTTATATGTTAGTAACGACGTACTTTTTTCTACTTATTTTGATTTTTTATTTCTTTATCAACTTAAATTTTAAAATATATGTTTTTAAATGTTCCTCTAATTTTAAATTTACAAATTAAGATAATTGTATTCAAAATATATATTTATTTTAATTTATTTAAGTAAAAAAATTTCTAATTTTAAAGTAAAATTATCCAAACACTTATTTAACTTATAAGTATTATTCACTTATCACTTATAAGTCATTTATTTATTTTAAGTTATAGGTTATTTATTTTAAGGTTTTCCAAACGGTCATGTAGTTCGCATGAGATTAGGAGAACTAGAATTTGGTGAATGGTGAGTGAGTGAGTCATATGTCATATGGATAACCATCAAGCCATGTTGGCAAAACATGATCGTGTTTGACAACTAGGCATGCAATGCATAGAGCTTCATACGGATAACAACAATGTACAGTCTCTAATCATATAAGTTAATGATTTCAATTTTTTCTCATTCCGAAAATATCTTCCAAATACCTTTTTATTGTCACTTTTCCGAATCAGCTTACACGCAACTAAACCAATTTCGAAGATGGTCAGCACAACATCCAATAGCCACATTTTCAAAATATATTACTCTTTTAGTTTATAGGTATTACTGAAGAGAATTGAAAAATGCTATTTCCAAAAGAGTTTTTATTATTTCCGGAACAAAGAGAAGAGTGAAAACACAAAACTCTCTCATCATACACAATAAAAAATTCTTAAATATCCGCAAAAATTAACTCACTTGGTTAAAGAAGGGATAACTGTCCTTTTAGTCATAGGTTCGAATCTCATAAGAGGATGGTGCTTAAATGCGATTCACTCTGATTCACGTAATTTACAGGTTATTACAGCATGTGCAGGGCGGGCAGGGCTGTTTTGCACCTCGAGACGCGTGAAATGACCCTTTCATCAAATAAAGGCACGAGACAACATTGTATGAAGTAAAAAAAACTGGTCGAGTCCCTCTTCCCGGACTGGGACAGTTCAATTTTTTAGTATAATTTTTCATTCACCTTTTGTTAAAATTGTGCCCATCTGACTGTATATAGACGTTACCATATATTATCCGGATTTTTTATTTACATATTAAATATTATTTTATATTTCATAACTCGAGTGAGTAGTTTAAATAACGGATAAAATAATATCTTAATATATTAGAGAAAGTAGTTTAGATACTGAAATAAAGAATTATTTTTTAATATAATATATTTAATTATAATAATATAATTATGCATAACAATTTGTATTGTCTAATATTAGTGTCAAACACAAGCTTTTAATAATATATTCAAAACAATATGTAGATGCGTGATAGACGGGCACATCATCAGCTACAAAATGACTTGGTTGAGCATATCTCGCAGTTCAACGAGAATCGTTAAATTGTAACGTTTAAATTTTATGTTTTCTTGTGTGTTGTTTTCAATTTCATGTTTTTTAATAATATAATGCATTTTAATTACGGGTCATATTTTTTATTTTACTGACATTTTTAAAAAAATTAATCACCTTAATTTTATTATTAAAATTTTTGTACTAATAAATTAAAATTAAAATCAAATAATAAAAACAATTATTAGATATATAATATAATAATAATACAAGGGTCCTACACAAATGTGGGAAGTGGGCTTAACATTGGATGGATTAGGGTCACTTTTTTATGGGGTCATTTCGGGTGACGTGACGGGGAATGCGTAAGTGTCCCGGGGGAATTGACCCCGAGGGCGAGGGCTGTGAATGCTCTTACGTGAGCCCGTGGGATTTATTCAGTGCGCACCCGAAAAGTAGCGGCTGCGGGTTTTCTACGATAAAAAAATCCTTAAAAAAATTAATGCAAAGATAATTTCATCATTACATGCTTTATTACTTTGAAAACAAAAAAAGCTCTCCGAAAATAACAATTCCCAACAAATATCACAAACACTGAAATTGAGATTAATTAGCATAAATAGGGATTAAAGTAAAGCTTGTGAGATAAGGTGATGAATTATAAAATGGTGTGAAGGACCTGGCTTCTAGACAAAAGAGTGGGGCCATATATATTCCCTACGATTAAATCTAAATAATGAAATTAGTAAAGTCTTTGAGGCCCCAACCAGTTTTAAAGGTAGAATTGGACACTTGTATGTATTAGTCATTTATGTTGATGTGTTTGTCTCTTATTTCTCTTTTCTACCGACAACATTTTCACCGTATCCTTAAACCTTAATCTTTCACATTTTTTTTAATCTTTTTCCAACCCCATGTCTTAGTTAATATCACGAAAAATAGTCCATAATGTTTGTGGTTCATGTTCTTTTCATCCTCTAGTTCATGATCCTGAAAATATGATTACATATTTCGAAAACCGTAAGTAATTAATTGAGAGATTGATTTGTGATTTACCGATAATTTATTAAATTAGATAAATATTTTTGATTGATTGATTAGTAATTTTTAAAATATTGGGCAATTTCTATAACCAACTTTAAAGTTATAAAATGAAAATAATGTCTTGGATTAGGTTCTATGGAGTCCCCTATTTCATTGGAGTCTTTGGAGTCTTTGGAGTCCATATATGTTCTGCAAGTAAAATATAGCTTAAATTATTGCAAAACGTATTATTTTTCGAATGATATTCTATAAATATCACGATTTTATTGAAAATATTGCAAATTGCATATATTTTACAAGTAAAACGTTGCAAAATATATTATTTAACAAAACATGCTTAATTTGCAGAATATAAATGTTCATGTAGCAGAACATACATATTGTACTTATAAATATATGAGATTTGCATTATTTTATTTAAGTAATGATATTTGTGAAATATTTTATAAGATAACATATTTTAGATATATTTTATTTATAGAACATAGATGAATTTGGCAAATTTCAATTAAAAGGTGAACTTTGTAGAACTCCGTAATGTCTTGTTTGAGTATGTCAGGCGCTAAATACAATCAGTTTTGCTTTTTGAACAAAAAGTAGAATATTTATATCCGATAAAACCTCGCATTTCAACTACCCGGAAGACACGTGTACTCCCTCCATCTCATGGGTCCACCTCACGGATTAGGAACGGGGATTCGGCACAAATTTTAGTGCTATAGTAAAACATGTTTTTTACATAATTTTAAATATTTTTTTTAAATAAAAATATGATATTTAAACTTTGATATAATTTTTTTAAAATATAAATTATAAACTATATTTTATAATAGCCAAATAAGTGTGAGAAAAAAATATTAAGAAAAAATACGTAAAAAGTTATGTGCAGAGGGAATATAATAAGTCAATATTAATATTATCATCATTGCTCAAGTACTAATTTCAATACTAATAAAACATTAAAAAAATGGAGCGCGATAAGATAACTCAAGTGATTAAGGGCTTATTTCTTGTCGTTCCAGGATTCGATTCTCGCTCGTCTCGAGATTTATCGGGAGAGATACTCAATTGTAAGACATATAAACCAAGTTAGTAAAAAAATACATTGAAAAAGTAAACATATGTACATACATGTAAATATAAAAAAGATAAAAAATAAAATAAAGCTGGTGAGTTGTTGATACAGGGGAGGTAGAATATAGGTCCCCTGTTTTTATCTAATCTAGTTGCTATGATATCAAAACAGAGCACTCTGTTTTCTTATCATTCTCTGTTTTGACTACGCATTCTTGCTCCCCACGATTGTCTTGAGCCATCACCATTGTACATGCTCTTGTTTTTCAGCTTTGTTAGCTGAGATTCCCATATGTTCTTCCACTCTGATCCCTGTTTCACATACAAAATCAATATTAATAACTGTTCATATATAAACCAAACATATACGGTATATCCCGTCAGCACAGGGTTCGGGAAAAGTAATGTTTAAACCAAACATATCCAGAATATCCCGCTTAACGCAGGGTCTGAGAAGGTAAGAAGTACGCAACATTCCCCTCATTCCGAGGAATGTAGAGGCTGTTTCCCCTCATGTGTGATGTGTTAAATATTCGAGGTAAACGAGCAACAAACTACGTCGCTAAAAAAATGAGGACAAGGTTGTGCACCTGTTGTTCATAAGCAGAGCCTCTTCCTCTAGCAGAGAAGTTATAATGGAAGCCAGTAGACAAATCCCTATCATACAAAGCTTTTGTTTGTGGATCAGATAATGTCTCATAAGCTTGTTGAACAAGAATGAATCTTTGAGTGTACTCATCTACCCTCTCTGCTGGAGACACATCAGGGTGATATTTTCTTGCTAGTTGCTTATAAGCTTTCTTGATTTCAGAAAGTGTTCCACTTTCTGAAATACCCAAAAGCTGATAAAAGCTCTCAGTTTCTTGAGGTGGAGCATACATGTTACTAGTCATGGCAGCCATGGTTCTTGATTTTCTTGAAGCAGATGATTTCTTGACAGAAAAGCTAGGTGTTTTGAGATGAGTATCCAAAGAAATGAAACCAGAAGGCTCAAGATTTGATCTTTTTGGTGAAGGGTTGAAAGATGGGGAGAGATTGTAGGTATGAATGGGAGATGATTCTTGGAAAGAAATGACTGGAGAGTTCATGTTTTCTTGTTTATGTCACTGTTTTTTTGGTCTGTTGAAACTTGAAACTGGATGTTTTGTAATAGATATTGTGGTATGTCATATGTGAGGGTTTGGTTTGTTTATATAGGGGGGCACAGCTGCTGTTTTTGCTTGTAGGTTTTTTTTGCAAGTGTCTACGCGTTTTGTGTCTGTTTGACACGAATCCAACGTTCAGACACTTATCGTGTGACTCATCTCTAGGTTTGTCCCCACTGGGCCACCGAAAACTGTAACTTATTCTTGTTGAAACCGCAGTAAATGGAAAACTGGTAGCTTAAGCTGTTTTCAGTCCTTTTTTTGCTAATTAATTACACACGTTACACACCTGTTAAGCAGTTAAACTCGTAACCTCGGGCAATAGTTTCCTCGTGCACCAATCTTTTGTTCGGCTGTTTTCTATCTTTATAATAAAGAAAATTTACATGTATATATGACATAGTGTTTTAAAACACGTAGGGCTGAGCAAAATCGAAAAACCGAACCGAACCGTGCTAATTCGGTTCGGTTCGGTCCTAAATTTTTCAGAAATTCGGTCTATTCGGTCCGGACCGAATAGACCGAATTAAAATTCGGTTCGGTTCGGTCCAAAAAAAATGACTATTCGGTTTTTCGGTCTATTCGGTTCGGTCCGGTTTTGGACCGAACCGACCGAATGCTCAGCCCTAAAAACACGTACATAAGAATTAGTGGGATAAATAATTTATATTGATTAATTAGATAACCGATAATTGTTAAAACGATTAATCATAAATTCATAATACTACGATGAATTTTAAAAAGACTAATAAAATTTAATTTATTAAGTATAATTTTGATTTGAGAAAAATATGGAGTGATTAATCAGATACTAAAATCGAATCGACAGAGTATTTTATATTCCCTCCGTTCCGACCAATTGTGTACATTTGATTTGGGCGCGGAAGTTAAGAAATATGTATAAAGTAGTGAAAAAGAGAAAGGAAAGTGAGTGAAATAGTGAGACCCATTGATTTTTAATGTATAAAAAGGGAAAAATGGAGTGTAGTGTGGAAAGTGAGAAAAAGTGGGAAAGTGGTGAGACTCATTTACTATTTTTAATAAGTTTTGAAATATAAAAAATTTGATAACACATCCAAAAAAAATGTAAAGAAATAGGAGTAATTGAGACAGAGGGAGTAACAATTAACCATGTCTGCATAATCAGTTAATTTTAGAATATAGATAAATAATGACGGGTGTATTAGAAAAAATGATCAAAACTTCCGAAATAAGTTTTAATTTGTGGAAATTATCACAAAAAAAGAACATTCTAATTAAAATGTATATAATGTCTGCCGCATAAAGGGTGAAACCAAATATTCTATTTGACTATTTCAACAAGAAGAAACATACTATTCACTCTCACCCATTATCTAATTGTTTATAAGTACTTTCACTTGAATTTATATATATATTATTTTCATTACGGTGATGGAGACTTCTTTTAATACTTTGATGTTAAACATTGCTTCCAATATTAAAAGGTCTGGATTGTAAAAATATGGAGGTACAAAAAACAAAAGAAAAGTTATTTATTTATTGAGACTATCAAACAATTTAGTAAAATATTCTAGAAATTAGGAGTAATTCAATCTTATTATATTGCTACCAAACAACACATTTAGATTATTTTTCTCTAGAAGTTAGGTATAAGTTTTCAATATAGACCCCCCTAATCATAAATAACCGTGATTGGCTGAGAAATCTAATAGTATATAATTATTGGCTTAATTATAACTTAGTCCTTAAAGTATTACACAATGTACACGTAAACCCCTCAACAAAAAAATTGTACATGATAATCCTTCAACTATGAGATTTGTACACTTTAACCTTTTTCTTAAATTTTTTACCGAAATCACCCGCGAGGGTTAGAATGTTCACATTGTATACTTCAAAGGCAACATTGTTCGTAAATCATTTTTTGTCCCTTTTTATTTATCAAATAATAATATATTTTTTAAAAATTGAATTGTGTATTATATATTAAATAAATATTTATATTTTTGAAACTAATTAATATGATAAACACTATTATAATTTATGATAAACTTACTAAAGGGTTAAAGTGAACAAAACTAATAGTTAATGGGCAAAAATATACAAAACTCGTACTTAAGGGGCAAAAATATACATATGTGAGGGTAATATTGGAAAATATTTTAGCAAATGGCTTGAAGTGTACAAAACCTATAGTTAAGGGGTTGAAATATACAACTTTTTAATTTAAGGGTTCATGTGTACAATGTGTTATACTTTAAGGGCGAGATTATAATTAAGCCATAATTATTTGTTTAATCTATATGCAAAGAAAAATTTGCAAAAGATAACACATGTTTCTTTAATGCATTGCAACAAAAACATGCAGCTTATTGTTAATTTGTTAGGCTCCGTAATTTGGTATTTTAAATAATCCTAACATAAACTCTAAAAAGAGACCGAATGCACTTAGAAAAAGACCAAATTTGAATGCAGTTTTCTGATATTCTGATTGGTCGGTTTTTGCTTTTTTATTAGGTAGGCTTGACAATGTTGATCTATCTATTTTGTTTAATAATTAAATTTAACAAGCAAGAGTTTGTTTAGTATCCCTTGTAAATTATAATCAAGTGTTATATATTAGCCGGCTATTAGCTGGTAAGGGTTGACTCACTTGATTAAATAGATGATAATTATCCTGTTGATAACATATTCGAATCATAAACTAGAGTCTGTACTTTAATTACGATTTATCTTGATTCACGTGTTTTGCATTTTATTGCGTGATTTGGTAGGATTTATCCAGTACACATCGGAAGGTAGCGGTTGCGGGTTCACTACAATTAAAAAAATATTAATATCTATTAGGTAAGTTGACACTTTTGATCTTATATTATATAGAATAACTAGATATAAATTATTAGTACCCCTCTTAAATTACAATCAATTGTATTTTCAATTATAATTTTGAGGTGAAAAAAATGACCTATAGATTGAGTAAAAAATTTACTAACACCTAATACTTTCAGAGACTTACAAAATTTAGTAATTATGAGTTTATCCTTTGTTGTCTCATGTTCTGACCTCGTTCGGTACTTATATGTAAGATTATAAGTCATATCAGTAAAAAAGAAAATTACAAATGAAAAGGAGGGTACAATATGGGAATGCATGGGACGGTTGTGGGCAAAATATGTCTTGGGAGTTTAATAAATTTTCTTGATTAGATCACCGGTTATTTTTTCACTGGAAACTTGTCTGTTTCTTGATAATGAAGTAAAGACTATGAAACTCCTCCATGCTAGCATGTGATTGCATGTGGGTGTGTTGGTTTCTGTGGTTTTCTCCTTGTTATGCACCCTAATACAAGTACACACAAATTAAGCACTTGCTATCATACGAGTCATATAGACATGATAATAATGATATACGACACGTGAATACGGTACGAATTGATATGAAAAATTAGAGTTTGGTTTCGAAAATTTGGTACGAACACAAAAAAAGACGAATATAATTAGTGTCTGATTTGAGTTTTCAATATAGGTACACGACATGGAACGGAAGTACACGGAATAAATAAATAATTAAAATTTTAAAAATATATAATATATATACTAAATATCAAATGTGAATTTATCTATTCTAAAATAACATATATATATATAATTGTAAATATTAAAATATATTTTATTGTTTTTTGATTACGTGAGTGAACACTTTACCATTTAATTATCTATTATATTTTTAACAAATAATATTTTTCGTATATAATTTGTATATTTTAATATACTAAAATGGATAAACACGAATATATTAATTCCGGGTTAGTGTCATCAAATTGGTACACGAATGCGAATTCGAATCGGATTCAGATTTAAGATTTGATATATAAAAATACGAAAATATACCCACTACACGAAACGTTGACAGGTCCAGTTATATTAGTATATGACTCTCTAATAAGGGCCAAAATTGAACTGTACATGACTTGTTTTCACATGTCACAAGATTATGAAGGGATTCCAATGGACATGGGCACCTGGTAGAGGTGGCCAAACGTGCGGGTTCGAACCGCACATTCGGGACCGGCTCGTACGGAAACCGTAAAATATTCGGCCCGATTCGGGCCGGTTCAAACCCGCACAACCCGCCGAAAGAAGCGAACCGAATACGAATTTAATTTTAAAAAACCGGAACCGGCACTAACCCGCACGACCCGCACAGGCGAAGCCCGCGTGAGCCGCACGAACTGTGCAACCCGCACAGCCCGCACAGCCCGCACGGCCCGCGGGTCAGTGATGGTCGTAATTCTGGGATTCAGGGAAGAAATAAAGGTGTTCCTTTTAAGCAAGTTCAGTACTCTAACCGGGGTGTGGTTATCCGGGAGAATAGGGAGAATATTGGAAGTGTTAAGGAGAGAAGTCAGGTTGTTGGGCCATCCGGAGTTAATAAAATTAGTTTTGATTTGCAGAAGGGTGGTTTGGGGAGCTCGGGTTTTTCTAAGGTGGTTGGTAGTGATGTGAAAGCTGGGGGTTTAAAGGAGAACAAGAGTATAGGTCGTCCTCCTGTGATTATTCAGAATAGGTTTGATGTGTTGAATGCTGAGGAATTTGTACAAAGACTCTGTTCAACCCGCACAACCGCCAACCCGCGTACCTGCAACCCGCAAACCCGTGAACCGCCTGGCACGCACACGAGTTCAGTGCCGAATCCGGGTTACTTTCTGTAAGCTCAAACACAGCCCGGCCCGATTCGCTCGCTTCCAGTGCCGGTTCAGTGTTCAGGTTTTCCGGTTCCAACCCGCTTCCAACCCGGTCCGGCCCGCACGACCCGCACGGGCGGCCACCTCTAGCACCTGGGGTTTGTATGTATTTACCGATGTGTTCCATGTTAAAACTCAGGTGTCTAAAGTATTTTAGACATAAGTTTGAAGTCATGTCTGAGTATTTATATAAGATCATGATTCTGACGTTACGACGTTCTAGATTTTAAAGTAATTGGTTATTTGACAAGTTAAAATAGGTAAGAGTAATTTTTTTTGAGAAATATGACTTATAATCTTATAAATGAGTATCTGTTCTTATAAATTCTTGAGATAAGCGATGATCGAACCCAGTACCAGAGACAAAGACGATAGATGATAAACTCTTAACTAATTGAACTATCCAACCGTCAACCGTGCTCAGGTAAGAGTATCTTTAGTGATGATAGACTAGTTATTTGGTAAGTTAAAATAGGTTGATAGATGTTAAATGACATAATTCTAAAGTTTATATCTATGAACACATGTTAATAGCAAAAAATTATAAGTTTAGATCACTTTAATTTGTATAATTTTTATATATACAGGAAATCTATCGTTATTAAAAAAATATTAACCAAGTAAAATGAGTTACATTTTAAATTTTCGTGTTTTGTATGGATCAATGAACACACTAGAAAAGCTGTTAATTTTTTAAAAAAAATGTTTTAACCCTTAAAGTATTTTAATAACTTAAAGTATTTAACATTTTTTACATATTTATTATATATATTAACTCTTAAAATATATTATGGTGAACTTTTTAACACTCGAGATATAATAAATGTATCTTTTAACCCTAAAGTTATAAAAAATGTACATTTTAATCCATAACAATACAACTCGGAGAGAGCAAAATGTCTATTTTGCCCCTCCGATTTATACTGGTAACGGTAAAAAAGGTAAAAGAGTACGAAATCTCGTATGGTTGAAGGGGTACGAGTTTAAATATTTAGAATTGATAGATATAATGATAAATAGTTTATATACTTTAAGGGTCATATGATCATTAAGCCCTATAAACAATCAAAACCACTAAACCACTAAACCTTCCTCAACAATTTAGTAAAACGAACAATAGTCCCAATCGACCTTGGTGTCAAATTTTATCTCAATCTAAGTTGCTGCGTTGAGTTAAAATCATTGAAATGTGAGTTTCATGCATTGCAACAAAAACATGGAGGAGCAACATGACAACTTGCCTACTACATACTTATCTTCTTCACACAACTAGTTTCCCTTAAAAAGGATTTAATGCAATGAATTTCAATGCATAACTATTTTTTAGGGGGGGGGTGGGGTTCATTGGATAAGGCTTGAGCTGAGGGGAACTCACATTTTTGTGACCTAAAAAATACAATAGTGTTAGTGTTTTTTTGACAAATATGATTTATAGTCTTACAAATAAATATTTGTTATCGTCTTATCGAATCCCGTATCTGGGACGACAGAAGATAAACTTTTAATTATTTGAGTTATCCAACCGTGCTCAATGTTATACCAATTTATCTAACAAAATTTGGGATAATTTCTTGAGACTTTATTTTTTATACATATATAAATGTTTTAGCTTTGAGAAGAGTCCTAACCCACCTTTCAAATATTAGTCAAAATAACTCCCATATTGAATCGAGAGTAGACTTGACAATTCAGATAATCATGCCGGTTTCAGATCGAATATATTATCGAATTATGATATATTTGGAGATGGTTCGACACGGATTGAATGTGATTCTATTTGGATCTAATTTGAATAAAAACTGGATACAATTCGAATTAAGTTTAAATAAAATTTAGCTTTCATAGCCAACAAAATGTTGGTGCAGTGGTTGAGCTCTTGTACCCCTTACGAGAGGTCAGGAGTTCGATTGACGTGTGCGTGTGTTATCAATTAGCAACAAAATTTAGCTCTCATAAAATTCAATTCAAATTATATTACTAAGATCTTGGACCCATTTTGTTAGGTCTAATAGATAGTTATTTAGTTATGATGATGTTATATACTTAAATATTGTACAATTTTGACAATGTAAACAAGGTTAACCAATTGACTATCTGGATGATTATCTTGTTTTAATTCTTAAGTTGATTATTTTGACAAACATTCGAGAATCTAGAAATTTGAAGGCAGGCAGGCCCCATGAAAGAAAATTAGAAACTTCTTTCAAATATTGCTAGCCAGAGATACTCATACATCTTTTCAAATGAAAATTTAGATTTGTTTTCCTTTAGAAACTTCTAAAAGTGTGAATTGAATGAATTGACATTTGTGTGAACTGATATAAAATTATTTTTAAGTTTTTACTTATTTTTTTACTATTTTTTATGTTAGTGCAGTAATGTAAGGATGTCATGAGGTTTAGTTTGACAACAGTTTCCTGCCAAAAATATTTAGGTCAAACAAGTATGTTACAGTGACATACTCTTAAACTACTCTGGTCGTCCCAAAATATAAGTTCTTTTAACCTTTAACGTAAAGTGAATAAAAAAGATAGTTCCACGAAAATATTTTCAAATTTCATATTAAAATTTAATTTAAGAAAAGAAATTTAAGAAAAAAATACGTGAAGTTATGACTTTTATACACCTTAAAGTACGCGTAAAAAGTCAAATGGACTTGTATTTTGAGACGGAGAGAGTAAACCACATAGAATTCAATTCGACTAAATCAATGTGCACATTCTTGCTCCATTGTCTTCTAATACATCATCCTGCAAATATTGTAAAGATTATGCATTTTGTACCTACATGTCTACTACACACTAAAAACACGTAGTTAAACTCACGCACACGCTAGCGGTTGAACTATTGATGTCTTTTAGAAAGATGCCAATTTGTCTTTATTTCATTAAAAAGACAAAATCCGCTAAAATCATAAACTGCATCTGAAATCAGTAACAAAAGAACGTCTCATTAAGTTTTTTTATATTAAGAAATAACTGTAGAGATATAACTTGTAGTTTTCTCCACAATGTATGTGTTCAATTTCCTAATTCCCAGATGGGGAGGCTTTGCTCAACAAGCCTGACTCTTCTCTATTTTCTTCTATAATTCTATTGCACATTCCCATGCACGCTACATCTATAACTTACACCTCAAAAATGGAAGATCATGGTGTAGTAAACTAGGAGATACCATATCCTCCATATATAATAGTACATTTTAACAAGCAAAGGGAAAGATGATAATTCGTAATTTACTTGTATCTTGCAAACTGAAGCATTCATCAAGATTTCGAAACCTGACTGGTGGCAGACAACAGATCATTCTTTGGTCTAGTTACTGGTCTCCATGATATACTCCACCCTCAAATTCCGCTAGGACATGGATCCTATATTTGAAGCCTAATCCCCTACACTAACCATTAACCAACGCCCAGCACACATGTGTGAATTGATTGAACAAGCCTCTGTCAAGTAGAATGTAGATATCCGGTGTTCATATGGCACGATCCCACCAGGAAGAATAAGGGTGGTCTACATAAGTATACAGTTCAGCAATGTAAAGAAAATGCGCAAAAAATGCTCCTTTTATCAGTGATCTACTCTTCGCAACTTCCAGAAAATGAAGTAACATTAACTTAAGAGAGAGGCTTAATGTCATCTAGTACGGAATAACATATGGTAGAGCAGTCATATCAACAGATTCTAACTGAAGAGCCTTGTCCCACACCTGCTTCGTCTCTTTGACCTGGGAAGAATTAGGATTTGCTTCAGTGCTTTTCCTATTGCTGCCCAAAATCCATTCTTGTCCATCAAAGTCTGACCACTCAATACTGGGAATAGCAAGTATCTTACTCAAATACTTGGAATCGGGATGGGGAGGTTTGGGACATTCTCCAACAATCTGTTTAACTGTAGAAGATGGCCTCGTTGAGGAACAATGTGGCTTTTTATCCTTTACAAAGCCATTTACCTTGTGTTCCTTATTGTCAACCTTTGAGTGACCGATCGCCTCATGTCCTCCAGCTGCTGTGAGGGTAGCAGCTTTTTGAACCCCTTTATTTTCCAGAACTGGATGAGCAAGCCCTAATTTGTCATCCACCTTTTGCATACTGCTACTTCTGGCACACTCAGAGGCTAATAGGGAACTTGCTTTCAACGTTTCTAACGTCCTTCCATTTTCCGAAGCAGAACGAGAGGACGGGACAGCATTATTCAACTTATTATCAACCTTTGAATGACCAATCACCCCATGTTCTCCAGCTGCTGTGAGGGTAGCAGCTTTGTGAACTACTACGTTTTTCAGGACTGGATGGGCCAACCCTACTTTATCATCCACCTTTTGGTTAATGTCACTTCTCCGGCATCCAGAAGACAGGGAACCAGCTTTTAACGTTTCTAGTGTCTTTCCATTTTCCAAAGTAGAAGGTGAGGATGGGACACTATTATTCACCTTGTTACTGTCACCTGTCCTATGGCTCACAGAGGCAAACTGGATGTCAGGCAAGGTGGCCTTGAATTTAGATCTATCTTCTGTGTTCCGGTGGGAGGATGGCACCTTGCTTTCCAGCTTATGGTTATCAACCATTCCTGCTAACTCTGGCACTGATTTGGTTAAGGTCTTAGAAGGTTTCAAATCTTTTTCATTTTCTACAACTTCCTTAGCGCAAGAGAGAGGTCTCTGCAACTTAGAGGGCCGAATCTCATCATCTGAAACATAGTTAAAAGAAAGAGTCACATATAAGAAGCAGATAAGAAAAAATAACTTACAAAACTACTCTTTTAATACCCTTAGATTTTAGTTGGTGACTTGGTGTAAAGAGCTCCAAGAACACAAAAAAAATACACGCATTCCACAAAGTTTACAATTACCGTAAAAGGGTGCAGATGAAGTCAAAATATAGTTTCTTTAAAAGCTTTGTAATCTATCATAAAGATAGCAACATCAGTTAAGTTCATGTTGCTTATAATTAAATGGATGCTGCATTGAAGTTACTCACCATGCAGAAAACCATTTATTCTCAGTTCCTTCCTCTTGCTAAGGTTAGAATTCTTGTTGCTTTGAGAAGATCCAGTAATACTATCATTGCAGACTGCATGCCTATTCTTTTCTCTAGCTATTGGCAGCTGCTCCATGTTTGGTTCCTTCTCACTTTTCCTTTCTGTACTCGACTTCTTTTTCCCATCTCGATCTCTTTCATTTCTTTTATCTCCTCTACTTTCAGAACTATTATGCTCATCAATTTTGTTGTGCACAATCCTCTTCTCAACATTCTTGCCAACCAATCCAGTCACTCCTTCAACCATTCTTTGCTGACCCACGACAAATTTTTGAACATTGCCATTTTCAATACCTCTCGCATCACTGTTGTTACTTCGCTCACGATTTTTTGAATCATATTTTCTTTTCTCTGTGAGAATTGCATTACCATCAGAATTTCCATTGTTGCCCACACTCGCCTTATCCGGATATCCAGAACAAATTTGACCAGTAAGATTAATTTTCTTAGCCACAAGATCTTCTGTAGTTTTATCATCATCTCTGATTCTCTTGCCCAATCCCACCAAAAATTTAAGGTCACTAGTCTCATCACTTTGTGTGCAGCCGGAACCAGGATTGTCAACGGTGCTACATTCTGGCAGCCCTGCAGTAATATTATCTTCAGAAGGCCTCTTCTTTTCTTTTTCTTTTTCCTTAATCTTATCTTTTTTGTGTTTGTGCCTTTCCTTTTTCTCTTTTCTTTCCCTACGTTTTTCTTCGCTGCTCTCCTTGCCTTTCTTATGCTTACCTTCTTTCTCTTTCTTCTCCTTCTTATCTTTCTTTTCCTTCTTATGCTTTTTCTCCTTCCGCTTTTCCTGAGATCGAATTTCAGATAGAAATAAAAAATATTAGGTAACGACAAAAAAACGCTGGCAGCATCATAGTAACATTAACAAATCAACTATAAAACATTCAAGATTTCTTTCAAGACAAGTATTAAGGTTGAAAAATAACTCCTATATTAGCTATATGCACTCGGCTTGCATCCAGCATAACATCTCCGAGACTCTTCTGAGCCAAAAAACTCTATATTATTTTACATTGAAAATGCAAGAAAACCAGTTTTCAGTGTTTGTCAACTAGATTACACATTACATAAACAATCAGGGCCCAAAAAATAATATATCACATATTTTTAAAGGTTGTAATTTACAAAGCTTAATATACTTTATAAAGTGGTAAAAGATCTATAAGCGCTAGTAAAAGCAGCCAGACTCCTTTTTCTTTACTTTTTGGCAATAGAATGACAAAACCATATTTAATAATAGACCACAGATAACATAACACAAGGGAAGTGTTTTTAAGTAACTATCACACTGCAAGTATCTGTTAAAATTATGATAAATGAATTGGCAAGAAGCCTGCACAAACTGAATGAACGTTGAAAATTAATTGATATGTGATTACATGAGATATTGTAGTTTTAAAGGCCTAATAAAGAAAGATTTTGGGTGTAATGATTCATGATAAAAGTTATCATGTTAATAGTAACTGTATGGTTCTAAAATAGAGACCTTTGGCTAAGATAAATGCTGAAAAACATCGACATTAATAATTATTTATTCCATACTATCTTCATGTTACCAATTTAACAGTACAAGACCGTTTGACAAGGCCAAACATTTTGATATTAAATTACAAGTCAGGTACAAATAGATAAGCGCGTCCGCAAATATTATAAATGTATATGAAGCCATGACAACTAAATGTTCGTTCAGATGAAAATAGGTTCAGTTCAGAGGGCCACTATATGTTGAAGTGTGATGCATCTGGACAACAGAATGCTAAACGTATGATGGAAAATGGAAAATGCTATAATATTTAACATTAACTACTCAAACTAGTCAAATATATATAAAAGTCTCCTAAAAGATCTATGGCATCCAACTGTACTCCAATGGCAATGGTACTACTACTACTACTACTACCACCACATTTATCCAGCTTAATGTAGTAACTAATCAAATTCCAATTGCTATGGATTGCTTGCGAACAATTATGACTTTGTAAGGTAAGCAGCTGAATTAAATGGTCCATGTCACTGTTCACTGTATGTTATTTCTATAATAGGTTAGCATTTATGCGTGTTCAATACACAAGACAAGACAACAACTTCATTAACTAAATGAAAACTTGGCAACCAAAAAGTGTAGTAAAAGAGAATATATTTGAGCCGAGAGAGGCGGCCTGAACTAAGCATAAAAAGGGCATCTAGGACCACAATATCTCGAGAGTAAATTCTTACAATAATAAATAAGCGCAAATGGAAGCTATATTACCCGGGCTCGGGTATAGGTGTCGGACACTGGTGCGGATCCAAGAATCAGATTCTTAGTTTTTATATAATTAAGATTCTTCAATATGAATCCAAAACTGGACACGGGTACGGGGATGCGGGGATGCGGCATGTTAAGCTGAAGACGAGTAAAATTTTGTATGGACTGAATTATTAGACCTTCTTAAAAACAGTGTCTACTACACATAAGTCATATACACTTAATTATGTATGTTAAATTGTAGTATAAAACCTAAAATACAAGTTCATAAACAAGTTGCAAGGAGGTCTTTTCATTTTGAATGGGGATACTACAAAGTGAAGTGTCCGGTTTATATAAGGATTCGACTCAGATCTCATACCACACCAAGGTCATGTCCGCCTGTCCGGCGGACGTGGGTGACACGGGTATAAGGGCAAAAATGGGGGGTCCAGGTAATGAAGAAGAGAATGGAGAGATCAAAATTATACAAGGACAATTACCCACCCTTAGCAAAATAGATTTTTTTTTTGCTGAAATGGAGCCCGCTAATTATAAAATATTATCCCCCACCATATTAGTAGACCAACTTAGAAAATTAAGTAAAAATCCTTCAAACTCCTTTGTTTAGTCTAAATCAGAAAATCAAGGCTAATGCCTTTATTAGAATGGTGCAAGTGTACAACATTAAATGCACGACAAAAATAATCAATAAGAAAATATTGCTAAACTAAATGCATCAAAATCTTCTAAAGAGATGCCGGCTTGTGTATCTCTCTTAAATACACATTAATTCGTAGTTTTTGGTATACGATTATATCATTGAAGGTCTCCATTTGCTAAGTTCTACATAATTTATGGTTCTACAACTCATCTGCTCCAACTCGTCAAAATCGATACTTCTCACCAGAGAGTCAGAGACCTCCTAAATTGATATCAGCATGTTCTTCACATATTACCGGTGAATAGCACATGAAAAAGGGGGTGGCATAAATGCATGATGAAACCCAAGACATGAAAGTGATTATCAACGCCTCATAAATTTAATTGCACATATAGTTCCTTATCTCTGTATTCTCTAATAAGTTTTTTAACTGAAAACCTCCTATGACCTGATTCGGATGCTATGATCATAATTACTTGCAATATGCAACATAGATAGATATAAACAGATAAAAATAATGTGACAGAGCCGTTAAAAAGGATACACGTTTAAAGTATAACCTTTTCTAGCAAATTCTCTTCATCAGGTCTAGCCTTTTTCTCATAGCCCGGAGGAGGAAATGGAAAGCAGCGAGACATTGCAAGTGAACCTGGCCAAATGAGGCCACTCTACTACTTTTAAACCTTTACTTAAGTTCTGATCACGATGTTCAGAACTTGGAACTGACCAGAAACAACTCCTTATTCCATCAACCATGTCCTTCTACTCATCTCCAGCTTGCAATTAGCTCAATGATCGTCCCAAGTTAACCAAATACCAGATTTTCAAATGTTATCAGCTTAATCCTTCTAATGCTTCAAGGGAAAAAGTTAAAGTAGCTGCTCAAACATTAGTTTAACCTAAACAAACGAGTCCAAAAGAGTTGTGGCAATCGAAGATGTCTGCCCAACCACGATCTCCTGCAAACCCTTCTTGACCATACAGTGACAGAACCTGTCCATCATCAAACATCAGAACAGTTTACCCAAAAATAAACGTCGGCTTATAAAGCGTTGATAAACCATGACATTAAAATGTGAGAAAATCATGTTCAGCCAGCTTACAAATCCTAAACAAAGAACCTAATCTATCACAATGTCCACACAGAATTACGGAACAACTTACAACTTAGTCACTAATTCAGAGTACATAAACTCAAAACCCCATACTGTATCCCCACTAAAATGTACTCCATTTACCAATCATATCAGTTTAAACAGACTCCATGAGGTTACACACTTAAAAAACATACAAACAACACAATGCCCGCAATTCATCGGTATCTATAGTGTTCTCTGATCATCAAACACCTAGCAATTTGAGAATGGAATATAGGGTTTATTAGATACACAATCTCCCCATTTAGCCAAAAAAACACAATCTGAAAAAAAAAACTCGAATTTCAATCAAACAACCCATGATAAGATTTCTAACAAAAACCCCAGAAATCAAACAGTTGTAATCAACTGATTCAACACTTGTTATAGCCTCAAAAGGGGTTTGAGTGAATTGGGTAAAAATCACAACTTTAATCAAGAAAATTACAAAATTGCATTACAAGACCTCAGACATTAAGTATACATTGCAATACAACAAAGACAGGAGATCAAACAAAGAGACCAAGAAAAACAAGATATAGATACATAGAGATACACACATATACACATATATCTCAGTTTCTTTGTTTGTACCTCTCTATCTATACAGTAATTATATGTGTTTTTAGATCATCGGATTGTGAATTCTTGACATGGGTTTTTCTTAATTTCTCCTCCTACGAGGCTAGCCAGCTCTCTCTCTCTCTCTCTCTCTCTCAGTTGTCAAAACACCAAAAGAAAAAGAGTAACAAAAAGGGGAGAAAGCGCCTCTATTTATATAACCGGGTTTAGAGAATAGATATTTTATGATAAATCATCGGACTATAAAAAAGGATTAAGCCCCCAATCCTTAGTTAAACTTGTTCTTAAGACAGACCACTGTAAGATAATGTGAAAAAAATAAAATCTTGTCTGAAATTTTAGCAATTTGACAATATTTTTATATACTATAGATAGATTTTACAAAATCTCTATCCGTAATCCGTAAAATTATATCGTATCTCATCTGTAAATTTGTATCGTATCCAATCTGTTTCAAATCCGCCAATATTTTAGATAGACCGGTGTTATTTAATTCGTTCGATAACTGTATTTGATATTTATGGTAGACATGTGATTGTTATTCGTATACATTTTTACTACAAAAAATTAAAAATAAAGTATGTTATTATATAATTATAATAAAAAATATAAAAAATTTTAAATAAGGAATTAAACCCCATTATTTTGCTAAATGGGCCCTTAAATCCCCATTATTTTGCTAAATGGGCCCTTACATAAGCCATTATGTACCTTAATTTGGTATATGGGCCTTTAAATAGTCCATTATGATTAATTATAAATTGAAATGTTTATTGCACTTGTCAAAGGACAAGAGTTTGTTAAGTTGTGTTGGAGTTGTCAAAATTGTTTCCAGGGAAACTTAAAGAATATGAGGACCAAGAATTTGATCATGGTAGCACATCTGCTCCTTTTGAGTGACATTGTACTAAGCAAACATAACAAACAACTTTTTTAAGATAAAGATTCATTGTTTTGTTGTCCGGGTCCGTCATAAAATCGGTAATCGGTACTAATAGGTTTACGTACGATTAAGGATTAATCAGCAAATTGGGGATTAATCGGAATAAAAATCGGATATATTTAAATATTTTAATAATAATTAATATATTTACCTTATTTATTATGAAATATATAATTCAAAATAATTTATAAATATTAATCAGATTTCAAAAATTGAACCGACCAAATATTTTTTAAGGATTAATCAGGGATTTTTAGAATACTGTCTAGTCATGTAAAAGCTTCAGGGGGAATTGTTATGTTTTACATGAACAACAAAATGAAGGCCAGCTTGAAACATGAAAGCATCTTGTTTTTGTAACTGCCATGATTTTGCCTTGAGTCCTTGGCAAGCCTGGAAAATATTTCAGTTTGAACTAAGCTCTCTTGAGCTATTGATTAGCTAAATAAGAATCAGAAAATATAGCAGGATGGCACTACTGGAACTGGACAGTAACAATCATTTGTATGCAGCATTGTATAGCTTAAGTTGCATATATTTCTTTAAACATCACAACTCTATGCACATAGCTTCTACAGAAAAACAGCATTCAAATTCATAAAGTTTTTATGGCTCCACGATTACTTTACCGGTAGCATGGCCATCGATGCTCTTAGCCCAAGCATCTTCAGCTTTGCTTAGTGGATATTTTGAGTCGACCACTGTTTTAAGCTTCCCTTCCTTCACCAAATTAACAAGGTAAGCGAGGTTTTCACCTTTAGGGGTTAAAACCAAAGGCACCATCTGCTTCCCAGAGAATGTGATTTTCCCACTTAAGAATCTCCACATGGTAGCAGAACTTGGTGTAATATCGATTACCTTCCCCTTAGAGCTCAACTGAGGTTCGAAAGTAGACCACGGGATACCTGCTGCACAGTGGATTACAGCATCATATTTCTGGCCAGACGGACTTTTCAGAGCTGCTCCATCTGGCGTCTTGTAGTCAAGAACCTCATCAGCACCCAAACTCTTCACCAGATTAATGTTACGGGCGCCACAAGTGGCTGTCACATGTGTGTTCCCAAGCTTTGCAAGTTGAACAGCATACAAGCCAACACCTCCTGAAGCAGCAGTGATAAGAATATTTGATCGCGGACCACTTGCATCAAGCTTAACTCCAGCAAATTGGGTGAGAGCCTGATGAGCAGTAAGACCTGCTACAGGTAAGCCGGCACCTTCAGCAGCGGATACCTCAGGTGGCCTAGAAACTGTCAAGTTTTTGTTGGCCACTGCATACTCAGCTAATCCACCACCACTTACCTAAAATTGAATCCCACAAAACCATACAGAGACATGGGCGTGTCAGCTAAACCATAGATGATAAATACATATTGTTGTCTTTCACTTTGGAGTTAACATATTTGTGTCTGCTCATTGGGCAGAGTGATCACACAGACAACTGTTAAATGGGGTTTTTTCATAACCAATTATTGGCTTTCATTGTGTAGATAATAGATTCTCAGATAGTAACTTGAAAGCGAAAGCTATGAGGAAAATGACACTTACAAAGATGCTAAGCATTGCCACAACTTTGTCACCTGCTTTTAAGTTTTTCACTTCAGCTCCGGTTTCAATCACCTCTCCTGCTACATCAGCTACTGTTCTTCCAACAGAAACAATTAAGTCTAAAGTATACCAAGAAGACCGATTTTCGACTTCTCGAGTGTCAAAAAATATAAAAAGAATTAACATTTATAAGCAAAAGCCACAACAAAGTGATGCATCACACTCTCAAGAAAAAGCAAAGAATGAAAGGTCGGGTACTAAGCCTTTCACATTCTTAGGAGCCACATTCTCAACACAGTTTTATTTCACCGCAAGATAGTACCAGGTATTGAAGCAAACAAAAGTTTGTCACAAACTACTAAAACGTGATTTATAATTCACTTTACTAACAACATCAACATTAATAAAGTTTAACCATATGTTACGAAGTTAATAACCATAGCTGGAGTTCAAGCAAAATGTTGCACACAACCTCAATCACATAAAAATTGTCATAGTTTTTTAGGTTCTAAGGAACATAAAGCATCCAACAAAAGGTGTCGTAATAGGTACTTTACAATTTATCAGCCTTACATGGTGTTTTAGGAAATCGAAGGGGCAAAAAAGGACGCAGCATGCCTTTCTGCACCTTCCAATCAAATGGATTAATGCTTGCAGCATTCACTTTCAGCAAAACTTCATCTTTTTTCGGAACAGGAACAGGTATCTCAACATGCTGGAAAACCCCATAACAACAAAATGATTTCAAAACAGGTATACCACCTACTTAAATCCAAACAAAATTCAACAGTAACAAGAATATATAAAATTTCAAACATGAGTCAACCTAATGACTTGATCATCACTATTATAATAAAAGATTTGACCTTTAATTCAAGAACCCCATGTAAACATATACTCAATCCGTCCCAATAGATTGTTAACTTGAAATAGTGTATTTCACACGCATTTTAATGCTCTTATCTAGTATAGTTTCATAACTTATTTAAAATAAAATCTGAATAAAAGTTTAAATATTTAATATTTATCCAGAAGAAAAAAGTTTATAAAATAAATAAGCGTCGATAACTCCATTTCAAATGTTAACAACCTAAAAAGACGGAGGGAGCATATAATACTACTACTATATATCACACATGGCCCATTTCAACACTAATTAAAATTTCAAACTTAAGCTAATCAAAACTTAAGTAGTCCACAATGTAAGCAATCATAGAGAAGTTAGAACATTCTTGATGGTATTTAATATACAAACCAACACTTAGAACCATAAAATCTTTATCAAAAGTAGAGTCTTGATTACTAAGAACAAAACCCACAATTAATTATAAGAAATTATAAAGAATGTAATAAAGAAAATGAAGAATTAAAGGTATAATAACCTTTAGAGCCGAAGGGCCACCACCATAAGAGAAGTACTGAATGGCCTTCATGATCTTTTCAGCCATGCTCAATCACAAGATCTTTACTTGTTTTGCTAGCTGTGCTGTGTATCTCTATGTTATATATGTGTGTATACACACACCACCCAAAACGTTGGTTTGGGAACTGCAGGGTGATTTTGTATGTTTCTTTTTCTTTGCTTTTTTTTTTTCTATCAATGTTTTTTTTGCTAATTAGTTTCGAGTTTCGAGTAATGTTATGTATCCCAAAATAATTTCAAAAACTTTTATAAGTAATACGTGTCATTATTTTATTGGCTAAAATTATAATATTGCACGAGGAGTCATTTCATTTATACGAAAATATTCAATAACACTACGACAACTCAGTATTTAATAACTTTTTCAAGACTCTAGCATTTCTGGTTTGTTTTTACTCATCAACACATTTTTTATTAACTTCCCTTTTATTTTTTTTCTTTTGAAAGGATTTGTACACAATTTAATCTTCTCTATCATTTTCCTCCAAAGTTTTTATAACATATAATTCAGCCATGATTACAGAAATTCATCATTTTTTCAAAATCATCGATTAATCATTCGATTTTCAAAAATGACTGATAAATCACAAATCATAAATCGGTATTTTAACGGATTAGTTTCAATTTCCGAAATTTGTAACCATAATTTTAAGTAAAAAAATGGTTGAAAGAATTTGCTATAAGCTGTAAAATTATACTGAAACATTTGAATTCCAAGTTAAGATAATAATATCAAATTATTCAAATTTCAATATGCCCCAATAGAAAAGTTCAAGGAGATGCCAAAGAGAAGACAGATATTCAACTGTTTGCAATCTACTTAACACTTGATCAGAATACATAAGTTATTAAAAACTTGATAAAGATAATAGAAATCCAAATAAGTATCATATCACAAAACATTCTACATAGAGTCAAAGAAAGAGAGAAAATGTTTGAGCTTTATAGAGAGAACAGTTTCCACAGACTTAACAATGCTCAATGATGATTTTCCCAACAGCATGGCCATCCACACTCTTAGCCCAAGCTTGCCCGGCTTCGGTGAATGGAAATTTCGAGTCGATCACAGTCTTAAGTTTCCCTTCTCTTACTAGGTTCACGAGATACTCAAGATTCTCGCCTTTGCAGCTCACGAGAAAAGGAACCACCTGCTTCTTAGAGAAGGTGAGCTTCTTCAGGGCAAAATTTGCAAAGGTTCCGGCACCAGGGGTCAAATCTACGACCTTTCCGTTGTCTCCCAACTGAGGCTCAAATGTAGTAAAGGGAATACCTGTGGTGCAATTGATAACTGCATCGTATTTCTTGCCTGAAGGGCTTATCACAGCTGCTCCCTCGGGGGTCCTGTAGTCAAGAACCTCATCCGCGCCTAGGCTCTTAACGAAATCAAAGTTGCGGGCTCCACAGGTTGCAGTTACGTGTATGTTACCTAATTTTGCCAATTGTACAGCGTAGTGACCCACACCTCCTGACGCGGCTGTTATAAGGACATTAGCCTCTGGTCCACTTTTATCGAGCTTGAGTCCTACAGTTTCAGTGAGAGTCTGGAGAGCTGTGAGACCAGCAACAGGTAAAGCAGCAGCTTCCGCAGCTGATACTTCAGGAGGCCTTGCAACAGTCAAATTTTCCTTTGCCACAGCATATTCGGCTAATCCCCCGCCAGCCTGTCAAAAGTAAATACATAAGTAATAATAATAGATGACACCACAAAAGCAAAGAACAATAACAACATAACAGTAGCGTTAAAGCACACCGTATCGCTAAGCTTAGCAACAACTTTGTCACCAGCTTTGAATTTTGTGACTTCAGATCCAAGCTCAACTACCTCTCCTGCTATATCAGTAACTGTTCCAACAAAGAATAGTCGCAACCATTATTATTTCTACAACACAAATAGGTTCATACAAAACTACTCATCGAATGTGACTGAAGATGATGCCCAAATGAATTGAAGATCTCAGTTAGACTCATATTCAAAATCACCTCTTAAAATAACTATAACTGGCAAGCAATCTTGACTAATTCAGAGAGCAAGTGAATCTATGGTAACTTCAATAAAGATGAGTACAATGGCAGGACTAAGTGAAGGGGTAAAAGTTAAAACACAACAAGTAAACAACACACTCAAACTTACGAGGAATGAAAGGAAATTTGCGGGGTAGGATGGGACGTAACATCCCTCCCTGTATTTTGCAATCAATTGGATTAACTGTTGTTGCCTCCACTTTGATTAGAACCTCATCTTTCAAAGGAGCAGGAACAGGAGCTTCAACATGCTGCATAATACAACAAAAAATAAAAACATTTAAATAGTTGTGATAGTAGCACATGATCAATCTGATCTCTGTGAGGCATCCAATTCCAAAATGTTTTAAATGATATAAACTTAACAGAAGCAGCCCCGGGGAGGGTAGATATTTGCAGACCTTACCTCACTCGGTAAAAGAAGAGAAGAAATTACAGCAGTCTGTTGTCAACACAACTTACTCTACTTAGTTAGCTAATTGCACAATTAATACATGTAAATGGAACATGTGGCCAAATTATTCAAGGGAGATCATAGTATTATCTTACTAGTGAAATATGGTCATTGTGTTAAAAATGAACATCACAAACTATTATAGTTTCAATTGTACAAATTTACAAATTACTAAGAGTGTTTCAACTACTTAGAGACATTAGAGGTCAATGGTAAAAGACAGTTTTTAATATCAGCTTAATCTAAGGTATTCCATCCAGATAGCAATTGCCTTCAGTACAGATGGTAGATACAATTGTATAGCAGATCTAATACAATCTCAAGCATTTAGCTATGGTCATGTTTGTGACAGTCGCGTTGCATCAACAAGGCAATTGTGTGTCCTTCCTACGTTTAAGATATTAGGATTACTGGCTCGGGTTGAATACAAACTAGGGCTGACTTAACAAGTAAACAGTAGATCTTTCAACAAAAAAATTCAAAGTCAAGGTAATTTGAATCCCCGTCACTTTCATACTACTACTACTTAAAAACACTTCAGTTTAATCAGTAACCTCCCAGAGTGACAGTATCAATTCATATCTGTTACTAGATCCAACAAATATGAACAAACCAAATTATATAACAAGTACATCAAATCCTTGAACTTCAGTTACTTACAAAAACAACTACATAAACAAAACAGACCAAAAATCAAGTAAAGGCCTTTGGTTGATCTGGGCTCAGATAAGTTGATTCAGAACACCATCATATGTATTACAAACATGAAACTAAATAAAAATTGCCCATCATTTCTATAAAGCAAAAAAAATCAAGAAAATCCAAGAAAATGGAAAAATAAGAATAAAGGAGCAATCTTTACTGCAAAAAATCAAGAAAATCCAAGAACAAGGAAAATTAACAAGAAAGTACCAATCTTTAAACCAAAAAAATGAAGAAAATGGAAAAATAACAATAAAGGAGCAATCTTTAAACCAAAAAAAAACAAGAAAATGGAAAAATAAGTATAAAGTAGCAAGCTTTACTGCAAAACAATCCAGAAAATCCCAATAAAATGGAAAATTAACAATAAAGGAGCAAACTTTACTGCAAAAAAATCAAGAAAATCCAAGAAAATGGAAAAATAAGAATAAAGGAGCAAGCTTTACTACCAAAAATCAAGAAAAAATCAAAGAAAATGAAGAAAATAAGGAGAAAAAGGAGCAACCTTGAGAGCAGAAGAGCCACCACCATAAGTATCATACCAAACAGCTTTCATGAGCTTAGCAGCAGAGCTAGCCATACTGTAGAAAAATATGAAGAAATAGATCTGAGGAGTTGTTTGATTTTTCTTTACTAAGTTGACCAAACAAGCATATTATTGTGTGTAATAAAAAAGGATGGAATTACAAATGGTTTGATGGGGGATTTATATATATACACCTTAGTTTTGGATCCTTCTTCAAGCTTCTTCTCTGTGTTGACTTGTTTTTTGCCGTGTCTTGAAATCACGTTCACGCCCGCCTTGGAGAGATATAAATAGATAGATGCATATATTATTAATGGGGACTAATTTTAGCCCTTGTTTTCCGTGTCATGTGTCGGTGCTGATTGTCGGATTCGAATCGGATCAATTTAAATTTATATTTAAATTTTTTTATTTTTTCCCAAATTCGAATTATATTTATGTTGGATATTTTTAAGATGAATTATTGAATCAATTTAATTGGATCACGGATTAAAATAAAAAAAGTCTAAATCATTAATTCCAACTAATTAAAATAAAATCGAGTGTTATTATATAGATAAGAAAATGTTTGATTTTGTAAAGAATGAGTGAAGGGAGAATGTTGGTCGAAAAGAGTAATAGCTCCAGGGTTATGTTTTGTAATTATTATTAACATATTATTATGCTAAATATTTTTATAATATATGATAAAAGATAACCTATAGCTTATAAATAGAAAAGCTTTTTATTAGTGCACCTTAAATTAATAAGTTTAAATAGTAAATTAAAAATTCAATCATACATATATTAGTATCATCTAAAAATAAGTATTTTTAGATTACCTCATCAGTGATGCAGCATCCAATATTTAAGTATTTTATTATTTATTGTGCAAAGAACCCATGAAAAAGCATGATGGGCGGATAAAAATAAACTAAAAAACTTCCCCATGGGTTTCTACTTTCTAGAAGCCTTCCATCTATTGCTCCGTAGATTACCTTACGAGTAAATCATTAATTAGTGAAAATAAACTATGTAATAATGAAATTATAAAGTTTTGTTTTAAAAGTGTCATTTTGATATGAATTTAT
The DNA here is from genome assembly GCF_009905375.1 of Apium graveolens. Lineage (NCBI taxonomy): Eukaryota > Viridiplantae > Streptophyta > Magnoliopsida > Apiales > Apiaceae > Apium > Apium graveolens. Next base: position 3,393,340 of record NC_133653.1, read on the forward strand.
GATCGCCCAATATTTATTTTTTTTGCAAACAATGGAATTTTATTGATTAGAAATCATTTGTCAATACATTCTTAACCTCAATAGGTATAGAAATCCTATCGAAAATTTGATCCCAATATCTCTTTAAATACATCAAAACATGCATTTTTTTATAATTAACAATATTTTGTAGTGATATTAGATTTATGGGAATATAATCAAAAATTATAAAATATATGTATAGCTATTAAAAGATCATAAATACAGGTTTCCTAACAACTAGTGAATTTCGCTTATTTGTACGCGTGTCACAGGTTACTCTCTCCGTCCCGATGAATTTTTTACATTTTGAAATAGGATATTCGACACACATTTTAATGTTCTTATTTATAATAGTTACATAAATTATTTAAAAAACTTATTTTGTTAAAATAAAAGTTAAATGTAAAATTTTTTATTAAAAAAAATCTTAAAATAAATTATGAAACTAAATTGGATGATAGTTTTAGCTTTTAAAATAAGTGTCGAATTTTTAATTTCAAATATTAAAAACTTCCGGGGAGGGAGGAGGAAATATAACTTGTAAGGCACAATTATTGTCAATGAAAAAAGACTTCAGCTTGGGTGAGGTCACAAAGTTAGTGAACGCAACGATTTTTCGGGAGTAATATATCCGGACTTAACTTAGGGGGTGTTTGGTTGATGGTTTAACGGGAATTTGAATCTTAAATCCAAGTAATATTATTTAAATTACCAATTTAGTGGCAGGGTTGTGAAAAACGCAAATTGGTTCTAAGCGGCGGGAAGACCTTCTGGCGCTTAAGCGGTTAAGCGGACGTTTAAGCGGAATTTTAAGCGGGTCTATAAGCGGATAAGTAATATTTATTTAAAATTTTATATATAATAATAATATGTGTAATACTAAAATAATGAAAATAAATAATGTATGAAGAATATAAATATAATTTTTCTTAAAAACTTATATATTTTTATTTTTTAATCAAGATCATTATTTTATTAAAATAAAAATTAATAATTAAATTAAAAAATTTGACAAGTCAAAATCGGTTTGACCGCTTAATGACCGTTTAATCCGCTTAATTACCGCTTAATCCGTTTATAAGACCGCTTAATTTTTAAAAACGCTTAATTCTTTGATTAGTATAAAATCGAAGCGCTTAATGATTCAATTTCGCTTAAACGGCCGCTTAGGCGGCCGCTTAATGCGCTTTTCATAACACTGTTTAGTGGTAGAAAATGGGAACTATATTCTTTCTTGGTGGGTAAATCAAACCCACCGTAATCCCGGGTTTCCATTTTATTCACATTCTCATTAACTCTTATTCCCTACCCTCCATTATCATTTCCGATTCTCATTCCCATGTCATTTGATTACATTGTTGAGAACGTAGAAGGTTGATGTATGAACAAAACACAATAATATTTTTATTTATTAAATAATATTCTAATATGACAGTACATGAGCTAATTCATATCTCATATCCTTTTTTTAATTCTTTTTCAGGTTAATTGGTCGATAATAGATCTGTTCCTGTTGAAGTGAATGCAGCTTTGAAAGTGAATTTAAGTTAATAAAATTTCTTGTTTGTCAAAAAAAGACTTCCCTGATGAATTCGAAAAAGAATATTTTTATTGTTATTTTTTTTTATTATGAAAATAGTTGGTACCGTGCGAATATGGCACGTATACTTTGATTGTTATTATTATAATCACCTAATTTCACGTGTACTGTAGAGAAAAAATGGTTTTTTTGGTGTCTATCCCACTCCTTATATTACTGTGATCAGGTCCGAATTAACGGTTCGACGAATTTTCTAAACACCCCTGGCTTGACTAATTCGAGGTGAGGAGGAGTGTTAGAATACTAAGCTCAAATGTTTCAATTATTCCGAAATCAGTTTCAAAGTTAAATCTCACACAATACTGTTACAACTGACATGAATGTAAAGTGCCTACAAACTCAAAGTCATTTCACATTTCCACAATGATTTTTCCAACAGCATGTCCTTCCATGCTCTTAGCCCAAGCCTCTTGAGTGTTAGCAAAATCATACTTTGAATCTACCACAGTCTTGAGCTTCCCTTCTAGCATCAAGTTCATAAGATACTCCAAGTCCTCAGCTTTATGTGAAACAAACAGAGGGTGCAATGTTTTCTTGGAACAAGAAAGTCTCTTCACAACAGAACTGGTTATGGACTTGGGGCTAGGAGTTATATCTACTACTATTCCATTAGATGTCAGCACATTTTCGAATGTCGACCAGCTGATGCCTGAGGTGCAATGCACCACAGCATCGTATCTTCGTGCAGATGGCCCAACCAAGGCCTTGCCGTCAGGAGTTCTGTAGTCAAGGACCACGTCCGCGCCCAGGCTTTTCACAAAATCAATGTTGCGAGAACCACAGGTCACGGTGACATGAGTGTTTCCTAGCTTTGCAAGCTGAACTGCATAATGACCAACACCACCTGAAGCTGCGGTGATCAGTATGTTCATAGGCGGGGCATCTTTTTTCAGAATCACTCCGCCTGTGATCAGGCATTGGTAAGCTGTAAGTCCAGGAGTGCCTAAAGCAGCACATTCACCAGCTGATAGTTCAAGTGGCCTTAAAACTGTCAATTCTTGCTTTGCCACTGCATACTCAGCTAATCCACCTCCACCCTGTTCAATAGCATAACTTAACCGATTACTTAATCTATTACTTATCCGATTGTACTGATGATTTAGTATTTGTCACAAGTTACAACCGAAAAAGGGAAAATTTTATATACCAAGGTGCCGAGCATGGCTACAACTTTGTCGCCTTTCTTGAACTTTGTAACTGCAGGTCCAACATCCACAACTTCACCTGCAATATCAGAACCTGGCATGATAGCAAAAAACACAAAAACTTAGCGTTACTAAAATCAAGACATGCTCGAAATTTATGCTCATTATGCATAAAAATTAAACTAAGCAGCAGCAATACTACAAATTACCAGGGATATGAGGGAATTTCTTGGGAGCAAGAGGGCGCAGGAAGCCGTGCTGGATTTTGAAATCAATTGGATTGATACCAACTGCTTCCACTTTTATCAATACCTCATCTTTCTTTGGCATTGGAATTGGAACTTCAACATTCTGCAAAAGCCATAAGAAATTAACATTTTAAGCTATGAAAAAACTAACCTGTAGTCTACTGGTTCTAATCTTCAAACTAATCACTTATTAGATGACCAATCTCCTAGAAACTTAAAGCTAGATCTTATAAGTTTGTAACTCCTCATTACTCCGCCTCATACGAGCAAAACACCATAGCAAATCTCACTAAGGGACACATCAGGCCCCTTCTAAACTTGAACAACTGATAAAGGTGCATGCGATGGACAATAATCATGATTTACGCGAGTCTTTGACAATCTTACTACCAATCTTGGCTCTCAATTCTACTGTTTTCTAACACAAATGTCAACAATTCATAAACATTAAAGCTATGTTTGTATGATACTTGAAGATCCAGCCTTTTCTTGCTATGTATGAAACTGAAACACTTTATAACAAGCAAAAACAAGCAATAGACTTAGAAGTCGATCTAAAACTTCAAGATCAAGACTTGCAAGGTATCAATCTATCTAAATAAATACATAATCTTGAGTAACCGGTCCATCTAAAACCTCACGGCGGGTTACAGGCGAGTAAGACTTGCATCTAGGCCCGACACTCAAGGGCCCCAAAAACTTCTAACTTTTTCAAGTAAATATATATGAATTTCCATGATATATGTATATTAGGGCCCCATAAACTGATTTCAACTAGGACCCCTTGAATCTCAGGGCCGGCCCTGCGTTAGAGTAAGACTTAACAAGATCTTATGCTATTTACCACATAAAAACAAGAAAGATCAAGAAAAGGCATTACCTTAAGATCATCATGTCCATATTTGAAGTACTGAACAGCTTTCATAACTAAACTTTAACAGATGAAGGTTATGTATAATATCTGAAGGCACAAGTAGAATGAGAAACAGAGAAGAGGATCAAGAAACAAGAAGATGGTTAAAAACAAAGCTCTAGTTGAAGTAGACTGGATAGAAAATTGGAGGAGACTAGTGGTGTATTTAAAGAGAATGCATTTCTGATATTATTATACTTGCACCGCGTTAAAGGAAAAACAAATACAGCAGGGGTGAAAACTGAGAACTGCAGAAATGTTGATAACACAATTATTTAGTTTGATCTGTCCAAAGTTCACAGGCGTACACGGACATCTAGAATAATATAAGTGGGCTAAATTATGCTTCTAGAATAAAATAAAGAAGGTTCATCTTTATTTTAAGTACTAGTCTTTTTTCTTCAAGTGACTTTTTTATAATCAGGGGTTCAGGTCGACACAACATCTCCGTCATGATCCCTACTTAAATTCGAGCGTTCATATTAAATCGAATCTAGGTTCTTGGAACTGATAAGACCCTAAAATTCCGGTCTCAACCTGTCGAGCAACTCGGATGTGTTGCTTTACTCCATCTCTTTCATCAGTAATGGTGATTAGAGAATAAAAATGGGGGGCAGTTGAGCAATGTTAGTGGAGGCAGGTGGTATTCACAAAGCTAGTGCTTTTAAGATATGAGTATTATTGCAAATAATACCAAAGACTATAATCCATGTCTTGGTTGGGTAGGGTAGATTAAATTAATAAAGCATCACATTTCGTAAGGTGTAATTATTGTAATCGAAATAGCTTTAGGTGGTTAATCAAGATAACGGATAATAAGTTATTGCAAGTTGCAACACGTTATTAGGAACCGGTGAAGTGTTAGTATAAGGATAATAAGTTCTCGCAACACATCGTCACAAATAGTTACCGTTATTCCACCACATCATTAGGAACCAATTGCAACACATCACCAGAAACCAATATACGGACGCATACTGCAGTTACCATTAAGAACAACATATGCTGCAACAATCATTGTCAAGTATCCTTAAACCTCAACACATCATTAAGAACTGGCATATGAGCGAATACCGCAACAATTACCGCAACAATTACCGTCAAGAACAGACATACAAGAAAATCTATTGAAGGACTGAAATAGACGAATATACCGGAACTATATATATACCATCCAGGAATTCATTACATTTAGAGTAAAAAGAGTTGTACTTATCAGTATATACTTCTATCTTCATAGCATTGAACAAAAACGGCTTTCAGAGTCGAAAGCAAGAGAATATATACAGTACTCAACCAGCCATGAACAGCTTCTCCCCTCAAGTTAGTTTTGTTTAAGCTTATATGCACTATCCACATACTCCTCGCTGTCCCAAAGAAATGAACCGAAAGCTACAGCCTCCAGAACAAATCTCTTCTGGCTCGCAAGAGAAGTGGATATAATCTCATCTACTTCTATCAGGCCAGACTTCTCATCACCAAATAGAGCATAGCTGTGCTTCTCTATAAGATTCATAGCCTCCCTCGATTTTGGTTTAGCACACATCTGTAATACTTCAGGATCAAACCCCATTACATAAGAACTCAGTTTTTCATGTCTCTTCACCTGGCTACATGAAGCTTCACCTACAGCTGTTACGTGTTTATTCTGAACTCGACCAAAGGCAAGATTTAAACCGTACGACCAAAAATCTGATAGGGAAAGGCGGGTGCCAGTATTGGCTCGAAGGTCATGGTTCACGTCAGTCAGGCTTAGTTCAAGGCGATGCCTCATGGAAGCAGACTTTAAAAAGTAGCCATACAAGATTGATGCAGCATAAATTCGGCAGAGCCGGAGCTTTGATATATTAGTTGTAGCCCAATTTTTTGTTACACTGGAGTCTGCTCTCCAGCCAATAACAGCGCCGAGATGTTCTTTTATCATCTCCAAAACCTCCAAGCTGTGAATAGACTCTAGCTCCCAGTCCTTAGAAGGGTATATTTCAAGTCTACCGTTATATATACATTGTGAAAGCCTTGGAACCAAATGCACTCTGATTTCGGAAAACTTATAAGATATTAACATATACATGACATCTTCAATTGCCGTTTGGGACTCCTGCTCTTTCAGTTCAGCTATCCTCCTGGTATTAGATGCATGTTTAATTAGTGAAGCCATACGAAACATAGACTTGTTTCAACAAAAAAGTTTCCACAGGTCGAACAATTCCAAGCATGAGATAGTCAATTCCTACCATGTTCATTTACCTATCACCACCACTTTGTCCATGATTATAATATTTTGTCAAAAAGTTGCCACTCGTGCAACTACATGCCCATCTGATATCTGTATCCGTACCAGAGAGAGCATCCACATTAACATCATAGCTTACATAATTTGTCACCAATATCTGTACCTACAAAGGCCCAATAGTGCAAGAATTTGCACATGAGCATATAGACTTTACAATCACAAAGTTCTAGGGAATAATATATAAGCTGGAGGGGAAGAGACAACTGTTCTCTCTGGCCTAATAGTATATATCCGGGGGGAATACTTAAGCGAGCTCTTAAGCCTCAGGAGTTATCATCAAATCATGTACTACCAGTTAATTAGTAACAAAGTAAGTCTTCATAATTATTGCAGCATATGTAGGGAAAAGCTTGCCTGGTAACACACAAACTCAGTTCTTAGAATGGATATATTTTTGTTTATTAGCCAAGCTCTGTAAGGTTAAGTATATTTCTAAAAAGGATTCAAGTAGTGTGCAACACCTTAACTAGCACATACTCGAAAGTCTTAGTCTTAGGATATAGGCAAGAGGTACAAAGTAATGGAAGGAAGCGGTAATCGCAAGGCAGATATAGTTATTGTTATATCACCATTTTCTAGCAAGAAATAATTGATTAAATAAGAACTATTACTTGCCATTTGTTCTAAATATCTACTAACATAATTTTCATTCTCGTGAAGAACTTGTGGAAGGCCAATTGCAGGTAAACTACTTAAAGCGTCTTTGAGATGAGGGCTACTATGACAAGGCAAAAAGCCATTCCAGATAATAACCGACCCCCAGTCAGAAACTTACAAGTCCTAGACCCTTGGGACTATTAGGACTTAGTAGTGGAATAACATATATGAGCTTATAATCTGCATCGACCATAGTAAACAGTTAACAAACCATAGAGTGAGGGAGAATCAAAAATTGAACACAAAAAGCATGAGGTGCAACTAATTTACTTAAGCTAGTTATCCCCTCCAAACAGCTTATTTCCGCAAAGTCAACAACCTCCCTTCTCAAAAATTGTTATATCCTATCAAAATCACACAATTTACATTGTTTTATATTTTCCCAAATTTTCAGAATCCATAGAAACAAACAAAGTAGACTAAAAATCTTAAATCAACTCAACCTAGTCCATTTGAAAAAGGAACATCTCTGATTCATATACAATTGAGCAACATATACATATACAAGATTCATCACAATTGTAAAAAACCAAATGATCAACATATATAAATCCTCAATAACAATAACATAAGCCAAGAAAACATGAAAAAAGAGTATAAAATAATGAAAAAAAAGGCAGAAAAAATTGAATGTAAAGAGAGTCATAAACCTGTAAAGAGAAGCATGAGAAGATCCAACACTCAAACTGAGCCTAGCCAAAGCCTCATCACGTTCAGAAACCAAGTGATCCAACTGTCCAGCCACTGCATGGTGAAAATTCTTGCGGTCATTCTGCAACACTCTTGACAACAACTTACCAGCTGGTGACTTGAGTTCAAGTGGTGTATTCAAGCTACTAAAATCACACTGACTGTTGTTTTTACTACTTGCAACCACTACGATTCTCCTCTGATTAACCGGAAACACAACAGTGCTGGTTGAAAACGATAAAAAAGATGAAAAAGATGAAGTCAAGGGAAGAATCTTGGAAGATGGGTTGGTGTGTGAGATGCAGCAGTCCATCAAATATCAAGAAAATATGGTAAATTTCAACAAGGGTTTTTTGTGTTTTGTGGTGTTGTTAATGAAGGTGTGTGTGTTTAGGATGTGGGTTTAATAGAGGATAGAGTAAGGTTGTGACTAGTGTACGATAATAATTGACGAGAGAGAGAGAGATGGGAGAGATTTAGAATAGAGAGAGAGAGATGGGAGAGATTTAGAAGAGAGAGAGAGAGATGGGAGAGAGATGGGAGAGATTTAGGGATAAGGTTATGCAAGTGTGGGTTGGGTGATGCGAAAGCCAATGAAGTTTTGTATCAATATTCAACTGTACAACTACTAGCAGTCGTAGTACTTTGTTTTGATTAGTTTAGGCATTTGTGTTCGGTTTGGTTTTCATGATAAGCCCACTACTCGCTTATTTTATACGTCTCCTTTCCTTCTTATCTTATCACTGTTCCTGACGGACAGCTTATATTACCGCCCCGTTTGGGTTTTTTACTCGATAACTGTTTTTCGATCCAATTTATAATTTATAAATTGATAAATTTAGTATTAATAATAATAATATATTTTTGGTCTTTTTAAAAAAATAACCAAGTCCAAAAATATTGTAATATTTTTATAAAAATTTAAAATTTATTTTTTAATTTACAAAAATATTACTCACTCTGTCTCAACCAATTCTTTACGTTTGGTTTGGGCACGGAGGTTAAGAAATATGTATAAAGCAGTTAAAAGAATAAAGAAAAGTGGGTGAAGTGGTGGGATCCATCGATTTTTAATGTATAAAAGGAAGATAGTTGAGTAAAAGTAGTGTTAAACGGAAGGAAAAGTGGGTAAGTAGTGGGACCCATTGACTATTTTTGGTAAGTTTTGAAATGTAAAAAATTTGATGACATCCCAAAAAGAAAACTGTAAAAAAATGGTTGAGACATATGCAGTATTTTTCATTTTTTTTTATAAAAATACGGTTTTTGTCAAATGCAATCAGCTGCATGGAACATTTGACGAGTTTCTGCAATTAAATGCAACTCCCTTAAGCTAGTTGCATATCTGTTTGATTTTGGTTGATTCTGTATTTTTGAAAAAAATATCATAAAATAGTAAAATCGCAAAAATACTTAGAAAAGATAGTATTTTGGTAATTTTTATATATTTTTTTAATTTTCTTTATTTTGATTTTTCATATTTATATTAATTTTAATTTTAAAATATATGTTTTAAAATAATCTGAATTGATTCTCCAAATTTGTCAAATCCCTTTACACTAGATCAATTATAACTTTCGTTTGTTCCAAAGCCAAGATTTTACAAATGTTGAGATAAAACATAGTGAAAAAAGCTTAATATAAAAATAGTTGAATATTTAATGGTGGGATGGGATTGGATAAGAACGAAGAGCATGGTTCTAGAAGAGAGGGTACAATTTCTTATCATATCCAAAATAATTGACTAAATTAACACCCGTGATTGATAACAATTTATAAGCAGCAGCCTTTTGTTTGATAGTATTTCATTGTTCCCCTTGAGTCTTTCGGACAATAATTATTAATTACCCATTTGTCTATCAAATGCCCCCTTTTAAATATAACTGGCGATAACCGGTATTAGAGATTTCGGAAATCGGAACTATTCGGTTGAGGTACTGATTAAAGATTTATCGGACGATTTTTGAAAAATCGGATAACTAATCGGCGATTTATCGGATCGGTCGAATCGGATAAATATTTTTGACCAATTTTTGAGCGATTTATCAGCGATTTTTTAAAAATCGGCCGATTTCTATAACAGTTGCGATAACTGATAAGCTAACAGCACATAATTTGGCTGTTTAAATGTTAATTCAATTTATACTCTCAGTTGGGGGTTGGTTGTTAGGTTTTCATGTATTATTTTGGTCCGGATTCTCGTTTTTTTAATCGAATTAGTGTGGACGGTTTTTAAAACACAAAATCAAAATACATGAGTTAAATGATGAGATCATACCAAATTGGACCATAGAATAATAGATTGGTTCGGTTTCGAACCATGGTTACTTTTATTTCATTTTGTTCAACTTACAACGAAACTGTTATTTAAGAATATTTAACATGAAGTTTATCATATTCAATATTATATATTACATATAAGTACTATTATTTAGTTTAAATAAGACGTTCATATACCCTAATTTAATTTAAATAAATACACACATGTTGGTAACACTACAGCATATTAACAATCAACTCAAGTTTTTATTTTTAAAATAATATGACGCTTTCAATTAAAATACCCCCTCAAATACACAGTCATAAATTATGATCTTAATTTGTAATAATATACTCGAACTTCTTATATAATATTATATAACGATCCGCTCTGGTTCAAGCGATTTAAAAATATTATGAAACATAATTAAACCATTATGTGTTAACATTTCGGTTAACCGAATCATTAACAACGATTTCAGCGATTTCTATTTTTCTGGGTTCCAATCATCATGATCCGGTCCGGATAAACGATATGACGGATATTTCGAACACCCCTAACTGGTTGGATTGTGATTATGCAGATTACTAAATAAATCTGAGAATTAATACACACCCGACCCGAACCACATATAAATATCTAACCTTTTCTTGTGTACCTATGCCTGTTTATTCTAAACTGTCCCGGGCCTTTCTTTTTCCATTCCAGCCCATTATAATCGGGCTTCAATCACTGATTACGATTGGCCCATGAATTTCTACCCTACTTTGTTTACCCGTAGTAAATGCTTCGATTCAAGTTGTGATCATTTTTTTATCAAAACGAGTAAAAGACCAAGTTCATGGCAAAAAAATTTTATCAAAACGAGTAAAAGACCAAGTTCATGGCAATGTACTTTGGCTTATCGAACCCAGACCTGGGACACGATGAATGATAAACTCTTAACTACTTGATCTATTCAACAGTGCTCGAAATGTGTGCATCTAAAGCTGAATCAAAACCAAATTAGTGAGTGCTCGACTCGAATTAAAGCCCTGATAACAAGAGTTGCTACGCAATTGTGCTACAGACAGACAACTAAAAACATTTAAACAAGAGAAAAGTACAAATCTGCCTATTGATTGTCCAACAACATTATATAGCCGTTGCAAAAGGGACTACATAATCTCATACAACACTTTCCTGCTGTCCTACATATCCGGATCTTAAATCTGAACTTGCAACAGCTATATTCTGCTAACTTACACAAAATGAAATGCTATCGTTCATACTAAACACATTTCGACATGATTCTCCACAACCGTAAACTTCAAAAGACTAAATTTATTGTCATAAATAATAAATTACTAAATGCGTTAAATGTAAAGATTGGTTGACCAAAAGCAATGCAAAAACAAAAGATAACTCCCTACTAACAAATGCTACCTTGGTGGATACAGAGAAGTAAACATTACGCTAGGCACAGGAGGAGCTCGGAAGTTTCATAAAAAGTTAATGGTTAAGAAAAGCAAAGCTTTTAATCTCCACACCTTTTGCTAGCAAATGAAAATGGCATCCGAAGTCAGTTGTCCCTTGAAGAAAGAATGGTCAGGTCATATAGGTAGCTTTTTTCTTCATTGTTCATCGTCAAACTTCCTCCATTTCAAAGAGTAACACTTGGGAATTTGCATGCGCCATAACCTACAACATTCATTTTAACATTAAGGAAACCGCTACTACATGTAGTAGAAAAGGATCGAAAAAGATATTAATCAAACAACTGAAGCACCTATTCTATCACTAGCAAACACACACACACACATGTTAACTTTAATAGTTCTCTTTTTTCCTCGCTTTAAACCTATCTGATGAGAGGAATATAAATCACACTTCCATATGCAACAAGACACACACATGCTGACATGTATACACCGAATTCTCGTAAAGAAAAAGAATAGATTGTCTTTTGCTCAGATCACATGGTTTATCTTTTTGCTCATATAAGAGACTGTAGTGCTCTTCCACAAATTTTATACATAAATATTGAAATAAATGGAAACAAGACAGTTAAGACTTATTACATATGACCGGCATAAATCACGTAATTTGTCGACAGAGAGCTGATATAAAGTCGTTGATATATAAATTGATCTAACTGGTTATCCCTTTGCGTTCCAATCATGTAAAGTTTCGAAAGTGTGAACCAAACTCACAACTAATTCATCATCAATTAAAAGACATTATCCCAATAGAGTAACCCCGCCCGAACCCAATACGTCGGGAGCTATAATTGTAACTCTATCCTACTAGAAAGTTTGAAGTCACCAAAGTTCCTACATCCAAAGTTAAAAGGCAAAGAATCTAATAAAGCTAGCATTCAACTCCCAAAGCTGTGTATTTAAAAGGAAAAGAACCTGATAAAGCTAGCATTCAACTGGCAAAGCTGTGTATGAAACTAATAAATGTGATCTGAAACATTACTTAATTTCTAATGCTAACAAATGCAGTTTTAAACCAAAACAGAATAGTGACAAGAGTTTTTCATTTGATCTATGCACAAACTTTTGGATTGCAATACTACAAATGAAACATTTAGCTAGACTATATACAGCAATTTGAAATACTTACTTGGATCTTTGGCGGCAACGAATGCAACCCCATTAAAACTACAAGTCCCTCCGAGCTTCTTGAACTGAGCCCAGTAAGAACTAAAAGCGTAATTAGCATGGCCAATCAATGTATTAGGTTTGAAACACTTTCCACCAGTTTGAATCGGGTCACAAGTTCCATTTCCTTGGCCACAGGCATAACCTAAAGCCGCAGACACGTCGGTCAAGTTAGCTCCTTTCTTCACCATGCACCATAATTTTCCCTTATACTTCTCATTGTTCAGAGGCTTTGGAAGCGGTTTGTACTCAGACAAAGGCTTCTTCCCGGACAAATCAATTTCATAGATATTTGTACCATTTGGGTATAACAACCCAAAATGCCGCTCTGTACCTGGTCCTCCCTTTAGGTTTTCATTGTACAAAGCAAAAATAAAGCCCGGTAACACTACTCCCGGTCTAGCTGGTGTCCCAATAGCCGGTTTAGCATTAAACTTCTTAGCCACATTACGATTATAAGTAGCAGCATTGTATATATTCCCTCCAATTTGATCAATATCACAACCATTAGGCCAGCCAGTTTCCGCAATAAATAAACGAATATCCGGATACCCCAATTTTTTCATAGCAAAAATTACAGCATCCATCATTTGGTCAAGCAAATTCGTATAAATTAAACCCGAAACAGGATCCTTAATAGTAATATTAGTAGCCGATAACAATGCATAATCAAGATTAATATTATCAGGCTGATCAGACCAAGGGAAATAAGTATAAACATCAAGAAACAAAAAAGATTTAGTCTTGTTCAAGAATTGTAACATAGGTTTTACCACAGGAATCGCAATGTCAGACCGGAAAGTCCCATTCGAAGGAGGATACGAAGATTCAAGAACATCCATAGCCACTGAAGTTCCAACTTTAATCTTATGTAAATTATAACATTTGAGTGAGTACTTAATCTTTCTCATTGCGGGTACGAGGTTAAACCAAGTGGGATTAATAGAACGGTCGGAGAGAATCTCATTTCCGACAAGAAGGTACCGAATCTTGGTTTGGGGGTAAAAGGGTTTGACATTGTTGAAGACCCATTGGTCGGAGAGGGTTTGGTTGGATGAGAAATTTGAAATGAGTTGGTTTGGGAGCATGATTGAGACTTGAATGTCTGTGTTTTGTAAGGCTTTGAGGATGCTAGGAGTGGCATCATAGATTTTGACACGTTTGGCTTTTAATGATTTGATTAACTCAACTGATTTTGTTGGTGTTGGTAAGTTGTTTCCTAGTTGCCCGTAGTTCACTCCCAGCTTTGCCTCGAATTCTGCGCCTGTTTAACAGATTCAACAAATAAAATATCAGTTAATGCAAATAAAACAGAGAGAGAGAGAGATTTTCTTCAAAAAAACAGAGAGAGGTGCAAATAAGAGAGAGAGGGAGAGAGAGAGATGCAAATGATAGATAGAGAGAGAGAGAGGGAGAGAGATTCAACTGAAACAGAGGGAGGAAGATGAAAATGAGAGAGAGAGAGAGTGAGAGAGATAGAGAGAGATGCAAGTGAAACAGAGAGAGAGATGCAAGTAAAACAGAGAGAGAGAGGGAGAGAAAGAGACAGAGACAGAGACAGAGAGAGAGATGCAAGTGAAACAGAGAGAGGGAGAGAGAGATGCAAGTAAAACAGGGAGAGAGAGAGAGAGAGCTTACTGGAGAGAGAAGGTAGGAGAGACAGTAAGAGAATGGAGAGTAAACCCATTCCCATTGGATATCGAGAAGAAGATGATAGATTTTGGCAGAGACTGATAAACAGGTGAAGAAAATGAAGCCTTTAATAGGACACTGCGATGATGACTATGCAGGTGGGACGACACGGTAACAAGTCGTTTTGTTTATTTAATGGTTGACGAAATGATGAGTACAAAATAGACCCAGCAAAGCAAAGTGAAGCTTCCTCAGATGAAGAGTCCTATTTCTTTTTTACTTTAGTGAGATTTTATTCATTTGTTGAGATGATTATAGGGAGAGACTATACTTTCCATTGATAGTGTGTGGGCCCGGTTTAATGCATATAAATCAATTTTAGAGAGATCAAAATATATATTTATAGTAATAATGCTTAATATTTCAAAATAGTCAAAAATGGATTGTTACTCGTCTATCTATACTATTATATTAAAGATGAAACATTAAAAAATTGATTGTTGGTTTTTTGTCACTCAATCTAGCGCTGTTAGATCAAATTGATGAGAATTTTTAGATATAATTTTAAAAATTATTATTCAACTAATATAAGATCGAATCATATCAGCAATATATTATTAAAATTAAAATTTATAATATATAATAAAAAAATGAATGTGCATCGCACGGCTTATATAGTAGTTTTATATATGAATCAATGTGCGTTACTTACTAGTAATTGTTTCTGTAATAATATACGTAAAGTAAAATATATTTATATATTTAACAAAAAAAGTTTTATCGTACATCCGTTTGTGTTACACGACACGTTATCGTTCAAAAAATTACTAATTTATATAATAGTTTTAAAAAATACAAAATTATATTTTAATTTGTATTAATTTTGAGTTATTCTGCAAATTTCACCAACTTTATACAAATAGGAATTATTACATTTTATGAAAATCACGGCCTTGAAATTTGTAACTTGTCCCATGAGCACTTTAATGTTAGGTACTAAAAAAACAAAATGACGCATGTAGTTTTTTGATTAGATTTATTTTTATAAGTACATTATAGGGTCATTAGGTTTATGATAAACCAATCAATTAAAAAGTGAAACTCAACTTTTTATTTTTTTGGAAAAATATATTAAAAATTTAAACTTACTCAAAGCAAGTCCAAGATACAAAATAATTATGATTATTTCAATAATTTGACACCAAAAATTACTTTTTATTGTTAAATTGAACTTCAAGTATAACGCTAGTTATAGTTTACATCCAAAAAAAATTCAAATTTAAATATGTCAATTAAGGTTATTTGAGGATATGTCATGAATGCATTCAAATTCTAAATAAAGTACATCCATGCATATCTGCATTCAAGTATAAAATAATTTTAGAATTAATTTAAGATTTATTTCAAATTATAAAAATGACATTATTTATATCATTGTATTTTCTCTCATTTATAAACAGAAATAATTGTGTTTTGCATCCTCTAAAAAACAGTTCAGAATAGTTATACATAATCAATTTTTTTTAAAAAGGTTGGAGGGTGTAAAACACAAATATTTCTTATAATATATGATGTTTAATTTTAATATACTAAGTTTGACTTTTTGGCACACATGTGTATGAGGTTTGACTATATAGTTAAAAAAAATCAAAAATTTATTTTTGTAAATAAAAGTTTTGATCTCATATTTTTATTCAAAAAAGGAATTTCTTAAAAATAATAATTCTAGTTCCTAAATATACGTACCAAAAAATCAAACGTCATAATAAACTCTGTAGTGATGATAGTATAATACTATTATTGTAAACGTGAAATAATAGTAACGTTGTTGCTATAAACCTGAGACTGAGAGAGTTCCGTTGCGGAAAATGTGAGAGGGAATCTAGGGAAGAGTCGGTTACAGCTGGTGATGTATGTCGACATGCATATATCTCTACCAAACGTACTAGGTACAAAAGCTCCCTTCTCTGGTTGGCTAGTTGCATATCGGTAAAGATGTAAACGAATCGAATTCGGATGAGTTTTTAATGAACTTGACAAAAATTCGATGAGTTTTTAATGAACTTGACAATTTTTTTTGTCCGAACTTGAGTTCGATAATATTTAAACAGAATATGAATTCTTCGTGAACATATCAAATCGAACCGAACAAAAATGAACTGCGAACTGTTCGTGAACATTATATGCATTTTTTTAAAAACTATTTTTAAAAATTATTTTCAGTAAAGAATTGTATCCATATATTAATTAAATATTTTTCACCAATAAAATATTTATTTGAAATAATCATAAAAATATAATTAATATATATTATTAATAACACATATATTATTTATGCATATAAAATTATAAATATACTATTTTTTTTCGAACCGAGCTCGAGCATAATGAACGAACCAAACACGAACCTAACTCGAGTCGAACACCTTAAAAGTTTGGTTCGGTTGATTAAGATTATTGAACAAAAAATATTGTTCAAACTCGAATTAGATAAATTTATCGAACAAGTTTATTAAACTCAAATTCGTACAAACCGGACAAATTTAACGAATAACTCGATTCATTTACGGGCGCACGCATGCTTGAATCCATTACATCTTGTAAAGTGACTGAAGAGGATACCAATACGCGAACAGGTATTGGATTGAGTTCAACATTTTCTTATCATTTCGAGGCCTATTTATTAAATTTATCACACAAATTTTTATGTTTAGTGTGAATCATGTTACTACAAGACAAATCTGTTTTCCGATCAAGTGTAGATGAACATTTTGAGCCGAGATACTTGCATGCATCCGCCCACTTAAACCTACTTCTAATTTGTATTTACTTGATATTTATATCCTAAATGAAGTTGCGTACAATCCTTGTTTAGATGAGACCCAGATATATATTTGCAGCTTACGGAAAGTGTAAGTCAGAATAAACAAGTTCCTGTCTGTAGTGACAATTGCAGTTTTGTAAGAGGTTCTCACGTATTGTATAAACACAACTTACATAATTAAAAACTCTTTCTGCTAGTGTTTTACAGGAAATAAGACAGGGAAGTTCTGTCATATTAGTACTTTTCTGGTGATCGTTATGTTCAGTTTTAGTAATATATCGGAACCTGTAAGAACAACCTTATAGTTTTGCAAGCTTGCTACGGTGTTTTTGTTAAAGAGTATAAGATTCGGGACTCGGGCCTTCCTCTACCACCTTAAGGTTTGAGTGTGATTGATTACTTAACACGGTATCAGAACTCGGTTTAGGGAGAGATTCGGGTTCGAGTCCTCCCACCCCCATTTATTTAATTTAAATATTGTTTGTTGATATTGGTATTGGTATTGGTTACATTTGTCGTTTTCAATCGTAGCGAAAAGTATCGTACGATTGAGGGGGAGTGTTAAAGAGTATAAGATCCTGTTCGGACCTTCCTCTACCACCTTAAGATTTTAGCACTGTGAACCCTCAGGGTGAGATAGAAACTGCAACTATGAAACAGATCAGGGTGATATAGAAAATGCAATGATGAAACAGATTTCATAGAGATACTCAAAAACCATAATACGAAACGCTTGAAAATGAAATGAGCTTATTTGTTTGTATGCCAGATTCTCGTCATCGGTTGATTTCATTGAAGTTAGTAGCTAGGGAACAAGAAACTAAATCATCTATGTGTTTCTACTGTTGTAACTTGTTCCTGGGCAACTTTGGTTGGAAAACAATAGCATGCAAGTCAGCTTCGACTGATAAAATCAGGGAAACAATAGTGTCTCGACTCTCGAGTTACCAACTCGTTTCTGTTGAAGAGTATATGATCGTGTTGAGTCCTTTTTGAGTTTCTCTACTGCCTTAAGATTTTAAATGGACCAGTTACTTAACATGTGGTTTCTGCTTTGCACGTATGATAAAACTTTGATGAATGTAATGGCCTGAGTGAAACTCGTACTACTAAGGCTCTTAGTACTATTAACTTTTATGCAAGTTAAAGACTTCACCAGACACCAGAAAGATTAATGTTTCGCATTTTCAAATTAGTCTTCGATGAAACTAAACTGCTTTCTGATGACAATTCTCTGCAGTTCATTTCAAGATTCTCAGAATTTCATAGCAATTTAAAGAAAAAATGACAAAAATAGCCTATTTTTAAAAAATTTTAACAAAAATCTGAAAAAAATGGTCAATTTTAACTGATTGAATACTCCTCAGTTTGGTATCCCAATTTGTATAGTAAAATAATTTTATTTTTATTTCCTAATGGCGTTAATGAATTTTAAAAAGAAATACAATTAAGTTGTGATAAATATAAATTTTACATAATTTACCTACAAAATTTTCATATCATTTATGAGATAAAGTATATTATTTTTTTTTCCCTAATAAAAACTCGGGAGCCCTAAATTTCTTATGTATAAAAACAAATTCATTAGTTTGCATTCTTACTTTCTTTCGTTGAGCTTTGGTAATGTGATAAATAAAAAAAATAATATCCTTTCATTCACATTAACTAAAAATTTAATTATACACTATATTATTATAAGTGAAACATGGTTTCGTTTGATCAGTTGGTTAAAGTCTTCCTAAAAAGTATATTAACACCTTCCAAAATAAATCATGTATCTAATATAACCACAAACTCTATGGATTATTATTCAACTTAATTTCTAATCGTACTCAATTTTTTTTACCTCTTTTATAGGAAACCAAACACTTCCAAAATTAATTTTAATAATTCATATTATAATATAACAAAATAATTAATAAATCAAGAAAATATTAAAAAAAATACCAAATCCACATACACCATTGTTATTCAATATTTTAAGAGACCTACATAGACCGTAATATATGGAGTTTTTAAGATTTCATCTATCTAAATTTTGAATTTTTCAATAATATAATACATACAAATTAATACGCAAATCTTTTAATTTCATTAATCTGAATAATATATAATTATGATATTTTATAATTTATTTTTATAAAATAATAAAATTATAAATATTATAATCAGTCCGTGCATCACACGCGTTATAGGTTAGTATACGTAAATATTGGTCGTAATTTATTATAAATTATAAATTATTAAAAGAAGAAGAAAGTTTCACAAGTATACCAATATTTTTGAAAATAATAGTATTATGTGTGTATAGATGGTATGGTTCTCTCATTTATAATTTTCAAAAATATTTTTTTTTCCAAATTCTTTTTTATAAACATATATTTTTAAAAATTAGGAATCACAATAGTTACCGATTTCGAAAATCCGAAATATTCGGTTGATATACTGATTTGTGATTTATCTATTAATCTGTTAATTTTTAAAAAATGTAATAATTTATCAATGATTATCGGAAATTGGTCAAATCATACAGATATTTTTGACCGATTTTTGAATAATCTTTTGATAATTTTTGAAAAATCAATCGATTTTAATAGCTATGAAAACCATACCAAAAGAAGAGAATTATTTATTATTTAATTTTAAAATGAATGAAAAATTCTCCCATTAATTTTGATTAGAATTTAGAGTTGGCCGAGAAAATGAGCATGAAACAAGAGCCGTCCGATACACAAAAAGGAACAATCCAGACCCTCCAAACCTCCAGAAGCTTCTGCAGCTTACCCGATATAGAAGCATCTAGAATTAAGCCCAGTCCTCACTCTCCCCCTCTTTATAAACCCCCCTCAAAACACTCACTAATCCACATCGCATTCACAACTAATCATCAATTAATCTCATTACTAATCTCGATCAAACCCTAATTAATTACTCTCGCAATGGATGACGATTTCGATATGGCTCCTCAGATGAACGGCGGCGAAGGAGATGACTTCATGGACGGAGATGAGGCGGTGTCGTTTATGAAGGTCGGCGAGGAGAAGGAGATCGGAAATCAGGGGTTGAAGAAGAAGCTGATTAGAGATGGTCAAGGCTTTGACTTTCCTGATGCCGGTGATGAAGTTGAAGGTATTAATTGATTGTTTTTTTTATTTTAATTGATTAATTGGAGTGGATGGTGATGGTATCGTTTTTGAAGATCAACGCTAATTGGGAGTTTTGGGAAAGTGGAATTGATAAAATACTGAGAGAGAGAGATTTTATCCGTGGGAGAGAGAGACTGTGTTTATGTGTGGGAGAGAGAGAGAGAGAGAGAGTGAGGGAGAGGGAGAGAGAGAGACTGTGTTTATGTGTGGGAGAGAGAGTGAGAGAGATTTTATCTGTGGGGGGGAGAGAGAGAGATTTTATCCGTGGGAGGGAGAGAGGGAGGGAGGGAGGGAGAGATAGGGAGGGAGAAGGAGATTGTGCGTGCGTGTGTGAAAGAGGGATTTTGTTTTTTGTTTTTGATTTGGTTTGTTTTGTTGCATTTTGCTTTTGTGTAGTTCATTATACTGGGACGTTGTTGGATGGGACGAAGTTCGATTCGAGCCGCGATAGGGGAGATCCGTTTAAGTTTACTCTTGGACAAGGTTTGCCTTTTGGATTTCTCGAATTTGTGTTGATTGTTAGTGTGTTTTGTTGTAAAGTTTTTAATTTTAGCTGGTAATTTACAGAATGCTGTTATGTGATTACATTGTGCTTATTGAATGACATTAATAGGTTAGGATTGTTGTCATTTCTATCAATCTCGAATTTTGGCAGTGGGGTAGTTGTTTTGTATGGCAGCTGTAGTGTTACTGTTACCCCTTTTCGTTGTTTATGCATGGTCATATATTTTGCTAGTGTCTGGTTTGAATATGACATTTAGTAAAAATTGCGATTTTTATGCAATAGCTGTTGACAATTGTAAGAGGAGGAAATAATTTATGGTTTCGAAGATAGTCTGTGATTTCATTGTGAACTGGACTTCAATCAGTTTAGTTGTGTAATTATATTTAATTTAAAAAGATATATTTTATTAGCAATTACCATTTGGAAATGTCAGTGGCAAAGCCTTCAAAATGCTTTTTTGGTGGCTAAATTTGAAAAATATGATGCTTTCTCTGACCCAGCTCTTAAAATTTGTGACAAGTTTTTCACTTTTTCTTAGTGAGGTAGAGCTATGTTTTGTGGTCGTTTTATGTAATGGTGATTGTATAGTTTATGATGCTAGCTTTCCTTCTCAAAGTTGTGCACTAAAACATAAAATTTGCAGTATATTGAAATTGAGATTATTCTATCTACCATGCATAGTATTAGTTTTTATCGTATCATTTCCTTTACAGGCCTTCTATATTTAATTGTTTACAAATCATTTGTTCATTGTTGATTTGATTTTGTTATAATAGGGCAAGTTATCAAGGGATGGGATCTAGGAATCAAGACGATGAAGAAAGGTGAAAATTCCCTTTTCACCATTCCTGCTGAGCTAGCATATGGTGAATCGGGTTCTCCACCCACGATTCCGCCAAATGCTACTCTGCAATTTGATGTTGAACTCCTCTCGTGGGTTAGTGTTAAGGACATCTGCAAGGATGGTGGATTATTCAAGAAAATCATCAAGGAGGGAGAGAAGTGGGAAAATCCAAAGGATCTCGATGAGGTGTTAGGTATATTACTAGTCTTTTTCTGACAGTTTTTGTTACTTGTCAGTTGTGTATATAGATGTGTTTGTTTTTATTAGACAGTGATGACAATATGTATTGGTGGTTTATGTTGCAGTCAATTATGAGGTTAAGCTTGAGGATGGGACAGTCATTGCAAAGGCTGATGCGGTAGAGTTTACTGTCCAGGATGGTAATTTTTTCGACCCTGTGTTATAATTCTACAATGTGGGGGGATACATTTGTGTGCATATGTATTGGAGCGGTTCTAATTTGCAATTATTACAGGTCATCTATGTCCTGCTCTGGCTAAGGCTGTAAAAACCATGAAGAAAGGAGAAAAGGTCCTCCTTACCGTGAAACCACAATGTAAGTAGGGTTATGAATCATTTGATAATTTTTTATTGTGAGGAGTAATTTTTCTTATTTTGTTCTTTCTTCTTTTAGATGGGTTTGGGGAGAAAGGTAAACCAGCCTTTGGTGATGCTGCTGCAGTTCCACCAAATGCCTCATTGCAGATTACTCTTGAGCTATTGTCCTGGAAGACTGTCTCCTACGTTGGTGATGACAAAAAAATTATTAAGAAAATCTTGACAGAAGGAGAGGGTTATGAGAAGCCTAATGAAGGAGCTGTTGTCAAAGGTAGGTGTTATGCCACTATTGCTTGCTAGATGCTAGCACCACAATTACTATATTAATAATTTGTTCTCCTATTTTTGAAATTTTGTCGCTTATTCATATCACAGTGAAATTGATTGGAAAGCTAGAAGACGGTACAGTCTTTTTAAAGAAGGGTCATGATGGTGACGAAGAGCCTTTTGAATTTAAGACCGATGAAGGTACCAAACTGTACCTTGGCATTGAATTTGGTTCCAGCTGGTTTGCAAAATAGTTTGTTCTAACTTTTTTGAGGTATTTGTGAACAGAACAAGTTATAGACGGGCTTGATAAAGCGGTGATGGCAATGAAGAAGGGGGAAGTAGCTCTATTGACAATTCCTCCTGAATGTGCATTTGGTTCGTCAGGATCACAGCAGGAGCTGGCCCTGGTTCCACCCAACTCGACTCTTTACTATGAGATTGAGCTTGTATCTTTTGTGAAGGTAATTTTTTATATCCTAATATGTTCCTTTGTTGTGTTCAGTCATGAAGTACGGGATTCACATTGTATATATAAATTAATATATGGCAATTTTAGGACAAGGAATCCTGGGATATGAACACAGAGGAGAAGATAGAGGCTGCTGGTAAGAAGAAGGAAGAAGGTAATGCCTGCTTCAAGGCGGGTAAATATGCAAAGGCCTCAAAGCGCTATGAGAAGGTAGAACTTGTAACTCATTTAAATGAGTTAAAAGTATTGTATAGGTGATTTAGTTGCTCTAGTAAAATTTTGCATACTTCTTTTTGACTCAGGCTGCCAAGTACATTGAGTATGACACCTCATTTGGAGAAGAGGAGAAAAAGCAGGCCAAGACACTGAAGGTAACTTGCAATCTCAACAATGCAGCTTGCAAACTGAAACTGAAGGATTACAAGCAAGCGGAGAAACTTTGTACCAAGGTTGAACTCTTAATCTTTAAAAAATAACACACATTTGATATCTTGATATGGTTTACATTCCCCTTTTCTATGTTTTAAGAAACTAATTGCACGTTGGTATTCAGGTTTTGGAAATTGACAGTAAGAATGTGAAGGCACTTTACAGGAGGGCTCAAGCTTACATCAACCTTGTTGATCTAGACTTGGCAGAATTTGATATCAAGAAAGCCCTTGAAATTGATCCTGCAAATAGGTTTGTGAAAATCTTGAAAATTATGTGATGCAAGAGGGGATGTTCTGTTTTTTTTTTCCTCGTAAAATTATGTGATGCAAGAGGGGATGTTCTGTTATTTACGCCGGGCTACTTGTAGGGATGTGAAGCTTGAGTACAAGGTTCTGAAGGAGAAGGTGAAAGAAATCAACAAAAAGGATGCCCAGTTCTATGGAAATATGTTTGCGAAACTAAACAAGCTTGAGCCTTTTGACACAGAAGTGAGTGTTTTCTGGTCCCTTCTTTTGTTCGAAACTAGACAGCAGGTTTTGAACTAACTAATGGTTTTTCGATTCTGTTGTGCAGAAAACAGCTCCTCCCCAGGAGGCAGAATCGATGAGCGTGGACAGCGTGGACAGCAATGCATAAGAGCCTCCAAAAATAATGTTTGTGATGTGATGAGTGTCATTGCCTTGGTTTTAATGGTTTTTGCTCTTATCATTTATGTGTTATTTGTGTTTGACATGGACACTAGACTAGTTATTTCTGATGCATAAAACTTCAAAAGGAAGTTGTAATGGAGTTCCTCTGATTTTGATTTGGTTGAACTTATAAAATCTTAATGGATACTTTGTTTTGTTCTTTTTGTGGTAGATAAATTGATTTCACCAACTATTTTTTTTTATTATGCAATACATTTTTTTAACCGGTTTTGCAACCGAACCCGAATCGATATAAATCGATCCAGAGTTTTTAAAACCGCTCTGTTGGATCGGTTGCGATTGAGATTTTGGATTCCGGTTTTATCTAAAAACTCAACTGATATGAGGTTTGCTCTCCCTACTTCTTTTATTATTGGATCGAACACCCTTCTTCTACATACATAGTTTTGTAAGTTGGCAATAAGTTCTCGAGTTTTGGTGGGTACACTAAATTTGGTATATTTTGATTGATTCTTTAATCATAAATATTGATGAACTCCCTCCATTTACAATGCATTAAATTCATGGGAGTTAGTGTTTATTCTGTGCTTAAGGGCACATATTAGAAAGACCGTTCATTGATTTTCACCCGACTTGCAAAGGATTTCAGAACAGAGCACCCACCAGCTTGATGAAAAAAAACATACTAGATTTTCCTCTTCATCAGTCATAGCATCAGGCTATCAACCATATATGAAGCGTGACCAAATCCTAAAATCAGAAACAAAGAATAATGTTGTGTTCTAACAAGTAGGAATGGTTGTAAAGTTTTGAAGTTTTTTCAAAGACAAGATTTAATTTTCTGCAAACATTTGTTTTTGAATTTTTTTTTTTACAAATGCAGAAAGTTCTTATTAAATTTATTAAATTGAATGTAGTACAGTTGGGACAAACCTCCAACTGTCGATAGAAGCAAGTCATAAAACAAATAACATACTAAAAACAATTAAAATAACATACTAAAAACAATTAGATGATTTGTTTTCTGATCGTTTAACATATAGAATTTAAAAATTCTTGAAATTGAAAACGAAATCAAAGACATCTCAAGCGATCCAAATTGCAGCAGCATTTCTGAAAATAGCAACATCGCAATTGACCATATCACATAAAAACTATGGTTAGCTCAGTGTTCAGAAACACCAATCACATAAAATGAGATTGGAGAAGCGGCACCCCGGCTATCTACATGCCGGACACCGACTATAGACAGGACGAAGGCACCCCAGCTATCTACATGCCGGATACCAGCTATAAATATGCCGAAAGTATAAACCCATGAAAGATGAACAATCTTTAGTTGTGAAAGGTGAGCTCTTGTAATAATCACCACCGTCCCAGATCCGGGAGAGACAAAACACACACTCCAAAAGTAGAGACACACAAACACCCAAAAAATTGGGTTTTATTAAAAGGAAATAAACAAGAATAACAGAGAATGAAGGGGGGCTTTTCACCGGAGAAAACCAGTGAAATCTCCTCGATTTACTTGAAAATAGACAAACCCTAACAGAGAAGATGAAAGAAGGGAGGCGGCCGAGGAAAATACTAATTTTTAATCTTTTGTTTTTGTTTTTGAAATTTTTAATCTGCAAAAAAAATGATTTTGTAAACAAATGTAACCCCAAATGCGATCAAATGCATTCTTGAACGAAACCAAAAGTAACTTCAATAATCATTTAAAAAATATAAAGAGAAGTTGCATTTAATGTTTTATAAATATTTCATCCGTCTCAATTTATCTGTCTTGTATGATTTTTTGCGGTCAATTGATTCAATTTTGACTAAAAATTTCACATAGTACGTTAACGAATATATTTATAAAAATTATATTATTAGAAAGTATGTTTAATCTATTTTAATATGTATTTTTCAGTTTTTCAAAATAATAAAAAAATAAATTTTTATTTACGGTCAAAAGTTGAGTCAATTTGATTATCAAAAATCAAAACTGATAAATGGGACGGAGGGAGTATTTTCAAAAACGTGTAAAATCGCAAAAAAAAATTGAAAAAAATAATATTTCTAGTAATTTTTTAATTATATATATATATACACCTAATTTATCAGTAAAATATGTCATTTTTGTATATTGTCAATTTGATTATCAAAAATCAAAACTGATAAATGGGACGGAGGGAGTATTTTCAAAAACGTGTAAAATCGCAAAAAAAATTTGAAAAAAATAATATTTCTAGTAATTTTTTAATTATATATATATATACACCTAATTTATCAGTAAAATATGTCATTTTTGTATATTGTCTTTAAAAAAATTATATATTTCATTTAAATATCATAAAATGCCTACTTTTGAGGTTTTTCTAAACATAACATATATTTTAAAAATAAAAATTTAGATTGTTTTCACGAAAAAACAGTCATAATCAACAATAAGGATTCGTTTCAAAAAAAAAGGAATCATAATCAACAAGAAGGATATTCATAATCAAAATCATAATATAAAACAAAGTTTTCAAAAGTTAATTTATTTTTATTATCTTCTAAATAACCAGTAAAAGAATTATTGAAAAACTAGGGATTAAATATCACAATTACATAACCAAAATAGGTTTTTATTCTTACAACTCTCCTTTTCCTAATAGAAATCACATTTACAAGAACCTTCCTTGACATAAACCTTTGTACTTGCCCTATATATAATCTGATACTTCTATTTCATTAACCATTTGATCATACAAACAATTTTTAGTTAAACCCTAAACTCAAAACACCATGAATACACCAAATCCATCAACAGACCAAGAAAAACAAAAACAAACAGCTGAAACAACAATGTACAAGTCATCAAGAACTCCTCTTCACAACTTCATGCTAAACGATCTTGTCTGGGGAACTCGAAACCTACTTCAATGCGTCAAAACCAGACCAAATATCAGTAGTGCAAGTAACACCAAGTTGTCTCCTGTGTCGAAACCCTGCATTAAGGCTACTCGGTGCAAAAGACAGGCGTTTTCGAGGCCGGTGAATGGAGTGGTGCAGGAGAGGAGGGTGAGGAGAAGGGAATGCCTGTTTTCGCTTTCGTTGCGTAATGAAGTGATTGAGGATGATTTTGTTTGTCTTACTGGGGAGATACCTGAGAGGAAGATTAAAGTGAAGAAGGTTTATAAAGATGATCAGAAGAAGGAGTGCATTGACTATCAGAAATATCTTAAAGTAAGTTCTTGAAAACTTTTTTTTTATTGTTATTTGTGTGTTTTTGTGGATTCAATTGTGTGTTTTATTTGTGTGATCCTATTAATGTTTGGACATCTTTGTGTTGATTGATACTTAAGTTCATGTTTACGTGTTATTGTCGGGGAATACATGGTATAATCGATTTTATAATGTATCTGTATGTTGCCTAGATGTGTTTCTAAAGTTGTTGTTTTTAATCTTGCAGGACATTGTTCCGGGAAACTGGATGTCAGAGATATACGAGATTCCTCGTGTCCAAGTAACATGAAAATTGCAGATGAACAACAGAAGAATCGGAGTTGTGACTTGTGAGAGTGGTAGCTGTTGACATGTATTTGAATGTTCTGATTGCCTACTTCTGGTTTGAAAAGTTAGGTTCTGTTAATCTTCTTGTAGGGGAAACAACTGGTAATTTCGGCAATTATGTAGATTATGATTTCAGCTATTGAAAATGTGTAATTGAATTGTTTGATGATAATGTTCTTGTGTTATGTAGATCTTGGTAATCAGATTTATAGCATTGATTTTGTGTGTTAAGTTCAATTTGCTGCTTGTTTATTTGATTTTAGTTTTATGCTTCAAGTTTACAGCCCAGACTTGTCACAATTTTTGCAAATATTCTGTTAGCAACCAGCTCGTCTAAAAACTTAAGGTGTTAGAGGAAGGCTCAACCGGATCTATATTCTAACATATTCATCCCCGTTCCTCGAGCAAGTAGAGAGAAGCAAGTAGTAAATATTTGCAGATCATGTATGTCTGCAGAAACAATGTGTCGGAAACTTGTACATATCTTATAATTTGGCTACATCACTGAACTACTAATTTGCAGCATTTGCAGGTAACATATTGTTATATTGCTATCTTTCCAAGTTTCTTTCTGCCTGTTTTTTATTTGTGTTAATATAGTTTTTTGGTGAAAATGCTGGTGATCATTCTTTCTAAGTTTAATCTAAATCCTTCCTGAAAATTCATATTATTATTCAAAATAACTTCTCTTATCATCTCTGGAGATTCTGCAGACACAACCCCCCCCCCCCCCTCCACAGAGAGTCACTCTTTTACTGAATCTTATACTCTTCCCCGATAAAATTCTCACAATCATTATATATTTTGAGCTTGATTCTAGTTCCATTTTGGGCTTACGAATGTTAAACAAGCGTGAAGAACTCATAGTTCTGTACAATGCCAATTAGTTGTTGAGTTTTGCATCAAGCAATAGTCGTATTAGGTCATTGATTTTAACCTGAATGACTGACTTGCTGAGGATTTTTAACAGAGCATACATCAGTTGATTGCATTGATATTACAGTGTTTTAGCGAGCTTCTGCATAGTGGATAAGATTCAAACTTGATTATGACAAAAATAGCTGGAGGTTCAATGGTTTATTGAATATAAACCATTTTCATTTCAGTAGTATGTTGTGCACTTCTACTTCTACTTGTCATTGTTTATATCCAACATTCCTTTTGTTTTAGTGAAATAACTCAGTGCTAACATGCTATGTTATAGATGCTGCTACTGTTTATTACTTCTGGCTGTCTTCTCTAATTTATATAAATACTCTTAGTTTTTATTATATATTTCAATTAGGATAGTATGTGAAATTCGATGGCTCGATAGATATAATAATATTCTAACTGTCAAGGCAAATGGGACAATCTCTTATGCAAATGAGACAGTCCCTTTACAAATGAGACAGGGTATGAGACAGTCTCTTTTAACTGCAGAAAATAAATTACTGAAATATAAATGCAGTAATAAAGAAATTAAACAATGCAGAACACCAAGAGTTTTCACTTGGTTCGGCCCCTACACCTAGTCTATGACCTACATCCAAGTCCCCATGCCAACTAGCATAGAGAATGTATTATATCAACTTTAATAAAAGAACTTGCAGTCTTTTCCTTGATTACAAATATAGCACCTGAAAGAAACTCTTTCCCAAGCTACCTTGCTACCTAGCCCACTGTTATTCCTTAGCCTTCTAGCTACCTTGTTATACTTTGAAATCAAGTTTGCCACAACCTGGCACAAAGTTGATATGAATACACACAATAGATAACAATGAAATATTACAACTCAAACTAGGCTTCTTGTTTGACTGGATATTCAAGAGATATAAAACAAGAATGGTGTTTCAGATTATAAAGATAGAACATGGAATCATTAGGTGTAATCTGAAAATATGAGATGTGTCTTCTTCTTAAATAGAATATTCAAGAGAATGGAATAAGAAGAGTTTTTCAGAGAATAAAGATAGAACGTGGAATAAGCACTCTCTTGTTGAATCTGAAAAACAAGATGTGTATTTATACACACAAATCTAACGAGTTTGATTTTCAAAACAAAGAAGAGATAAGATTAGATAATCTATTTGTTTGAAAATATTTGAATAAGTCCTTGTAAAACAACCCGTTAGTTGGTTGTAAAAGATAAATCTTAGAAATGATTAGATTAGAATAATTCAAATAGGTTTATCAAGATAGAGTTTATTTTGGAGATAAACTTGTTTACCCAGTCAAATAGAATTACACCAAACTCTATCACTTACAACAACTAAGTCCCATAATCTGCATTCTCTACGTATATCTTGAATTAGGTCATCATCAGAAATCTGCATATGGACCGAGAAGAACTGGGTACCAAGTAATTCTAAACAGCTTTATCCAGAACTGTTCTTGAAGCTCTACATGAAAGAATCACTGCTTTGCATTGGGGGAGTCTGCTGTTGAGGTATATGCTACCAAGTACACATATAACCCTCTATAACAGACTTGTCACTTAGGTAATAAAATATAGCATGACTCAGTAGCTTTCATGTTGAGCTTTGTTTCATGATGAAAAATGTAATAATAAAAATATTTAAGTGATAAGTAATATTTATTATTTGTATTATATACAAACTTTATCTGAGGCGAGTCGAGTTACTGAGTTCACGCCGAATTCGAGCGGAGTCCGAGCCGAACCGACAAAAAGCTCGGTTTTGCTCGTTTATTTATCCGAGCTCATTTTCATGTTCAAGACCGGCTCATTTTAGAAAATGAGCCGAACCGAGTTTACTTAAACGAGCCGATTCCGAGTTATGTTCGCGAACGACTCTGTTCCTTTGCAGTCATGTCCTGAAAATTGATATGTCCACTTGAACCCTACATTTTTAAACCTTCATGGTTCATGTGTACATCAGTGTAAACTTCGATGGTTTTGGACTAAATAAGCCTTACTTTCATAGAAACTAACTTCTACTCTGGAATCAATCAAAGTCTCATGGAATATCCTTGCCAAGATAGTCCATCAGAATGTGATGCTCAAACAAAATCACCAACATGAATCCCTCATTTTGCTGGTTGTTTCTATTCTTCTGTTCGAAAGTTTAATGATCTGCTATTATTATCTTAAAGAATCCGATGTACGCCTGCATGTTGCAGTACAGAAAATTGTCATCTACATTAGTAAACACTCTGTCGAAAGAAAGATCTTTCAATATCTGATCAAGTACATGAAATGGCCACTGAAAATATAAATATCTGATGCACACATATTTTTGAAGTACATGAATTTGTCACTAACAGCAACTTAACTTATACCGCGGCCTCAAATGATCAGGCAATCAGGCCCTGCAGCTTTTCTTTCTCTTGTTCTCCGGCCTATTAGACCTCCAGATGAGGATAGCAGTATAATATCAGCAGCTTCAGTTGCTACTTGCTGGAAGAACAGATCATTAACTTACTTGCTGCCCAATCAAATCCAGACCAACAGCTAAGAAAGTGAATCCTTGAAACAGAAGGAAGTAGAAATGGACGCCTTGAGCAGACAACAAGCTTCTTGCAGCTGCAGCTAGTAAAATAAACGCAAGAGTAAGTTCCTTTCTGTATATGTGATTCTTTCTCCTTCGCGATTTTTTTGCAATTTCCAGTTTTGTTAGCTCTGTAACATCTGATTCTGAGGATGACTTAGGCAAACCAGGACTTTCACCTGAATGTTCCATATCAGATTCAAAGGCCACCAAGTCTGTTTCTGAGGACCTACCTAATTTTTTAGTAACTATCCATTCGTAAGAACTCCCTAACTGGAACAATCCTGATATCATTGCAGTGAATTTTGTGACAGACATGGTATTTTCAAACAGAAGGTAGGGAACGATGAATGGAAATGAGTTCGGTGCTGGAAGAATGTTGAGAATGGACACGAGTCCGGGGATGTAACAAACTACCCAAGCTGGTAGTTCAGCTTCCGGTAGGAACATTGTCAGAGGAAGAATAATGCAGAAGAGAGTGAATGAGTAAAATGGTAGGATTAGTTTTCGGAGGAGGAAAAAAGTGAATATGAGGTTGATTTTCTTGGCTAAACTTACCTGCAATGTAAAATGAAGAAAGTATCTGTTAAGTGTTTGTACTCATTACTAAAATTTTTGATACTATCTCACTATTTCATGCTGTGTGCAGGCCACTGCAAGAATCATAATTCTTCATGAAATCCTAGGACTATACAAGGAATTTTACCAACCTTTGAGTGGATAACGTCAAGAAAGCACAAACGAAACAGCTGCATTGGGCCTGAGTGCCAGCGATATTGCTGCTTCATGTATGCCTCATAGGACTCTGGGAGCTCACACGGACACTGCAGAACTAACGATATTATGTTCACTGTGTTCAAGCCAGAAATGTGACAATTGTCAGCAATCGTAATAAGCTAACCTTAACATCGTTCAGGAAAATAAACTTCCATCCACAAAGGTGAGCACGAACAGCAACATCCATGTCTTCCACTGTTGTTCGATCCATCCAACCACCACAATCCTCGAGGGCCTTTATTCTCCATACTCCAGCGGTTCCATTGAAACCAAAGAAGTTGATAAAAACTCCATTGACTTGTTGTTCTACTTCAAAATGAAACGTTAAGTTTATGTACTGCAATCTTGTAAGCAAATTTTCATCCTTGTTCACAAAAGTCCACCTCGTCTGGACCAGTCCTAGGTCCTCATTTCCCTTCAAGATTCACAGAACAGACTAAGTATTGCAGACAATTCCGTATTCACTAACAGTTCTAGACTCCTAGTCAATCTAGGAAATCTCTTAAACAACAATAGTTTAGTTAGAAGTCTAGTAAATAACCCATTGTGAAAGTTCACAATGGCGAATGTTCAGAACTTTCAGGTACACAATTCTTGATGAGCAAATAGACTCTGTGAATACGATACTTGTAAGGTTACCTTGAAGTAAGGAATGGTTTTCTTCAAGAAATCTGGAGGCGGTTGAAAATCTGCATCAAAAAGTGCTACAAATTCATAATCTTTGACATAATCGCAACTCATTGCTGATTTAAGATTGCCTGACTTGTAGCCTGTACGCATAAGGCGATGCCTGTACAGTATGTTCACACCCCTGTGCTGCCATTTTAACACTTCTTCCCTGATAAGATCTTGAACATCCATATCATCAGAATCATCCAAGACCTGGACAAGCATTCTTTCCCTTGGCCAGTCTTGTATACACACTGATGCAATTGATTGGTGGTAAACCTGTTTGACAAGAACCGAGCTGTTAGCAAACAAGCTCGATAACAAGCTCAACTTGTCCCGAAAAAAATTGTGAAGCACAAAACTACATTTTCTTACCTCCCTTTCATTGCACATTGGAATTTGCACTAATACCATTGGATAAGCCTCCACATTCTCGTGATCGATACCATCTTTATACTCCATCTCTGCCACCGGCTTTATTCTCCAAATTTTAATCCAAATAAACCCTAAAACTAAAATAAGGCGATCAAATGACTGCACCAGAAACATAACAATGCAAACATTTGTTAGTTGTTGCAGAGGTGGTGCCAAATAATGAGCCCTGATACGAAGCCAGTACGCGTAGAAATACTCAACAAAATCCTGAATCTCCCATGATCCTACAGAAGGAGGACTAAAATGCCATCCTTTTAAGTAAGCTAGAAGCTCAAACACTAACAACAAAACTACAATGACAAAAAACACTTTAATGACACGATAAAGGCGCGATTCATAAGGCCTTGCATGGATAAATGTAGGCGATTCGGGGGTATTAAGGCGACGTTTGGCAGAGTTATAGAATGATGAATTGCAGAAATTGCTGGGATTCATAAAACAATTGGCTAATTGCTGGACTTTTAAGAGAAATGCATAAGATAATTGCCTGGCTGTTCGAGGACGGGCTTTTTCGAAGATGAAATCAGCGGTGGGAGTAGGGGGGATCTCGACAGTTAAATGAGGACGAGTTTTTTGAGGTTTGTCTGAGAGTAACAGGTCCTCTTCCCTCTGATTGTTCCACCATTCTTGAAATTCTTGGTTACCAGCTGATCGAGACATTTATCGATTAATGTGTGCACAATGTTGCCGGATAGTGTAACTAAATTATTGATTAATTATATGTATGTTTGATCCGGAGTTTTGGGAGAAAGAGAAGAGCATGGGAGAGAGATCAGAGCAAGAAAGAGATCAGAGATCATTGGTTAGTTTCAATGTCTAACACTACTGTTTTTTTTGCATGCATGGGAGATGATTTATATAATGGGCTTGGACAAAGCCTGGTTTTCTATGTATTTAGTTTTTGGGCTTGTAATGAGTGGACAAGAGTTGGATATGTAGATAACCTCTTTCACTCTCACCTTCACATTTGGGCTTCCCTTAACCCAAAATTTTCAGTACATTTGGAGCACCAAACTAAACATGCAGTCTGGGAAGGCCCGAACAAGATTTTATACTCTTTAAGATTCCCCCTCAATTGTATGATACTTTTCGTATCGATTGACGAGGATTCGAACCCAAATCCCTCACTAAGTAACCAGCTCATCTAAAACCTTAAGGCGATAGATGAAAGACCGAATATGATCTTTTACTCTTTAACAGATTTCAAGTCTTTCTTTCACCCCAAAGGGCAAAAATTCTGGATTTGATAAAGAAGAATGACCTGTATATTCCCCCACTACAAGTAGCTTCATAGAGACAGCATGCTTCACACATTCACATATTCCTTTCCTCCTATATTCTATGCACTCAGTAACAAAAAAGTGATCATCTTACAACTTGTACACAATTTGTTTGCACTTCTGTCTAATGCATTTGTGCCATTTTTACTTTCTTGAGAAGACAAATTAAAGTGAGTCGGCGGTAAAGGAATTTTCTAAATATCTCCAGTCTTTATCATTTTCTCTGTTTTTTCCTCTCAACACCTTGCATGTAAAGAATAACTTCACCATCCTAGTAGGGACAATGCCTTATCATTACTGTCTATCATGATTAGTGAAAGACGATTACAGAAATTTAAATACTCGCACATCACCTGTCTTTCTATCGTAGAGCTCGTAAACTACCTAAGCACAACTATAGTGCAGTAAAACACTACTGCAATTTTTTCATCTGCAGAAGTAGAACAATCTTGCAGGCATACATTCTTCTTGATTGAAGCAAAGTTAACAAATTAAGATAATGAAAAGAAGTTACTGGAACCAGAGCTGCAGAGAAGAAATGAATTATATTACAGTAAGTTGTGATTAAAGAAAGAACTGTGCCAGGCTCAATTTGCAGTAAACAAGTTATTTTCATCATTGACAACTGATGATTGACTGAGAATCTTGGATAAGGATTTTCCTGAAAAAATACATATTTTTTTTGAGGATCATTTCTGCAAGTTACCATCATGTTCCTAGTAAAAGACAATATAAAAAAGCAAGATCCAAAGATGTCAAATTTATGAACAGAAATAAATTTCAAAATTTTAAAATTCACCTCTGTGACACCTTGCATTATATGGTTGCTCAGTTTAATAAATTTAGAGGGGACAAAACTGTCACAATAACATTACTCTATTTTGTTATATCAGCTCTTTTGTATCATTTTCAAAGAATCTTTTGTCAATTATATGAAACTAATAAGTAGATCAATAATACAACTTTATTTTAATATAATAAGACAATGCACCCCAAAATTTGATTTTTACTAACCGCCCTTAATTATATATTTAATCCATCTTTAAGGGCATCTTTACATAGCTGAGCTCCACTACATTAACCTTTTTTCTGCACACTTTAATATTTAATTAGGTAGGATGTGATTAGATTAATCCTTCACATTCATTGTGTCTAGACATAATGTCACTTATTGCCAACCTGGGATTCTTATGATGGTTCCTATTCATTGCTAATCTAATTTGTTTAGCAGTAGAAACTTGATAACAATTCAATCAATCTCATTGGTAAAACAGATAGCATAAAGTATGTACCTTTATCAGTGCTTCTAAAAGTTAGTTTTTTTCTTACTTTTTAATCTTTGCACACAGTAAAAGTCATCAGAAGCTTCTGTTTGTTGTTAATCCATCCAATAAACAAGAAAACAGTGTTTTCAGGCTCAGCCTATCACATTTCTCTTATTTACAAGTTTAGTTTTTTAACAGTTACAAGCAGAAAATGTGCCAGAAATTAAGGAAGGTTGACTCCAGCTCCAAGCTAATGTGAGTCTTAATCATACAAATTAGACTTTTTTTGCAGAGCAAGGGATCCCACAGAGTACTGATACAGCTGGTTAACACACAATTAGTAATCATTTTCACCATTATGTGATAAAATACTGTTTGATTAATTGACACCAGGGGATGAGAATTGAGATAGCCTTCTCCGTTTATTTCAGGTCTTGAGTTCGATTCTCCCTCACTCGAGAATTATCTCAGAACGGATGCTCCTTTAGGCATTTACTCATAAGAAAAAAATCATTTTGACATAGTCCATAAGTAATATTATGGTGAAAGATTGTGAGAATCTTGTGAAATTGATGGAACATTATTCTGAATTCAGAAGCAACAGTGTCTTTGCTAATAATCTGAGAATTCTTATTATATACTAGTAGTTACAAATTTATATTGCAGCTGTATACAGGATCATACAGCAGATACAGATGAGAAGTTAAATGAACTCACCAAGAAAATGTAGAAAGATAAAATCAATTACTAAAATTACAACTTGTTCAATAACTAATTGGAAAAGAATCTCTACATTATATCTAATGAACAATCTCTTCTTATTATATACAGAGAGGCCTTTCTCTCCCCTTGGACTTTGATTTGAGGACCATTAAAGTATGATCAAAGCTCAATATTCATGTGGGATGTCTGGTTTGGAGCTGCATTCAACAAATACCATGAATAAGGCCCTAACCGCGTAAATTATGACAAATATATTCAGATTCATTAATAATAATCTTTCTTACCAAAGCCTGTTTGAACAATGCTTTGTAGATCATCCTCAGAGAATGCAGGAAACTGGACATAATAAGATAATGAAACAAAAAGTTAGCAAGACATGATTATGAAAAAAACTTTAATATATAAGATTAAACTGTAGTTTTTGTGTAAAAGTTTCTGAGTTTTCACCTGAGGAAGGCCTTCTCCGAATCCTTCTAATTGAATGCCAAGGTTGCGGCACAATGTGGCATCTAGTGGCTGCACTGGTTTATCATGATGTAGCTGTGAGGTTTGGTGACCATGATAAGCTGAGGCAGAAGACTCCACTGGGTACATTTGATTCGGAAAACTTCCGTTTGCCTGGAACATCTGGAGATCAGGATTAATCTGATAAGATAATTGGTAAATTTACGATCTAAAGATTAGTTAAATCTTGAATTTTTATACACTTACATCCTTAGGAAGAAGATTTGCAATGTTAACATTCTGGC
This sequence comes from Apium graveolens, assembly GCF_009905375.1. Classification (NCBI taxonomy): domain Eukaryota; kingdom Viridiplantae; phylum Streptophyta; class Magnoliopsida; order Apiales; family Apiaceae; genus Apium; species Apium graveolens. Next base: position 3,430,071 of record NC_133653.1, read on the forward strand.
TTGAGTTGACTGTGGATAATTTCATCGAAAGAAACTGCAAGCAAATTTGATAATCTTAATGAGCAATTACAGATCATATTCGGAAATGACATCAGGTTTCTGGATAGTAAATTATCAGTAAATTTACCTCAACCTGGCGCTGTAATGACTGCACATAGTTTATAATTTCATCAAGCATCACTGCTTTTCCGGTCACCTAATTACAAGCCAATTCGCGATGAATCCCATATTAGTAATGGCCTTGAAATTATTCAAGTGACAAAAAAATGAACCAAGTTTGAGTCTTTATGCAATTATACCTTATTGCAACCTGGTACAAGATCTTGCAGAAGCTTCATTCTTTCACTAATCTTCTCCCTTCTAACCTGATCAAGCGTAAAGGTAAGATTTTACATCACTACCATTAGCATAAAAAGGATGATATTTAGTAGTAAATGTGATTTGAGTTTTGGTAGGGTTGCTTACTCTTTCTGCTAAACTATGACTGTCAGTAGCTTGACCTCTTCTTGCTCTGACATGAATATAATCCTTTGGTGGCTCTGGAGGCTTTTGGCTGTTGTTATCCTGTTTCTTATCCTCTTCTGTACCTAAATTTGTTTCTTCTTCTTTCTTAACCCCACCATTTGCATTTAAATTTTCACTTATCTTGGATTTCTTCATCATATCTGAATTTTCTTCACCTTCTGTTACCTGTATATCATATAGGATTAAAAAGTTGAGTTAAAAACTTCATGACAATATGAGAACATGTATTGCATAGAGGAAAAATGATAAATTTACACACTTTTGTAGACTTGAGTAATGCAGCTTCCTTGGCTTTTCCTCTGGGGAATCCTTTTCTCTTTCTTGAGCCTAATTCAACAGGAGCTGGTAACTCAACATCCTGAGCTGGGATTTGTTCAGAAACAGAAGATTCCTCATTAGAGCCATTGTCAGACCTCAAATTCATCTGGTTTTGAACATAATTCTTGTTCACCATTGGAGATCCATCTGCATTAAGAGAAGGACTGCTTGAAACTCGTGTTAAATTTCCACTTCCCATCACTTGTCTACTACGTCTATATTGAAATTCAGCATTATTTATCCCAATTGCGCTTGTTCTTCCATTCAAACTACGGCTCCCAAAACACGAAAACTTAGCAGCCCTCTCCGCGAACCCTGGATCAGTAGGCAGTGCAGGCAAAGCAGAACTCATAGGCATTGGATTGCCTAACATAGACACATTTTCTTTCACAAAATGATTCATCATTGGCACTTGCAGTTGAGGTGGTGAATCTATTGGTGTGTTGTAACATGAAGTGTTGGGACTGTTCATGTAACTAGACCTTTGCAAAAACTCTGATGAAATGTCACCTGCATTGTTAATATTTCCCAGCTTTCCAAACAATTCCCTGACTGCAAAATGATCAGTGACTGAATTAGAAGCTGTAGGTGATGAAACCATTGAGCTCAGAGCTGTTTCGTATTGCGAACACTGTTCCATTGAGTCCTCAAAACTAGGATTTGTTTGGAATGCATTGCCAAATGGCTGGAAGTTAAACTGTGGTGAAACTTCAGCATTGAAATAATAGTCCTTCTCCATGATGAAAGACTTGATTTTGACAACAGGGTATTTCAAAAACTGCTAAAAAATGACAGCCCAGGTGAGAATCTCCAGCAATGAGTCTATGTTTAGACAGAACTTGAGTTTCTTGGTAGTTCTTGAAATGTTCTTGAAATTCACACACACACAAGCACACTCACACCAGTGTGTTTCAAGATTGAGTAAGATGCAAGTATGAGTAAACTGGAGAGTTATGATACAATGAATGAAAATAATGAAATGTGGGCTCAAAATGATTGAGATGTGAGAAAATGCAGGAGAGATTTGTGAATGGAGAAAGAGAAAAGAGATTGTTGTGTTGCAAAGTAAAGCAAAGAGGAAAGGGGGGAGCTTACAGAATGCAAAGTAACAAGTTATATAGGCCAAAAAAATGAAGCTTTCTTTGACTTTTTAACTTTGCTTATATCAATTATTTTTCATTTCTCCCTCCCCCTCACCGCAAGCTGCCCACACGCAATACCTACTGATCAATAATACAACATTATATACGAGCATATATGTATTGTGTAATTTTCTTTGGCAATTTATGTTGCTAATTTCATAAGACTAAGGGGTCATTTGTTAAATCATCTTTTCTGGATGAATAAAATTGTTGGATGATTGATTATCTGAATATGGATAAGTAATGTAGTTTGATAAAAAATATGTTTTTTCTGAACAATGTCTTTTTTTAAGTTATTAATAAAATGTCATGTCAAATTTTTTCATATTTTCTAGAATAAGCAAAAAATATTTTTTATCAATTTTATACGTAATCATAACATTTTAAAGAAAGGTACAATCTTATAAAATCAATAATTTTTGTTACCCCCTCCGTCTCTATTTACATGTCCATTTTATTTTTCTAGAACTCTAATTGACCAATTTTTGAATTAATATAAAAAAATATTGATTAATTATTTTTCAAATATACAAGTTACATTTTAAAATAGACTAAATGTACTTTCCAATGATATTATTTTAATTATTTTGTCAATTATATAATAGGTGTAAATTCAGTTAAAAATTGGTCAAGTTGACCAAATGGACATATATTTACGGACGGGGGAGTATTTATTTAATTATAATAAATTATTTTTCATATGAGATTTATAAAATGTAATTATGTCAAATGAGTATAAAAGGATAATAATAATAATAAAATATAAAATTAATATAAAACACATATCAATCTTTTTTTTCCCAACAAACATGGACACAGCAAACCACAACACCGGTGTGGTATGATTCAGGTCATCCAGAGGAAAATTTGCCTGGTCCAGAAAAATAACTAAACATACAAACAATCTTAACCGGTCAATAGCCACTCGTCCGGTACTTTTAGTTTGGTAGTACTTTTAGTTTGGTTCAGGAGTTAACAAATGACTCCTAACTATACGGTTTAACCTCCTAAGGTGATATCGTTGGGATCGGAAAATATTATCATTTTAAAAAAATTAAAACATTAGAGCATTTCATATATTATTACTCATTATCATACTAGAATTTTTATCACTACAAGGATGTTATCACTTTAAAGAGTCTTACTCCTCCCGTCCCATATTACGTTTCCCGTTTTGACTTGTTACATTGTTCATGATAAGCGGTTGACTATTAATTTACGTCTAATCTATAAGATCAAATATAGTCTGAGTGATCTTGTTGGATTCGTATTGGTAAACGTGTCCAACACAAATATGAAACGTTTTTAGAGACGTAGAGAGTAGTTTAAAAGTACGCTTTTTTACCAATGCATACCAAAGGTCTACATGTACAAAGTAGAAGCAAAAATGAGTAATGTTAGATGTCCAAAAACCGTCACAAAAATATCAAGAAATAGGATTTCAGTTTTTAACCCATTTTCAACAGTTTTGATCTAAAAATCTAAAGTTATATCACCAAAATCCAATTTTTTGATAAACTCCAACAACGTGATCCAAATTTTAATACAAATTATTTTTTACATATTCTAATACCCAAATATCATATTAAAGTCTTTATTCTTAAATTTTATATTTAAATATGAATAACTATTTATATTATATCTAATAAATTAATTGAATCAAAAATAATTTATCTTACTACACTTAAAAAATATTAAAATTATAGAGTAAATTAGCTAAAAATATATGAATTTTCATTAATTAACATCTAAAATATCATTAACATTCATTAATTAATCACAAATCAATTTTAAATCTAATAAACTAAAATTATAAAAGTAATAAAATCATTATTTTATATTAAAGTAAATTTGGATACATATTATTCACTGATCCAAATTTGGATCATCATTTGAATCACTGTTGGAGAAGAAATTTGGGATAATCTACCCAAAATTAAGATATTTAGATCACTATTAGAGATTTTAGAGATGCCCTCAGTGCTACCTATTTTCTCCCCCATCTGCAAAAGCATCATGTCAAAATGCTAATTTTTCTTAATGTATTTGAAAAAATTATACATTGCTAGTAAATTTAAAATAACAAATTATTAGGAGCAAGGATACTTGGGTAGTATGTGGAGTTTTCATGTCGAATACTCGGACACACATATTCCCGTATCGGACACGTTAATTCTTCCATGATACTAATTTGAAACTTTTTCTATAGAAATTGTAGTCAAAATCTATTTTATCACACTACAATCATAAAATTAAGTATATATGCCTATTAGTTATTACAAATGTATTGAGCATCATATTTATTTTTGCATAAACTAAAAAAATTTTACTTTTAATTTTGTATTTTAGATTAATAAATGATTCATTAAATCATTTTTTATGTAATTTTTTGTTTTATTAATAGGTTTTATTATATTTAACATAAAATATATGTAATTTTTTTGTTTATTTTTTGCGTGTACCCCGCATTCATATTCTCATATTATCATTTTTGTGAAATTCTTGTATATCCTCACTACACACTCAAACTCCCGCACCCGTGTCCGTTGCTGCCTAGAAATTTCACTATACAAATAATGTAATTTTTTTGATATCATATTTCTATTATTAAGCAGACTATCGAAAATCTTAAGGTGTTACGTAAAATTATATAACAGTATCTTCATTTTAAATTAAACTATATGTTTGGATTTTTCCGGTAGTGGTTGTTATTCGGATCCAACAGAGAATAATTATAGCGGTGATAAAGAAAATTGTAAATAAAAAGTAAAGGAGAGAAAGGAAAGGAGGGCAATTCAAATGCCGGGGCTTCAACGTCAAAGCTTAAGAACAAAATCTTGTTCAAATATTCTCTCCGTCCCACTGAATTCTTTATATCGGAGAATGTTTTAAAGTTTTCGTAAAGTATAATTTTTTAAATAATTTTAAATATTTTTTTAAATAAAAATTATAATATTTAAACTTACATATTTAAAAAGAAAATTTTAAAAATAAATTGTAAAACTATACTTTATAGTAGACTTAAAATACGTGTCAAGTATTTTAAAAAAATATGTAAAGAATTCAGGGGACAGAAGGAATAATATAATAATAATAATAAAAAAATAAAGTTTTATGGAGTTCACCTTTTAATCGGATTCCTCGGAGTCGATCTATGTTCTGCAAATAAAATATCTTCTAAAATGTGTTATCTTGCAAAACATGTTTCACATATATCATTACTTCAATAAAATCATGCAAATCTCATATATTTACAAGTACAATATGTATGTTCTACAACATGAACATTTATGTTCTGCAAACTAAGTATGTTTTGTAGAATAATATATTTTGCAACGTTCTACTTGTAAAATCTATACAATCTGCAAGATTTTCAATAAAATTGTGATATTTGTAGAATACCATTTGAAAAATAATACGTTTACAACAATTTAAGCTATATTTTACTTGCAGAACATATATGGACTTCAATGACTCCAACGAAATAGGGGACTTCATAGAACGTAACCTATAATAATAGTACTAATATAGTATAGTCCTCTCCTGTCATATCCTTTGGAAAAAAATAGCACGAATTAGAGCTGTTAACGATCTGGAATTACATGTCTTTTTCTGCATTTTTGGCTTTGTTAAATTTCCGCTGTTAACGAGTTTTTTGACTTAATATCCACTTTCTTTTACCATCTTTTCTAAAAAACTAAAGTCACTACCTCTACCTAGACACTAAAGTGATACTCATGTTACTACCTACTTTGATCACTATTTTAATTCTATTTTTTACTTTAATTCTACTAGCTTTACGACCCGTGCGTGCGATGTACGAGTTTTTATTAATATTTTTATATTATTTAAAATTATAATTTCGGTTAATATTATATAGTATATAATAGATCATATTTGAACCATTAACCTTTTAGTATGTTTATAATATTAATATTTGTTGTTGGCAGTATTCGAACTTAAAACTTGAATAACGTATAAATAATAAATTTTTGTTGTTGGCGGGGATTGAACCTGCCAGATTGAGTAGTGTAAAATAATAACATAAATATTTGTTGTTGGTAGGATTCGAACCTAAAATCTTGAGTATTGTATATTTTGTAGTATTTTGATATAATAGTCACTAAAAAGATCCGACGATCATAAACAGGGATAATCAAACCAACAAAAAAAATAGATATCAAATTATTCATCATTTCGGTTATTATAGTATAATCAGTGTTCTAAAAATCGGCTGATTAACCGATTAATCGATTAATGGATTAATCGGTCGATTAATCGGAATTCGGATGGGTCACGTCTCGACTAATCGTTAATCGAGTCAAAGTACGATTTTTTATAAAAATCGGTCAGAAATCGGACAGTTCATAAAAAATCAGTCGTTTCGAGTTAAAAATCGGTCGAATTGGACAAAGTTTTTGTTACATATTTTTTAAATGTTGTTCGACATTATCTTCTATAATGTAAGTAACATGTATTAGGTACTGTTCTTAAGATGATCATAAGAATTTTGTAACAAGCCAAACAGAATTCAGCGGTGTTGTGTGTCAAAGTCATATAAAGATTCTGTCCATAGTCATATAAAGATTCTGTCCATGGCAGAGGAATCATTTATTGTGTAAAATGTTCATGCTAAATGGTTGTGAGGGACCGGCCCCTTATTGTAATGTACTAGTTCCGTCTAATTGAATTGTATACATTCAGTATTTACACGTATTTCGAGACTTCTATAAAGTATCGTTTCATAACATTTTTTTAATTTTTTTCTTTTGAATAAAAGTTTAAACATAAAATTTTTATTCAGTAAATAAAAAATTAAAAAATATTTTGGAGTTATATTTTAAATGAGTATTGAAAACCGTGTCGAAAAGTAACGTATATAATTTAATGGGATGGAGGGAGTATCTGTCTATATGAACCGAAAATTTAACTTTTAACTTATACGTGTAATTGGTCTTTTGAATTAAAAAAACACTTGGATGTATTTAAAAGGAACAAAAGTGTTATATTGATTGTTTATTGGAAACTAGAAAACATGGAAATTATTAAATGTTTCGATTGTAATTAACATTCATACAAGAAAATCTATTTCTTTAAAGTTTTCATTTTTAAATATATTTATACTTTTCGAGAAACTTGATTTATGGTAACAAAAAAATATATATAATGTACAAGATTAAATAATAAATTCTATCATACGAAAACATGTTCAACCGAGTCTGGCATCATAATATTTTTATTCATAATCTTATGTAATGTCCCAAGAAACTCAACAGCATCCGAGCCAAGTATCCAAAATCAGGATATTATTTATTGAGTAAAGTGCACTTTGTGTACTTATATTTAGGATGTCAGACCACTTGTGATACTAAAATTCAAAAACCACCACTTGAAATATTGAAAAAGTAAAATAATTACATGTTGCACCTTTCTGTCAATTCTGTCCAACTCTGTTAGTTTGAGCTGGGGTATTTTAGTAATTTTCTGGGTTGGGCTCTGTTAGGGGTGTACGCGGTTCGGATCGGATCGGTTTTGGGGTAAAAGTCGAACCAAACGGCGAAAAACGGTTTTAAAAAATTGTCATCCGCAACCGCATTTGCGGTTGCGGTTAACCGCGTCATTTGCGGTTGCGGTTAACCGCGCCATTTGCGGTTGCCGAATTTGCGGTTATTGCGGATCGGTTTGCGGTTCAACCACTTATTTTAAAATAATTAATAATTTACAAAAATATAAATTCGGATTATTAATAAATTAAACTTTAAGTTACGTGATAAATTATATTCAAAAATAAAATATAAACTAATGTTCCGTGTATAGTAAGGATATTAAAAACATATAAAAATGTGGAGGCGAGAGAAAAGAAAAAAGAAAAGGATTAAAAAAATTACATGTTGATTATATTTTTCATTTGTTTGGTTATATCTCTTATAATAATTGTGAATCTTACGAACGAAATCTAAACATTAACCTAAGATTAGTTGATAAATGTGTATACTTATTAATTTATATGATATCAACTACATTTTTGGAAATATATTTTATTATAAATATATGTTGCGAGTTGCGGTTGCGATTTTCAAGAATTTAAAACCGCATCCAAACCGCGAATGAGCGGATTTTAAAATTTAAATCCACAACCAACCCGCGTTTCGCGATTATGCGCAAATGCGGTTCGGTTGCGAGCGGTTGAGCGGTTGGATGCGGTTGAGCGGTTCGTCTGTACACCCCTAGGCTCTGTAACGGGGTTAAAAACATCTTTGTGGTCTGCACTTTGCCCCAACTTTATTTCCATCCTGTTTAATTAGAAGAAGACGTTCCATTTCCTCCTGCACAAATTGGTAAGGCGTCGTTGCAATGGTGTGGTACGTGATAGATGATAGATCGTAAAAATGCAGATATATATATCATCCTGATGAGGGACTGGATTATGGAGGTAATTATCCCTAATTTGAGTTAAGGTTTATATTTATATTTATGGTTTTATAATGATCCATTTGATGTTTTTCGAGACATATACTGAGGGTTTTGAAAGTGATCAGTAGATTATGTTCTTGTAAAGCTAATATTTGTCGGTTAGATTCCTTGTTACGAGTTCAATTGTTTATGTATTGTGGTCCATGTGTGCTTTCATGACCGTAGCTTTAAACTAATGTTCGGTTGTCCCTTGTGTTATAGGCCGTCAATCAGCAGTAAAACAAACACTTGTAAACAAACCTTCAAAGCTTAGCAACAAGGCAAACTACAGATTTCAAGAAAACAAAAGACAACAAGCTAAAAGGCATAATACAGATCTATGCCTATGCTTAATCCATACTTAACAAAAGATTAGCCCTAAATAAAACAACCAACAAAGCATCAGGGTGAAAGGTCGTTGTCGTCCTCAATGTCACCAGCACTGTCATCATGCATCGTGTACACAACCAAGTTCATCAGTAGGGAGACAAGGGCAAACATTCCAACTACTATAGCCTGCTTCTTCTTCTTTATTTTCGCCTTCTCGACTTCATGTCTTTCTGTGTATCGTGTTAGCTTCATCCTCCACTTCGCCTCCCACTCTAAAGTACTTTCCTGTAGCTCCTTGATGATCTCCAAGGTACGAGGTCCCATAGGATGTTCATCCACCCAAACATGGCAGCTTCATCTGTTGTTCCAACAAGTCCTAAAGCGCCTTCTCGCATTAGGACCAAACCAATGCGTCTTCGTAAAACTCATCCGGTCACATGAACAAGCAAGATCCAAGATAGCATATATGTCAGCATCAGATCGAGCCATTTCGTGCTTGAGTCGGTTGATTTTGTGCTAGGGCTCAATTGGAGATAATGTGCTCAATTGGGGACAAAAGGACTGTATATATAACTCATATATCCGTTACAAATGGTTCTGCCAAATATACTCCTGCTCAAACTAATAGAGTTAGACAGAATTGACAGAAAAGTTTAACATGTAAGTATTTTAGTTTTTCAGTATTTCAAGTGGTGGTTTTTGAATTTCAATATACCAAGTGGTCTGACAGCCTAAGAGTATCTCTAGTAGCCTCTTTAAACATGCTTTTAAATCTAAAAATAAGGAGTATGGCTCAAAATGAAGCTACAAGAAACTCTTAGAGTCTCTTTAAAACTCTAAGAGTCTATTCTCACTACTCTCTTTTAAGAGCAACCAGTAGCTATTAACTTATATTTTATTAATAAAATTTGAATACTTACCAATTATTACACAATTTTTGGTCATAGTGGAATTAATTTATTAATAAAATATGAATAAAGAGCTAATATAAATAATATTGTTGTAGTTTGACACATTAACCTATGCAATAACTTGTTAAGAGTCACTTTTTTAATATTATTTTGAAGAATAAGTTAGGAGAGTCTTGGAGATGCTCTAAGTGTAACTACATAAACTGCACTTTACTCTTATCTATTTATGGGTTTTTTTAAAAAGTGACTACATGGCATGAAAGTAATTTACAAAAATACGTTTTTTTAGTTTTTATTTTTTAAAATAAGATCTGCAACTCTTGCAACTTCAAATGCAACTCAATTTCAAAATTTTCAAAAATAATTTTTCCGATCTGCAACCATTGCAACCTCAAATGCAGCTTAAGCTTTATTTTTTTCAAAAGTTGATTTTGGAGTTGATTCCGTTGCACTAGTTATTTTTTGCTACTGTATTGTTGGCATATGGTGATCAATATAATGTAACTTTATAAGCAACCGTAATTGATCGAAATTCAGTATCAAAATCGCTACAAGTAGTTGGAGACTCAAACATAATGGTTCGGAGATTCAACATCAAAGTTAGACATAGAAATTCCCCTGCGGGGCCTGATTAAACAATCAAAACAAACAGATTCAACTTTTTCTTTTGATATGACATTTTATCGAACAATTTATATGTATAATCAAAACATCCTAAACAACCCAAATTGAATCAATCCAAATCTGCTTAATCAAAAAAAAAGAAGATAAAGAGGGATGAAAAGAGAAAGAGGGCTCCATAAAATTGACATCATCATCTCCAATATTTAATCACGACCGTGTGTGTACGTGTGTGTCTCGAGTGTTTGCGTATGTGTGTATAGACATATATAAGAGAAGGAGAGAAAGATGATGAAGGGAGAACAATGAAGAGAGTGAAAAAACAAAAAAAAAACTGAACGTATTCTGGCAATTCCAAAGCCGAGAATAGTAAAGATGAGAATAAAATTAGGAGACCGTATAATCAGAAATAAGATTAAAAAAACACGTATGTACAACAATTTCCCTTTATTTATTTGAGGGAATGCAAAATCAGGTAGCATGTAAAGGCTACGAGTTATTTATCTAATAATCAATGGAATATTAATTACTATCTTCTTTTGTACTTTAATACTCCTTTACATGATTAATATTTAACATTTAACCGTGAATGTCCAAGCAATACCCGACGGATCAGGATTACTACTCTAATTTTTAACGAGTTCAGACTTTTAATTAAGGTGAAAAACCTAGCTATATTACATCTATATTATACTATAATAATCTGAATGGAGTATAATTTGATATAGTTTTTTAGTTGGTTTGATTATCCACATTTATGATTATTGGAGTGATCAGGACCGTTAGATTCAAATACTAAAAGAATATACACTACTCAATCTCCCAAGTTCGAAACTCGTCAAAAACAAATATTTATATTATTATTTCTAAAATACTAAAACTCACGGGTTCGAATTCCGCCAATAGCCAATATTAATATTATTATTTATACACTACCCAAGATTCAGGTTCGAATCCCACCAATAACAAATATTTATATTATTATTATTCATAAATGTACTAATAAGATAATGATCCAATTTTTTTTATTATAATTTTAAATAATATAAAAATATTAATAAAGACCCGTACATCCCAAATGTCGTAAAGCTAGTATTATTTAATTTGAGGTACCGGGGAGTAAAAAAAATGGTTAACGTGTTTTAAGTAAGGAGTTAATAAAGACAAGTCAGTCGTTGCATAAATACTCTCACTACTCCGGCTGAACCGGCTTCTGTCGGGTTCACATAACCTAACCCACCGTTAACAATGAAAATCAATACCCGGTGCTTACATTTATGCACCACTTCTTTTTTAATGCTAAATCAGAAACTAATTAACCGACTCCAACTTCCAAATACAACTACAGTCAACGAGTAGGATACGTACTCTCTTCGTCCTAATTTATTATCTCTCGAGTTTAAGTTTTTGACGGTCAGATTGGCTGAATTTTGACCATAAATATAAATTCATTATTTTATTATTTTGAAAAACTGAAAAATACATATTAAAATAGATTGAACATACTTTCCAATGATATAAATTTTATAAATATGTTCTACAATATACTATATGCAATTTTCAGTTAAAATTGTGTCAATTTAACCGTAAAAAATTAAGGACATATAAATTGGGGCGGAGGAAGTATTAGTCTAACTTAACTTAAAATGGACGTATATATGCACAAATATTTAAAATTTATTCATAAGTATACGGATACAAGTATATATATTAAACCTTGCTTTTACCAACTAATCTTAGGTCTCGTTTGGTATTGCTGTTGTAGCAGCTACAAGAGTTTTTTTGCTGAAAAACTATGAGAAAGTGTTTAATAAATTGTAAAAGCGGCCGTCTGGAAGAATTTTTCAAAACTACCCCTATATATATTTTCTATTTCTAAGGTTTGACCCTTTTAAAATTATCTCATTTTTAAAACATTTATTTAGGTATTCACAAAAAAAAATTATCTAACTAAGAATTTCTTAATTTGCGTTGGTTTTTTTAAAAAAAATTGACTTGCAACATGAGATGAAAAGAGTACTCCCTCCGTCCCGCTGGGATGTTTACGTTACTATATAAAGTATAGTTTCATAATATTTTTTTCAAAAAAAAAAGTTTTGAATTAAAGTTTAAACATAAAACTTTTGTTCAAAAAAAAAAAATTAAAAAAATTTTGTGAAACTATACGTTAAACGAGCATTGAAAAGTCTGCCGAAAAGTAACGTAAACAATCAAGTAGGACGATTAGCAAGTCCAACAGTCTCTTAATAGATTCCTTATAAATATTATAAAATATTAACTCTTAGTGATTTAAGACATAATTTTATTGATAAAATATTAACTCTTAGTGAGAAAAGAACTAAAATGAAGAGAAGGAAATCAATTTTTTATTGATAAAAATGATATAAGGGATGACTTGTGATTTCTTAAAGATAAGGTATGACTAAAACACTGTTGAGTGCAATTTTATTTTATTTTCTTTATATTTGGATTTAAGAGCATATTTAAAAGAGCCGCTGAACTTGCTCTGAGGGACTAATATTTTTTTTATCGGTATTGATAATTTTTTGTCAACCCTGTCTTGATTTTAATGATTTGTAAAACTGTAAGCCATAGATGATCGGTTACTTGTGGACAAAGAATTTAACCAACTGCATTGGCTGCAACTGCAGTTCCATAAAACATGCTTACAGAAACTGATAACCTGCAGTGAAATACTAATTTTTAAACTGTGTTTCTCCATGCATGCATGTTTCACTTAACCTGATTTGATTTGCAGACTAATGGGCAGACGCCTAGTTGATGATGATTCATGTTTGACTAATCACATATCTAGTTGGTTCAAGATTCATGGAATAAGATCAGCATGGGTCACACAGAATCGATAATCATAAATAAATAAGTTAATTTGTCAATCATTCATTTGCCCTTTCTTCCAAAACACCCAACTCCAGCGTTCTTTTTCTTGGCCCTCCATATCACAAACTTTAACGTTTTTGAATCGAAATCACACGTCGAGATTGTGCCTCATTATTTATATGATTTTTATCAAAATGCATGCAGTTGGTCACATATACTACCAATAATTTAATTGATTTTTATCAATAATTTATCATAAAGCAATGCTACGGTTGCCGTTTTAAATCTGATAACTTGATGACCATTAGTTATTTTGTGGAATTCATGATACTACAAATCTTGATAAGAAATTAATCAATAATGATTAGCTAAGGGTTAAGGGATAATCTAGCTTGCTAGTTGATAATCTAACCAACTCAATTTCAATAATTGGGTTCTAATAACCATTCGTGAAACCGTTTTTAGTTGTCATCGTGGTATTTGATGTAAACTTTTAAATAAAATGCACTGTATTACATTAATATGAATCTCGTGAATAAAAATATGAAACGTTTTATTTTGTAAATATTTAGGATTTTTTTTAACATGTAGTTGCATGTATTAAATACATGCAATTACCTACTAAAGTCACATTACAAAAAACAAAAAACAAGTACATTAGAGCGTGGTTGTATAACTTAAGTGATTAAGAGTTTATCATCTGTCGTCCCAGGTACTGGATTTGATCCTCGCTTACTCCGAGATTTATGAGAACAGATACTCATTTGTAAATCATATTTTTTTTTAAAATGATATGATTATGTGACATTATAAAATATTTATATTGATGATATTGATCTGAATGCACGTTCTTCCACCAAGATATAGTCGAACAAAATATTACACAAGACATTTTGTAATAAAAAGTTTACTTAATTTAGGATCTCTAGTATTTTTTAGCAATTTTTTCATCTACTTGACTATATGTTTTATTAGATTATTAGTGAAAAACTTAAACGTAATTAAACGATAAACCTTATACTTTTTTTAGGTCCCTTTAGCAAGATAAAGATATTGGTGGCACTTGAAAAGATAAAAGATTCTTATAGATAAAGTTGCAGGTGTGTCGATGTTAAGCTATCATCAGTATAGCGTGTAGATAAGTGGTGGATATATGCATATTATAGACGGGGACACGTAATGATTACATCACATTTTGTCACCATTCTTTAAAAGCATATTGTTACCAATATTCAAGGCATGGGTAAGGTTAATGTGATTCTTGATCCAGAAACGTGTCGATGCTTCTGGTTAAGATCAGTATTTGATTTTGTTAAATAACATCTAATATCTCAATAGGAATGTATGCTCTTTATACAACTCCAGTAGATAGCTAACATGTTTCGTAAAAATATTATTATAAAAATGAATTCTAGTGTTTTAAGATATTTTATTGTATGTCAACTGAAACAACATTTCTTATAAGTTTAATATTGTAACGACCCGCACTTCCGGACTATTAAATTCTAAATCGAAAACTAAAAATAAAATATATTATTACTCGATAATTCTAATAGATCACGAAATTCAAAGCAGCGGTCAAACGCAATAATCAAAATCATAAAAATAGAGACGCAGCTCCACAAATCCGATAATAATTGTCTAACAGATAATTAAATTTATTCTCTAAAAACAAAATCTTTATTCTAATTCAAATAGCACAAAACGAAGCAGCACAGATCTCCACATAGTTCTCATTCCTTAATCTTAATATGCTCCAAATTCCGAACCTGAAATGTTAAAAGGGGTGAGCTACACAGCTCAGCAAGTACAAATTGACTAACTTTTAAACAGAAAAACAATGGGTGTTTTGATAAAACGATTTTTCTTAAAACAATAATAATTTTGTAAAACATTTTCTAAAATAAATCCAACCCAAAGTTTTATATTTTAAAATTCAGAATTTAAAACAGAACAGAGCAGAATTTATAACAGTACAGATTTTATAACAGATCTGAGCAGAATAAAACAGAACGAAACGATAATTCTTATAAATACCACAGTCTTGATCTACGGCCACAATTTGCCAGTAGCCGGCATCTAATTCTTATTCTTATTCTTTATACCACACTTTGCCAGTGGTCGGCATCTAAAGTTCAATAATTACGCGCCCTTAATAGGTATCTAAAGTTGCACACTTGTGCGCCTACTAAGGGTATCTAAGGCTAGTTCCGGAACTATAGCGTAAATTACGAACAGGTTCGAAAACGTAGAGACTGGGTTCTAAAATTCACAAATACTTATATCTTATAATTTCGAAATCAAAATTCTTATATCTTATACGAAATTAAAAACAGAACTGAAATATATTTTCCGAAAAATAAAAGTAAGTCAAAAGTACTTACCTCAAAGCCTGACCAGATCTGAATTTACTCTTTTTGACCCTCTAAACGATATTTTCTTGAAAAACACGAAACACGAAAGCTGAAGATAACGAAAAGACCTTTCTGAAAAGTCCAGAATCACTGAATTCTGACTTACGATGAATTTTCTACGAATTTTACAAGACAGCTGATTTTTGCTGAGAAAGTCCTACGAATTTTAATGATAAAAACAAGGAATACGAATATGGTGTATTTATAACGATACAAAACCCTATATCTCAACTAGGAAATAATAATATTTCCTCCTAAAGATTTACAACCTCTCCAAGTAAATTCCATAAATAAAATATTTGATACACACAATTACCTAAACTAAAAAAATTTCGATTTTCTAAATTATTCTTACACTTATTTCCACAAATAACAAATCTTTTCACAAATCAACTACCTTGCACAAAATGTTTTCAGAATATTCTAATTTTAAAATATTTATCTAGACAAATTAATATCTAATTTCTAATAAATAAATTAAAAATAAAATTACGAATTTTACATTCTTCCCTCCTTAAAAGAATTTGGTCCCCAAATTCACATAACATAAATAAATTAAATAAGTCACTAAAGAAAAGAAATCATACCTTAATTGCGATAGTTGTCATTTCCTGTCAGCTGAAACACACGTCCTTTGCCCATCTTGTTATCTGCTTCCTTCCTTGGTGGCGGTGGCGGATTGTGCGGACAATTCGAAATCTTATGTCTTACTTCTCCGCAATGAAAACAAGCACCTGTATTCCAACGACAGACTTTGTCCGGATGATTCTTGCCGCACCTGGTACACGTCTCTCGATCACCTTGACCCCCGATGTTATCGTACACGTGTGGCTTCTTGAGTGGTCCCCCTTGAAAAGATTGCCCACTAGTTTGAGTGAACCGCCTCTTATTCCAACTGCCAGACGCCTTTTCAGATTCTGCCAAGCCCCTTTCGATCACTAACGCCTTGTTGAGGACAGCCTCGTACGTCTGAAGTTCAAACGACGCCACTGAATTCCTGATGTCACTTCGAAGTCCCTCCTCTAATCTTCGTGCTCGACTGCTCTCATCTGCTACTAGGGTCGACGCGTACTTCGCAAGCTTTGCAAATTCTGCTTCGTATTCAATGACGGTTCTTCCACCTTGTTGAAGTCGAATGAAGTCCCTCTCTTTCTGCAGACGAACTGTTCTCGGAAAGTACTTGTCCTCTAAAGCCTTCTTGAACTTTGCCCAAGTGTACGGTTCATGATTTTCTTCAAGATTTGTCGTCTCATTCTTCCTCTTTTCCATAAGCCACCAGTCGTAAGCGCTTCCTTGCAATTGGTACACAGCTAAGGTCACCTTCTGTTCCTCATTGCTCCCCAGAAGTCCGAAAGCTTTTTCCATCTCTTGGATCCACATCTCAACGATAGCCGGGTCTGTAGCTCCATCAAAAGTTGGCGGGTTCAAACGCTTGAATTGAGAGACGATGTTGGGCTTCGGTTGCTGATTCACAAGTACAGCTAGAGTTTCAGCCAGCTGGTCAAAGACGTTTCCTCCTTCATCATTATTGCCCTGATTTTCATTGTTGTTCTGATTTTCTCCATCCATCTTTACTAGAACACACAAAACAAATTCTAAACTTATAGTCAATAATCAAAAAAAACACAAAAGTCAAACATATCAAATAATCACACAAATAAATGCCCTAAATCCAAAATAATTTTCTAAGACCTATACGATAGTCTAAAGGATCGCATCCTAGGGAATGTACTAGTCCCATACCTAATACACTCCGAAGGACAGCCTGCTCTTGATACCAACTGTAACAACCCGCACTTCCGGACTATTAAATTCTAAATCGAAAACTAAAAATAAAATATATTATTACTCGATAATTCTAATAGATCACGAAATTCAAAGCAGCGGTCAAACGCAATAATCAAAATCATAAAAATAGAGACGCAGCTCCACAAATCCGATAATAATTGTCTAACAGATAATTAAATTTATTCTCTAAAAACAAAATCTTTATTCTAATTCAAATAGCACAAAACGAAGCAGCACAGATCTCCACATAGTTCTCATTCCTTAATCTTAATATGCTCCAAATTCCGAACCTGAAATGTTAAAAGGGGTGAGCTACACAGCTCAGCAAGTACAAATTGACTAACTTTTAAACAGAAAAACAATGGGTGTTTTGATAAAACGATTTTTCTTAAAACAATAATAATTTTGTAAAACATTTTCTAAAATAAATCCAACCCAAAGTTTTATATTTTAAAATTCAGAATTTAAAACAGAACAGAGCAGAATTTATAACAGTACAGATTTTATAACAGATCTGAGCAGAATAAAACAGAACGAAACGATAATTCTTATAAATACCACAGTCTTGATCTACGGCCACACTTTGCCAGTAGCCGGCATCTAATTCTTATTCTTATTCTTTATACCACACTTTGCCAGTGGTCGGCATCTAAAGTTCAATAATTACGCGCCCTTAATAGGTATCTAAAGTTGCACACTTGTGCGCCTACTAAGGGTATCTAAGGCTAGTTCCGGAACTATAGCGTAAATTACGAACGGGTTCGAAAACGTAGAGACTGGGTTCTAAAATTCACAAATACTTATATCTTATAATTTCGAAATCAAAATTCTTATATTTTATACGAAATTAAAAACAGAACTGAAATATATTTTCCGAAAAATAAAAGTAAGTCAAAAGTACTTACCTCAAAGCCTGACCAGATCTGAATTTACTCTTTTTGACCCTCTAAACGATATTTTCTTGGAAAACACGAAACACGAAAGCTGAAGATAACGAAAAGACCTTTCTGAAAAGTCCAGAATCACTGAATTCTGACTTACGATGAATTTTCTACGAATTTTACAAGACAGCTGATTTTTGCTGAGAAAGTCCTACGAATTTTAATGATAAAAACAAGGAATACGAATATGGTGTATTTATAACGATACAAAACCCTATATCTCAACTAGGAAATAATAATATTTCCTCCTAAAGATTTACAACCTCTCCAAGTAAATTCCATAAATAAAATATTTGATACACACAATTACCTAAACTAAAAAAATTTCGATTTTCTAAATTATTCTTACACTTATTTCCACAAATAACAAATCTTTTCACAAATCAACTACCTTGCACAAAATGTTTTCAGAATATTCTAATTTTAAAATATTTATCTAGACAAATTAATATCTAATTTCTAATAAATAAATTAAAAATAAAATTACGAATTTTACAAATATAATAATATTTTATTAATATATTCAAACTTTAGTTATGCATTTGATATGGAAACGGGTATAACTTTTGATTTTTTCATGTTGTGAAATAGTTGATTAATGATGCTTTTGAAAAAAAGGTATGTTGTTATTTATAATTAATAGCATAAAAAAAATCTAATAATTGGATCAGAAGTTACAAAAGTGAATTGAAATGATACTAAAACTCTCGTTACACGATAATCATACGAAATAAATGTCAACTCCTCACTTAAAAATTATTTTTCTCAATTTTTTACTAGCAAAATCTTTAATTAAATCTTTAATATAAGAATTTGTT
This sequence comes from Apium graveolens, assembly GCF_009905375.1. Lineage (NCBI taxonomy): Eukaryota > Viridiplantae > Streptophyta > Magnoliopsida > Apiales > Apiaceae > Apium > Apium graveolens. Next base: position 3,449,170 of record NC_133653.1, read on the forward strand.
AGAATTTTTTTTGATAGATCACATAATCAACTCATTCAACCATTCTTGTGACATACCCCCTTCATCTCATATTATGTGTCACATTTACTTTTATAGAAATTAAATTTATCAACTTTTGACTAACGATTAAATATTACTTGTATATTATTTCAAAAAACTAAAATTATAGATTAAAGAGATTAAAGTAGATTAAATCTACTTTTCAGTGATGTAATTTTTTTATTTTGTTCAATTATAAATTATTAATAAATTTCAGTCAAACTTAAGTAAATTTGACCGGCACAAATTCAAAAAAGACACATAATATGAGATGGAGGGAGTACTAGAAATAATTCATATGTACGCCTTAGTCAACTTCAATTTCTAAGTTAGGGTCTATTTGACATTGTTACAGCAACAACAGTTTTTCGCTGCAAAATAGATAAAAACTGTTTGGTAAAATTAAAAAACTACTTTTCGGAAAAGTGTTTTTGGCATAAAAGCTGCTGTTAGAAAAAGTAAGGGTCCCATACTTTTCGAAAAAGCTGATTTTCAGCTTTTGCGGGAAGTATATGCAGATTTCGGTATCAAACCTCATCAAAAACATTTTGTTATAATTTTTTACATCAAAACATATACAAATTACAAATATTATCATACAGTAATCTGATTTTTTTTCAACCACTTTTTTCACAAACACTTTTTATAACAGTATAGTAATTTTCAACATCAATCTCAAACAGATTCGTATCCTCTAGTTTTTTAACATAAAAATTGCTCCCTAATGAGAGATATCTCATGCAATGGCTTGTGTTGTTTACCCTGAGTTCCGGCCTGCCAGAGAGGGTGTGTGCGCGTACGTGCGGATGGACGATGTTAATGGTGAGAGATACAAGAAACAGATAGGAATCCTAAATTAAGAAAGTGCGTGCATGCATGGATTTTGACAAATATGATCCTCCAATTAACCACCGTCGGCGTCTGCATCAGATATCTGCAGTCTCTGACCACGCTAACTCAATTATACGAATGCAAACAAACAATATATCGTAGTCAGAGTGATTTTATCATCACCCATATCAGAAAATGGGGATCGTTTTGCACTGTTTATGTTTATTTTATTATTGTTAGAAGTTTCATGAATCAGTTCAGAATGATTCAATTTGCAAGAAAACTGATCCTAAATGTCGGTGTGATGGTCAGTGTTATATATTATATTATATCCCCTCGTACGTAAATGAGTACACTATACATCACCATTTCTATATATGGACTACATGTTTTTGTATATTAGCAGATGACGTATTTAATACGTAATGCTTACTGCATTGCCGATCTATTGACATTGAATACATACCGAATATCTAGCTCGGTTTAGATCATGCTATTTTAACCCGACTTAAGGGGAAATATTCTCAATTTTAGTGAAATTTTACATTTTTTATCAACTAATTTCAACTAATAGAGGATGTTCGAAAAAGATAGTTTATAACTGACCGAAACAACCTATCATCAAAATCGGTAGTAAATAATATCCTAAACAATCAATAGTGGTCAGTTATAAGACAATCTGAGAGCAGTATCCATGTCATTTCTGACCAACTCAACCAATTACGTCAAAACTGAGGTGTATAGAGGGGGATCCAGTCACGTCGTGTCATTTCCGATCACCATAAAACCGACCAGCTATGTCAAAACCGACTAAATTTTATGATCTAATTGGGAATCTTACATTTTCGCTAAATTGTTGTTTATCATCGTATAAAGACTAGAGACTAGGAAGGCATAATTATATTTGTTCTTATATAAATGTATAAAATGTATAGTTAGTATTATATTTAGAACTAAGGATAACTATATCTATACTTACCACATCATTAAATAATTATGAATGTAATGTATGTTGATTTTCTTAAAATAAAATTTAGAAAAGAGAGACAAAACTTTACTAAATTAGAAATATTTGGTTGCAAAATAGAACTAGTATTGAAGTTGAAGTTATATTTTAGAACTAAAATGCACTCTTTGGTTTCAAATTATAGCACTGTATATGGTCATTTTAGCTTTAGCATTGGACTTGCTCTCAATAAGTTAATTTTACGGAGAAAATTAATTGTAAATTACTACATATCTATACTATACTATACTATTATAAGGAGAACATCCTTTATTTGGTAGTCGTCGGTTGTTCGGTACAATTGTTTGGTACGACAAATAACAACCGTCAGATCTAAAGTCAAATAGATGAGAACCTTTGGATGCAATAATAATTATTATATATATGTTAAACTGCTCTCATGGATTCAGGGTTCGAACCCCGTTAACAACTTATTATATTTAAACTTTTATATTCTTTATTTTAACAATTTTTACAGGTTCAGGGCTCGAGTCTCATGAACAACATATAATATTATATTATTTATTTTCAGTCAAGTCTCAAATTATCACAAAACATCCTTTATTTGGTATTCAGTTGTTCGGTACAGTCGTTTGATACGACAAATAACAACCGTCAGATCTAAAGTCAGATAGATGGAAACCGTTGGATGCAATAATAAAATAATATTATATTAATATTTAAACTGCTCTCATAGATGCAGAGTTCGAACCTCGTCAACAACTTATTATATTTAAACTTTTATATTCTTTATTTTAACAATTTCCATAGGTTGAAGGCTTGAGTCCCGTGAATAATAAATTATACTATTTTATTTATTTTCATTCAAGTCTCAAATTATCGCACAACATTTATTATTAGAACTTATTATATTCTTCAATTTATTTTTCAACTAATGAAAATATATATCAAAATATAATAATTTTAAGATATAATTATATTATTAAAAATCATTCAAGTGTTAAAAACAATCCTTGCATCGCACGGATCATAGGCTAGTAAACTATTAAATTAGTAAATTGTAAGTATGGAGCATGGCGTGACTTGTCGTGTACGTACGTGAATGCAAAGTAATTAGAGATAAAACGGGGTTTATGTTTTGGTTTGGTCTGTTCCTTGTCTTGTAAGTTGCACAACAGGGCATCATGAATGCAGCTTTAAATTAATAATCCTGCATGAAAAGTTAAAAAACTGGAGACCATACATTTATTTATATATCTAAATTAAATAAGGGTTTAATTTTATATGTAAAAGAATGCAAAGAGAATCATTGTAAACCTTCATAAGACAGATAGATACAGGGAGGAGGGGAGACACAGGACAAATACTACTCCACTACTGTACTTTAATTAAATTATTAAATACATCTGTTTTTGGAGTTATTGGTTTACATATGTTTACTTTCATTGCAGGAACTAATAGCTAGATGTGTGAAATTAAAATAATTAAATGAAATTTCTAATAATTCAACTAGATTACTATAAAAGATGGATGAAATTGTCCGCAAGGGTTGGCTCTGGTTAAGGAGAGGATAAGTTCGAATCCTATTTCATCCAAAGAATAGCGGTGCGGGTTAACTACGATAAAAAATGGATGAAATTCAAAATTTACACGATAAATGAGCTCCGCGATTTAACCTAACCCAAACTGGATTTTTCAGTTGTAAAATTGATCAAAATTTGACTAGAATATATATAAATAATTTAATATGTATTACTCCCTCCGTCCCATAATATTCTTCTCGTTTTGACTTTTCGTACTGTTTATGATAAACGATTAACTATTAATTTACGTATAATATATAAGATCAAACATAGTCATGAGTAATTTTGTTGGATTCGTATTTATGAGTACTTTAATACAATAAAGTTTTTATATTTAATACTAATACGAAATTAAAGATATTAAAAATCAAAAGTATGCATTGGCAAACGTGTCCAACACAAATAGGAAATATTTTTAGGGACGAAGGGAGTAAAATTTAAATATAATAAAAAAGTTATAAAATTTATTGTAAAGCACATGTAATATATTTTAATATATAAATTTTAGTTATATGATAAGAGGATAGCTCATAATTATTCATTCAAGAATTTATCAATTTAACCATTGAGTAATAAAAAATGGACAACGGAGCTAGCTAGCCGGCTAAGTAATCACTCTGTCCCATTTAATTGTATACAATTTTTTTAATGATTGACACATATTAGGTGAATATAAAATATACTTTCATAATTTATTTTTAATTTTTTTCTTTTTCAATTAAAGTTTAAACATCAATTTTGATTCGGAGGAAAAAAACCGTTAAAATGCATCTCTCGTTATATACTACGAAAAGAACAGAGGGAGTAGTAAACAATTAACACACAAACTACAAAAATACTAAGCCTAAATATATAAATAATAATTTATTTATTTATTTGAAAAAAATCAGAATTAATTCAATAATGAAAAGCCATACGGCATCTACAAGAACAATCGAGTCGAACAAACATAAAACAGATTATATCGCTGATTAATTTAGTCTTTACGAAGACACAATCAAACGATTTGTTGAAATTGATATATACACATATCGCCTTCACCAAAATCAGCTTGAGCTATCGATCGTAATTGCAATCCCATATAAATCTTTATCACTGAATCAAACCTCTGAAAATCCGGCAGATCTAACGTCCTGGACATCGAATCACACCAAAACACACCAAAAAACACATCAAGCTCTCACAAGAAGAGAGTAAACAAAACCCAAATAAATTGAGAATAAATCTCACCCAACAAAGATTTTATCAAACAAAAATACAATCTTGAACGATAAAAAATTTTATCCAAGGAGGAGTATTATTGAAAAACAGGAACAAAGTAAGGAAAATATCTGATTTATTATTATAAATAATAATTAAAGATAAAGTATTAATTATATGGTTTGGTTTGTGTTTGTGTGCAATAATGGAAATATGGCGGTTTTATGGCGGGAAAACCAGAGGTTGATGAAACTATGTGCAGAAGGATTAAAGAATAGATAAAAAAAAAGGAAAAAAAAGGGAAAAAAAGTCATCGTCTATAACCGCTCGATCGAAGCATAAGCAAGTAAAGGTTTCACTTTCACTCATCAATAAACAAACAAACCAACCGTCTTTCTACCGTGAGCCCAATGGTATACAATAACCACTAGATTTTATGAGTTTGTTCCATTTTTATTGGTGGAATTGTTATATATATAGGAGGGTCCATCAATATTTATAATTAGAGAACCAATCAAAATGCATCAAATTCATGGGAGTTGGTGGTTATTGTGTGCTCTTGGACACACATTAAAAAACCCGATAAACAAATGGGATATAGGGCACTAGGCAGGCGTGTTCCGGTAGAATGAATATATTTCTTCAATTTTAGACTATGTATATTTATCATTTTTTGACTGGCTCAATTCCCAAAGCTTATATCTTTATGCTACCTTGATAAACAAAAAACATCTTATCTTAATAATATTTTATACTGTCTTTGTTTTTTTACATGATGTTTAATTTTTGTATGTATATACTTCTAAGTGTTTTGATCACATAATTAAAATAATAATTTTTTTAAAGAAAATTGTAAATAAAAAAATATATAACTAAAATTTTAATTCACAAAAAGAAAATTTTAAAAATTATTATTTTTACTGTGCGGTCAATATACCTAAAAGTGCGTGAACAAAAATCAAATGATAAATAAAAAAACGGAGGGAGGTGGATTCTTATCTTTTATAAAATAATTGTTTTAGATATAAGTTGATTTCAAAATATCAAAAAAATAAAAAAAAATTAATTTGAAAATTAATCCAAATATATAATGACTTGTACTAATATTTTAAGTTAACTAGACACGGAAAATAAGAAGAATACTAGAACCGTAAAATTGGTTATCAAAATAGTTACAAAATATCCACTGTCACATTTTCATTTGTAAACAAACTGGTCACTTGCTCTCGAATTTAAAAAAAAAAAAAATAAGTTGAAGTTAAGTAAAGTGATTTCACTTTGCATCTTCATAGCGATGTTGTCGGGTTTTTGAAAGAAGCGAATGTAAATATTAATTAATATAAATTTAACAAATTTTTATCTCAAAATTTTTACTTCAAAAATAAGATAAAAGTATGTCACCTACTAATCAATTACTTCATTTTTATTTAGAAATTCTGGAGCAAGATCTAAAGATGAGCTCAGGGTGTGTAGTAAGTAGTAGTAACTAGTAACCCTAGCAACTGTATATATATTTATATTGGAGTTGGTTAATATGCAGACTATTAGGATCCTAATGTGCATACCCCTTGACAGCAGGAATAACCTCATTGCCTGTCAATAGAGAATTACAAAACAAAAATGGGTTTTAATCCCTGACAATTATGTGTTAAATAAACCTTATCTAATACACTATTTTACAATCCTTAGATCTTTATTTCAACGGCCCGAATTCAAGAATTCTTTTTTTACCTTCCGCTTTAAATAGCCGCGGAAAAAAAGTCCTTTCCGCGGATATTTATAGGAGAAAGGAAAAAGTCATTTCCGCGCATATTTATAACGGAAGGTAAAAAAAAGTTATTGAATCATGGCCGTTGAAACATAGATCCGACGGTCCGGCAATAGTGTGTTATTTAAACGGTCTCTGACACACGATTGTCAGGGACCAGGACCCAGCAAAAATATGTGATCGTTGAAAAAAGAGTTACCTTATGCCGGGGGTTATGTACCTTCCTTTTCATGTTCACCCTTCTAGTTGGGGTACCTCATTGAGGCCCATTCATGAATCATAGTCTATATGTAAAATCAATCATGCAGAATTGCATTGTAGCTTGGTAATTTTGATTTGATCTTGTGTGTCTTTTTATGATAGTTTTTATGCAATTATATTGTTTTAGAGAAATAACGCCATTTATTTTTCGTGATCGTTTAATGTCCCTTTGCGGGTCATTTCTTAGAAAATATGTGCGATTTTGTTTTCGCCTGAGTTTTCGGGTAAAATCTATTACTTCCTCCCGTCTCCTCCGTCTCACTGGATTTTTTACATATTTTTTCTCATATTTGACAAACATTTAAAAATTTATTTTTAGAATTTTATTTTTATGTATAAAAATTTAAACTTTATATTTTATTTAAAAGAAAAAACATTTAAAAAATGTAGGTAAACAAGCTTTACGGAAATCTTAAAATACGTGTCTATCTCCGTCAGCCAATATAAAGAATCCTATGAGAGGGGGAGTAACTATCTATCTTATATTCGTACCCCGTCACCCAATATAAAGAATCAAGTGGGAGGGGAGTACCTATCTATCATACATTGGTACTCCTCCGAAAAAAAATCTTTTGGAAAGTCAACACTACTGCTAAACAATATTTGGTGGTTGGACTTGTGAAGTGGGCTAGAATTACTTGTTGAACGGTTGAAGCCATGTGGGCTGGAACCGTAAACATTTGACGTATTGTGTATATGAGCTTGCATTGCTGGCCCAATCATTCAAGGCAATCTGCAGGGTTAGCAAACCCATTAATATTTGTCGGTTTAAAAGAGTGACACAGTATGGCATATCGTTGGGCTTTCTTTGGTACTTCATACTAAGCTCCCCAAACATATTGTTTCAAATAGAGGCCCAACCAATGAGTTGATTTAATTGAAAATAATATTTGACATTTGGGGAAGCAAAGTTAGAAAGAATACCCAGTATACCCCATTTTTCAGTCTCAACTGCCCAAAATACCCAGATGCGCACGGACTGCCCAAAATATCGACATATTACGCATTATAGCAGTGCGTATATAACCTTCATTTTTTTTATAAAGAATACGCATGTGTGATATGCGTATTCAGTTTTTGAAAAACAAGGAATACACATATCAGACATACGTATTCACTAAAAACAAAAAACTGAACAAACATGTGTATCTTTTATAAATTTTTTAAAAACAAAATTCGCATGTTGCACATGTGTATTCAACAGGTAATTTGGGCACTCCGTCCCGCCAGATGGTATTTTGGGCACCAAGCCTCCAAATGGTGGGTATTTTGGTTTTTCATCCACAAAGTTATATGATATATTTGGATGAAAGCTTTAAATTGAACATTGATTATTTAATTTAAAACGTAATTCTCCGTCATCGTTGTCTTGTGTTCGATTCTGACTTAATCCGAGAAGTTTTTTTAAACATACACTTAATTACAAGATTTTAAGCTATATTTGTTAAAAAAGTATATTGTAAGTAATTAAATGTAATTTACCATATATTATAACTAAGATACCTTGATGTTGGATATATATTCGAGAATAAAATTAATACAGAGAAATGATGCGCGTCACTCTATTCACGCTTAATTTTAATTTAAATTATTTTTTATTCGCAATATTTTTACAAAAAGATAGTACGAAATATAATGTAATCTATCTTATTTTTAATCATAAGATTCTTTCCGAATATAATGATCCAAAAGAGTTCATTAAGATACTAACGAGTAAGAGGTCACTACAATTTATGTTTCGAAATTCAAATAAACCAACTAACTAAAATAATTTAACCACAATATTCTAAGTTTGTTGAATCAAATAAGCCAACAATACCATTCTCATGCAGATTCTACATTTAAAAAGAAATTGGCTATATATATAAGTTGGTGTTTGATAATGAAATGTTAACCAACTTATAACAATCAGTCAAATTGTCTTACGCTCCCTGCACCCTCCCATTTGTTTATACTTTTTTTAATGTCCTTTTCAGTTGTTTATATTTAGAAAAATTCCAAAAATAGTAAAAATTTATAATATAAAAAATAATTACATCTAATATTTTTCCCATTATACCCATTTTATACATGTAATATTAATTAGTTTTACTATTTTACTCATTTTTTTAACTTTACTCTACTATTTTGTCATTTTTTTAAATTCTGTGCACAATCTAAATGTAAACAAATGGAAAGGACAGACAAAATGGAAGAGGGAGTACAAATTTTAGCAAAAGTCAAGATTTGTCATCCTTACAAATATTCTCAAAAACCCTCCTTTTGCTTGGAATGATTATGAAGATAAGGTAAATAATTAGGGATATTATAAAGTTGAGTAGCATCATCTTTAGTTAGCATCAAGTGAACTTAAAAACATAAAAAGTGATTTACATTACATTATTGAGGCATGCATTATCTTGTATATATAACTTGACACCAATAAGTTATAACATATCAGTTGTGAAGTAGGGGCTAAACCTAGATTGTTGGTAACTGAAAGTACCCTAATTTACTTGCTTGGTTAGAAAAAATGTACTACTCTTTGCTTGTAAGTGAATTGGAAGCAAAGATTACATTCTATGAATATTGATTGCTCTACACCTCAGGAATAATTCTATAATATATATCTGAACGCGGTACGAAATGACCCGAATAATTAGTATTTGAATTTAAAAATTTAATATATGGATATGAAAGTATACGAACACAAAAAAATACGAATATAATTAGTGTCGGGTTTTGGTTTTTGAAATAGTTACACGACACAGAATGAAAGTAAATGGAATAAATAAATATATTAATAATTTTTAAAAATATTAATATTTATAATATAATTTACATATCTTATTCTAATACTAAACAACAAATGTGAATATTATATTTTTATAATTATGTATTCGGAATTTAGTTCACTATCCTGGATAATTTAATCATCCAGTATATTTTCTACCAAATGATTTTTTCGTATATAATTAGTGTAGTTTCGTGTATCAAACGGGTAGAGAACCAAATGGTATACGAATACAAATTAGGATCGAATTCGGAATAAAAATTTTAACATGAAAAAACGAAATTATACGGAACGAATGTACATGTATCATTACGGGGTCTAATCAAATGTTGCGGATTTTTTTTATCGTAGATAACTCGCAGCCGCTACCCTTCGGGTGCGTACTGGGTATACCCTACGGCTACGGGTTCACGCAATAGCCTGAACAACACGTGAATTAAGCTAAACCGCAATTAAGCGACAGGAAATTGCACCATAAATATAGTAAAATATTAGATGGAGGACTATCTTATAATGCAACTTTTCTCTTTAGACAAGGATCTAAAACAGTAAATGTCAAACAAGTTCTACTCCGGGGACAAGTAGATTTTAGAAAATTCATTTAATTCTATATAATTCATAACTTTTATATATCGCACAATTGAAAAAAATCAGAACAACATCAATTTTGGTTGGAATTTAAAACCCTAACATGAAATGATGAATAATTTTGTGCAAGACAAATTGACCCACAGTCTGCCACCTTGTATGGACAAGACACATGCATGCTGCTTACAATTGAGAAACACATGGCATCTTTCTTTTACAAGTGTGATTATAGATACCACATATTTTCTGGTTGTTATAAAAAATAATTAAAATCCATGCTTAAATTCATAAATTTCCAATGCCCTTGTTAGTTCTCCCTATCTGTGATAGTCTTTCGGTCCCCCCAATTATAATTATTTACGAGAAACTGTCTGACACGTATTTTGACACGTATTTTAAGATAAATATAAAATATAGTTATATATATATTTTTTAAAAAATTTCGTTTTCTGTATAAAAATAAAATATTTAAACTTTTATTCAGAAAAGGAGAATTTAAAAAAAACGTAGTCAAACTATACTTTCTATTCATCTTAAAATGCGTATCGAACACTCTCTTACAAATCATAATAATTAGGAGGTACGCAGGGAGTAATTCCATTTATAAGTTAAAAATATATCTATTTTTAACTTATAAATTACCTATAACAATATGATTAAACAAGTCTCTATTTATAAGGTGAGCTGAAAATGGAAAAAAATGACGAGTCATGCAAAAAAATGGAAAAAGTTTATAATGTGAGCTAAACTCAAGGCAATAAAATAAAAATGGTCAATATTTCACAGAATTTTGAATTTCTTCAAATTTTTCTTGGTCCCCTTCAATAATTAAAAACAATTGGAATATACACTATATTATACACCAAACTGGATGTTTGTGGTAGAGGTATCATCTTACAAATAAAGTTTACTCCAATACCTAGTTTTAAGTCTCTTACATAATATATATTTAAGCAAAAATAATGTATATAGTATGGTTAAGTTTAGAGTGTGGGTATGAAATTGTTATCTTAACACATACAATCAATTATAATACGTGATTGGGTACTCATATATTCAACGTGAAAAGTTGTCATACAATGTTCGTGCAGTATTAGTTACTTCCTCCGTCCTATTAAATTTTATATATTATTTTTTGACATATTTTTCAATACCTTTTTGAAACATAACACCTTAATATTTTTTTAATTTTTTTTCTAAACAAAAAATTTATGTTCAAATTTTTATTCAATTTTTTTAAAAAAAATATTATGAAACTATATTTTATAGAAATCTCGAAATGCGTGTAAACAGTAATCGTTTTGAATCGAGTGTGACGGAGATAGTACATTTTTTAGGATGACTATTAGAATCTATATATAATTTTATATAGGCTTATTAACCTTTTGGCCCTGAAGTTTATGTGTTTGTACCTATCAGCCCCCGAATTCTGTGAGCGTGCCCATAAAACACCAAGGTATGTACTTACATACCTTTTAGCCCCTAATCTGATATTATAATAAAAACGTTACAAATCAGATGGGCAAAGTTGTCTTTTCCTATTGGCATTCCCTCCAAAATGAAGAGAACTCTCCCGCCAAACCTCATAGCCCCTGTGGTTATATATATATATATATATACAAATATGTGTTTTTAGCTGATGTTTTATTAAAGGAGTAAAGAAAATGGAACCTAATTGTTGTTGTGGAAGAGCAGCAGTGCTAAGAACTTCTATGAAATTGCAGGAGGATCGGAGAAATTCATGCAACTTTCATTTATGGTTTCACCCTCCTATGTGCCATAGGTCAAGAATGATTATTCCTGGGCTGCTGAGAAAAATAGATAAGCTAGAAGATGATTTGGGCAAACATGAAAGAAAGGGAATAAGAGAAGCCCTATTTTGTATTATGTAGTCATGATATTATTAGTGTGGTTGTTCGTAGTGTTGAACAATGAAATGGAGTCGATGCCGACATGATATGAATTACCTAAGTGAAGCTTTGTAGTAGTGAATAATGAGTACCATGTATGACTATGTACTACTTTTGGCATCTATGTAATGAGAAGCAATAAGGAATGAAATGAAAATATTTGCAAAACAAAGTACTTTCATTACTGCATAATGTAACAAGTTCAAAAGCAACAAATTGATTCAGAATTTAACAAGTTCAAAGCAAAATAAAGTCTGAACTGCAAAACAAAGTGCATAACATTACATAGATTTCCAATAATATAGGTTCCTCATGGATCCTTTTTTTCCTTAGTTGTTGAAGGGCCTGCTGGTTTTTTGTCATTCTTTATCTTTTGTAGTGCTTCTGCCAGAGCTCCAGGTGTGATTACACTTCTACCATGAGATAAAAAAGGTGCAGATTTGAGTTCTGTTTTTCCAACAATTGTTTTGTATTGTTTCACTGGTGGTACCTGTTTCCCAAATTTCATTAGACCAGTGTATGAGTTACGCTCAACTGGTGTGATAACCTTTGTAGATGGATCCTCATCAAGACAAACTGGAGTGTCTTCTGTGTTTTTGAACCTCCCAAAGGTTGTTTTGATGTACAACCTATTACTCCTTTATGGTGCCAAATTTGTAGCAACAACAACTGGGGTCTTTCTTTTAAGATTATTTCCTCCAATGTTCAACCTCTTAACAGGTTGCCTCCCTTGATCAATCTTGTCTTGCATTTCTTTTTTAATCTTCTTTCTGGTGGCCTCCTCTTCACTCTCAAGCATTATCCCCTTACCCTTGTCTGTTACATTCTTCACAGTTGCATCCATGACCTTTTCTGTGCCACCCTTCTGCTTTTCTTTCAGTTGTTGAATTTTCCTAGCAGCAACCATGATAAGGGAGTCAGTAGTAGTTGTTAGTCCTAACCTTCTGACTTTCAATTGTATTCTCAAACCTCTCCACTGAATAAACTGGATCCACATAATCCTTCACATTTTTTCCTAACCTATTTATGCAACTTATGGCATGGTGACATGGTATGCCACTGAGGTCCCACCTCTTGCATCCACATGTTCTGTCACCAATGTGGACTGCATACTTAGATCCATTTACAGTTGTGACCTCAAATTCATTATATCCTGCATAAGTGGAGTAGCAACCTCCACTCCATTTCTTGTATTTATCAAGAAGTTTCAATGTCTTAGGTGTTAGCTTATTTGGACCTCAACCTTCTATTTCATCCCTCTTGTTCTGCAACCTCCTCATGAGATACTCCCTTATCATCTCTAGCATGACTAAAACACCCTGCTCTCCAGCCCTAAGTATGCACCTATTGAAACTTTTACACATGTTATTCAATAGAATGTCACACTTGCTGTCAGTTCGGAAATGAGCTCTACTCCAGTGATGGAAAGGGACTTCTGTCAACCACTTCCAAGCACCCTCACTCTCCTCTTTCATGTAGTTCATGTTGGTTTCAAATGCTTCCATATTTGAAGCCCTAGCACAACTCCACAATCTATCTTTCAAGGCTCTGCCTCCAAACTTACCTTTGAAGTTGTTATGCATATGCCTAACACAATACCTATGCTCAACCAAGGGTAACATTTCATTTACTACATTCAACAATCCCTTCTGTCTATCACTAATAAATGTCCAACCCTCCCCAGAACCTATTTTTAAATCTGTAGCAACTAAGGCCAAGAACCACCTCCAAGAATCCAGTATCTCAGCTTCAACCAAGGCATATGCTAGAGGGTACATACAATTATTACCATCTACTCCTACAATACATAGCAGCTGACCTTTGTATGCTGACTTTAAATGGCATCCATCAAATCCAAGAACCTTCCTGCAACCAAGTTTAAATCCATGTTTCAACCCACCTAAGCAAATATACATCCTTCTGAAGGTCCTGTCATTAACTGCAGAAATGGAATCAATACATAGATCTTGTATTAATTGACACTTAATCTAACAAAAAATATTAATAATTGAACAAATGAAGAAGTAGTACCTGGGTCTAACTCAATCTCAACTGTGGAGTTGGGATTTCTCTTGAGTAACTCAAATTTATAATCCCACAGTTTCTCAAACTGTTCCTCAAGGGTGCCATTAATGATCCTCATGCACTTTCTCCTAGCTTTTCTCAAAATGTGGTCCTTGAACTCAATTTGTAAATCTTTCAAGACAGTCTTGCCAAAGGCCTTAATTGGCCAGTTGGGATTTATTCTGAACTCAGGAAGATATTTTTTAGCTAAATACCCTGAATTTATTAGGGGCAACCCAACTTACTCTCTGGCACATGTATGGTCTGCAAAGGACAGGGGGATTGAATAAACTAATAAACATAGAAAATAGTGTATTAAAAAGGTGCATTGTAACAGTTAAAAATTGTACCTGGTCCCACTTTTTTATTTGTATGCTTTTGTCAAAGTTGAGTGAAGCAACTAATATCCAAGGACATGGTGCTTTGCACACAGCCCTTACCCTCCTTCTGTCACTTTTCACAAACTTGATCATCCTACCCTCACTAGCAGAATGCTTCATAATTGCCTCTCTGGCTTCTGTGTGATTTTTGAATACCAAACCAACTCTCCATTTAGGATCATCTATCTCTTTGTACACTGGAAAAGCTTTCATTCTTCTCTGAGTTTGATTGTCTTCATCACTGTCATTGCCTTGCAAGCTCTGAAGATCATCACTGTCTCCCTCACTTTCAGACTCCCTCTCCACCTGAAGATCATCATTGTCTCCCTCACTTTCAGACTCCCTCTCCACCACTATTTCCTTACTAAGGCCAAGTCCCTGCCTAAGTCTACATACCCACTCCACTTCTTCATCAATATTGTTAGTAAACAGCATGTCATCATCTGTCATGGAGTAATCACTATCCACAAAGTCATAATCATCAATTTCATCACTCCAATCTCCTACATCATTGCTAGCATCTCCTTCACTCCCATTAACATTTTCATCTTCATTGGAATGATGAACATAAACATTTATTTTGTTATCATTATCTAAGGCATATGATCTCATACAATTCACATCACGCTGAGTTTGTATTAACACTAACCCAACTTCCAAATCTCTCTTATGCAGCCTATAATACAGAGAACTATGCCCACCATAACCTAATGCCTTAGTCCACCCTCTAAGATTATCCAAAGTAACTTCATTAAGGTCCCGAAAATGATAAACGGTAACTTTTCCCCCCACATATTCAGTCCTGGACAATCTCTTTAACTTTCCCCCATGAAACAAAGACATACTAATAACATCCTCACCTTCAATACAGAAAAAACGTTATACCAAGCATTTTAAACAAATCAATACATGCATCCCATTTTAAACAAACAACAACTGGGTTATCAAAATTCAAGCTTAAACATACATCGATACATTAATAATCAAAGTTTAAAGCTTAACCATTAATAATCGATACATTAATTGATACACTAATTGATACATAAAGAAACAGATCACAAATAACCAATACATACAATTAAAACCCAATATAAGGGAAAGAGAAGTACCTCCAGAGCTCTCATCACTACCTGCCATTGAATTCCACGACTGAGAGTTCTTAATCGCCGGTGATTTCCAAGAACAACTCTCAAATTTCTCAATTTTGTATTAAGGACAGTGTTTAGGGTTGAAAGAGTATATCAAACATCAAATGTCACAGGTTTGATGTGAAAAGACAACTTTGCTCATCCGATTTATAACGTTTTTATTATAATATCGGGTTAGGGGCTAAAAGGTATGTAAGTACATACCTTGGGGTTTTATGGGTACGCTCACAGAATTCGGGGGCTGATAGGTACAAACACATAAACTTCAGGGGCCAAAAGGTTAATAAGCCTTTTATATAAGATTTAAGTATTACATATATACATTAAAAAGTGTTTTTATGAGTAATATATATACTTGAGAGCAAGTCCAATACATTATTATAATTGGTCTTATAGTTATAATATAGTTTTAAAATGAAAAAATTTTACTCAAATATACATATCTATACTTATTCTTATAAATGCATACATAGATAGTTAGTATTATATTTAGAACTAAAGATATCTATAACTATCTTTTTCAGATCATTAAATAACTATAAATGAAATTTATATTGATTTGCTTTAAATAAAATTTCGAAGAGAGAGACAAAATTTTATTAAATTTGAAGATGTTTGATTGCAAAATAGAACAACCTTTACTGTTGAAGTTTTATTTAGAACTACAATGCACTTTTTTATCAAGTAAATCCAATGTATAGCTATAGTCGATCTTATAGTTATAATATAAGATCAAATGGGAAAAAATATATTCGAATACCTAACTATACTTGTAAATGTAAGTCGGTCACATATTGAGAACTTAAGATAGTTATAGCTATCCATCAATATCATTGAACTACTATAAATGAAATGTATATTGGTTTATTTTAAATAAAATTTAGGAGAGAGATAAAATTTTACTAAATTTGAAAAATATGTGGGTGTAAAATAGAAAGTCGAAATCCTATTTTAACAGTAAAATATATTTTTTGATATCAAATTGTAACGATGAATATAATCATTTTAATTTTAGCACTAGCCTTACTCAATGTTGCTCCCGAGATGAAATATTACGGTTCAACCCATTAAAGTAGTGCTCATTGCTAAATAAGTATTTAGGAGCATTTTCTCAAAATATTACTATATTTGACTAGTTTTTTTTTCCAAACAAGAATTATTTTAAATACTTTTAAAAAATTTAAAAACAATAAAGAATATAAAAAATGTTGAAAATATAAGAGTTAGGAATGAAGTATCACCGTAAATACCAAATTCCAACTTTAACTTCTTCCGGACACTTTTCACTTAGGCCACGCTCATAATTTTTTTTTAAGGGAAGTAAGCAGGTGATTTGAAGATAAGAACTTTCTTTCATTGAAAAACGGTTGAGCACGGTTGGATAACTCAATTGGTTAAGAGTTTATCCTTTGTTATCCCTGGATTCGATTATCGCTCACCCCGAGAATTTACGAGAACAGATACATAAGGTTATAAGCCATATTTGTCAAAAAAAAAAGAACTTTCCTTGCCTTTTTGAAGTGAAAATTTTAGGGAAAAATATGTCTAATTTTATACTCCCTATATTTAATGAATAAAGTTAGTGTAGTGGGTGTAGTTGATTTTTATATTATAAATTTTTACTATTTTTGGTAAGTTTGAAATATATAGAATTGAATGTGACATCCAAAAAAAGGAAGTGTATAGAAATATGGGACAGAGGGAGTATATTATTTTCACCTATTTTCATTTTTCTAAAAACTCTCAAGCATAAATATAAAAAAAAATTACTTACTCATTACTTGTTTTCTCCTTTTTTTAAACTCGAGAGCAAGTGAATGAGGGGTTGCGAATTCATCAACCCTCCAACACACAGATTTCCCTAGTAAAATTTTCAATTGTTCGATTAATGAGATTTTCTATGGTGTGTCGAAGGGCACACAATAGTCACTAATTCTTATATAAATAGACTATTTTTGTTGGTGGTTGAATAATAAATGTTAATGACCCCTGCATTCACATCAATTCACATCAATTCCACCAATAAAAAGAGCCCATTTTTATTGGAGTTAGTGACAAGGGGACCGTTGATTAATAATCCACATTATTCAATTACTATAAAAAAATAATCTTTTCATTTGAATTTCAAAAGTTAAAGTAAAAAAGTGATTTTACAACTTGTTGTCTTGTAAAGCGAGAGAGACAGGTGTAACAAATATATCCTTACAGCAAGATTCAGCTGATGGAATTCAATTGATGCGTCCTCAACGGACCACTCAACTGTGGCCCCACACTTCACTTCCCACATAAACACAACAACACATACACACACAACACAACACACACAGTTACATTATGTCAGAGAGATGAGTAAAAAGATTCATTTTTTGTTAAAATGAGAATGGCCCATTTGGTTTGATTATTATCTTGGGAGCATCTGATAATTCTATGGCCAAGACTGGGGTTTATGATACTCATCCAGCTATGGTTGCCAAGGCTAAAGAGTTGAAGAAGGAGTTAGAGAGATTGGTTAAGTCTATTGTTGATGAAGATGGTGTTTTGTTTAGTTTGGGAGCAGTTGATGGAGCTAGTCAGATTTTATGTTCTTTGAAAGAACTTAAAGTGAATGGTTCATCATTGTGTTTGAAATTGAAAGATGGAAGTGATTCATTGCCTTTTCCTGAGGAGTTCTGTTGTCCCATTTCTAAAAAACTTATGTTTGATCCTGTTATTGTGGCTACTGGCCAGGTTTGTATTAATCTCTCTCTCTCTCTCTCTCTCTCTCTCTCTCTCTCTCTCTCTCTCTCTCTCTCTCTCTCTCTCTCTCTCTCTCTCTCTCTCTCTCTCTCTCTCTCTCTCTCTCTCTCTCTCTCCCTCCCTCCCTCCCTCTCTCTCTCTCTCTCTCTCTCTCTCTCTCTCTCTCCCCTCTCCCTCTCTTCCTCTCTCCCTCTCCCTCTCTTCTTTCTCTCTCTCTCTCCAGGGGAGGAATTCAACTTGTTTTCTGTGTTGCTCACTTGCTCTGTTCATATGCATGTTCTTTAATATTTTATAAAAATTTTAGGCCTTTTTCATTTTGTATGATATTGTGATTGGTTCTTATAAATAGATTCACATTTGTTGTGCACTTCTTTTTTGTATGTTCATGTAATTGGTGAATTAATATGTTGTGTGAATATGTTTAATTTTCCTTTGTAGTGTGTTTATCTGAAATGAATAATTTTTTGCAGACATATGATAGACCATTTATACAGAGATGGTTAAAATCTGGAAATAGGACATGTCCTAAAAGCCAACAAGTTCTTTCTCATACTATCCTTACACCTAATCACTTGATTAGAGATATGATATGTCAATGGTGTAAGAACCATGGAGTTGAGTTTCCAGATACCCTTCAGTACTCAGATGAAGGAGTAACTGAACCCGATCGTCACCGTTTCGTGTATTTGCTTGAAAAGATGTCTTCCTCATTGTTGGATCAAAAAGAAGCTGCAAAGGAATTGAGATTATTAACTAAGCGGACTCCTTCATTCCGTGCTCTGTTTGGTGAATCAAATGATGCCATACCTCAATTACTTAATCCACTTTCGCAAACCAAATCTAGAAATGAAGTTCACCCTGATCTCCAAGAGGATTTGATTACTACAATTCTGAATCTATCAATTCATGACAACAACAAGAAGATTGTTGCTGAAACACCAATGGCGATCCCTCTTCTTTTAGATGCTTTAAGGTCAGGAACAGTTCAAACGAGGAGCAATGCAGCTGCTGCTCTCTTTACTTTATCAGCTCTTGACTCTAATAAAGAACTCATTGGGAAATCTGGCGCTCTAAAACCTCTCGTTGATCTTTTAGAAGATGGACACCCATTAGCTATGAAGGATGTTGCTTCGGCTATTTTCAACCTTTGTAAGCTTCACGAAAACAAATTGAGGGCTGTTAGGAGTGGTGCTGTGAGAGTGATCCTTGAAAAAATCAAGAACAGAATGCATGTTGATGAGTTATTAGCTATTCTTGCCATGCTCTCAACTAATCAGATAGCAGTCGAAGAATTGGGAGAGCTCGGAGGTGTTCAGTGTCTTCTTAGTATAATTAGAGAGAGCTCTTGTGCTCGCAACAAAGAAAATTGCATTGCAACCCTTCATACTATATGTTTCAGTGACAGGACCAAGTGGAGGGAAATGAGAGAGGAAGAAAATACTAATGGCACAATCTCTCAGGTTGCTCATAACGGCACCTCTAGGGCCAAGAGGAAGGCCAGCGGTATACTTGAGAGACTTAATAGAGCAGTCAATCTCATCCATACTGCATGAACACATGTTTCCAAACACGAAGTCCGTAAATTCTACATCCTTTTTCGTTCGTAAGTCACTATTTCCTCCTCTGTATATCCCGGTCATTCTCAACTTTTAATATTTGTACATAATGTTATCTTGAGTTTGAGTTTCAGGTTGTTGAGTAGTAGTCATTGTGAATAACCACGTTTAAGGATGGAACATTGTCTGTAAGATTGATTCTCTCCGCTGTATATATCAATAAGCATTTTCACAAGCAAAAAAATAGTTTTAGAGATATTATTATATATAAGTGTGCGCTAATATAGCAAAAGGCTCTCACTTGTTGTTAGATGGCTTCTAGTTCACTTTGAAAATGCAAGTGGGGTTTCTTAAATTTGTCTAGAAGCAACATTTAAAATCTAGTTCTAATTATTCGTGTAGTGAGTAATCAATGCCTCTTGTGTTCTGTCCACAACACCTTGCTGTATCTGCAATCCACATGGCTCTCATGCTTTAGATATTACTTCCGGTACATACTTTTAAGGTGGTGGCACTTTGTTTGCTTGCGACAATCAATCCATTCTTGTTGTTTGGAGTTATTGTTGGTTTGATATCAACCCCCTTGCAGAAAATAAGGCCAAATCCTTTACCACTTCGAATAATTCAGTTGAAATTGGGATAAGATAGGAATGGCTTAGGATTAAGGTGAGAAGGCAATAAAAAGCTCTTCTTTTATTGAATGGTGCTGGTTTTTTCATGTGTTCTAATTAATATGCTGTGCCTTTTCGTTCTAATCTCATGGCTTAGGATCATGTTGGCAAGGGAACACTAGAACTATCGCGAATGGTGCTGGCTTCTTGCTTCTGGCTGTGCTCTATTAAAAAATGCCGCCCCTATCACTGATTGTCTTTATCAATCTATTATTATCCCACCGTAATCAACATGGTGCTTCGATGTAGGCGTGCAGCTTAGATTTTTTCGATGTTCATTTGGATGAAATAACTTGCGGTAATTTTATCACCTTCTTGTAACAAGTTCAGCAGTGATACAAATAGTTGTGCAGAAATAGACAAAATAAATGTTGTACAGATCAGAAGTCAGTGAGTATGGTATGGCACATCACTGCAGAAAGGCCTAAAGTGATGCAATGAAATCTCAGATCTTATTGCGAAACACTTGTGTAAGCTGAGATTTTTTATGCCCTTGCACATGCATCGCCTGAAAATTCTACTTGTATTTCAGATTTGCAGGTGTTTACTGTATCTGGATTTGGAATTTTTCTGGTGGAACTATTAAACCAGCTGAATTTTTCTGTTGATGCTGCTGATCTAAAAATCACCGATTTTACCGATTAATCATCTAATTAATCGTTTTAATATGTTCTGCCGATTCAGTTTTATAATCCGATTAATCACTGCACTATTTTCTTAAATTAATATATTTAGTATAATAAATTAAGTATTTTTATATTTTATCAAACACATCCGATTAATTACCGATTATCCAATTAATTAAAGAAAGACTGCTCTATCGAACAATGCCGATTTCCGCTTTTTAGAACAATGGTTCCAGATATCAAATGCAGCTTGATTTTATTCAGACGTACTAGAAAGGGAATACTATCAAAATCTAAAATCACGCTGGAGATCTAAGTTAAACCAAAACGGAAAAGCTACGAGTATTTTCAGTTTCAAGCAAATCATGTCTATTCCTATTTTATATACAAGCAAATATTCTGTCACAGTACACAATATGAAGAATAGTTCACTATTAGCTGTAAGTACACAAGATCAATTAAGAGCTTAATAATTCAGGACGGGAGAGCAAAAAACTGGAGACCTTCGAGCTGGGCACACCACAAGCATGAAACCGACCATCAATGTTCGACCAAAAGTGTGAAACTGTACATCACCTATGAGGCTACGACAAATTTTGCACTAATAGTAACACCAAGCGTGGCAGTAATTAACCCTTGCGATATATCCTGTTAAATGTCAATACATCCTATAAGCCCAACCATTTTTCCGCAAAAATGCATTTACTGCTTCTTTTATAGCCAGATTTGGGATCAGCTGGGACTGATTAAGCAATTCGCGTGTGATTGGATCAAATTTTCCCACCTGCCCAGTTGTCGACTAGCATATTAATATATACTCAATCCTCAGAAAAAAAAAAGGATTGCACATGAGAAACTTGATATACCTTGTTGAGATGCTCAAGAATAGTTGAACGCTCATAGGTGATTCCACTAGGAGTAATGACCGGATCACGGAAAATGTCGAGTGTAATTTTACAGCATAGATAGTCCGGCACCTGAAATTCCCAATAGAAAACTAGTAATAAGTAAAGTCCACTTAAATAAGATTGAGGGGGCGGAACTCGAGGTAAATTGAGGGAGTAATGCAAAAAGTAAATGGAAGTGAAAGCAGTACGAGCAATTGCTTTTACATCCATTTTCTACTATAACAATAACTAAGTTAATTACATACGATAGAAAAAACTATGGAGAATAGAAAAAACATAACAGCTGGCCTGTCCTTTGACTTTGCAAAACTTTACACGGGAAGACATTTTAGAATGCTAGACAATGTGAACAATGCTCACCTCAGTTGGGTTGTCATCTTCAATAGCTTTGTCAATTACTTGCCCAAGAGCCTTTAACTGTTCTGGATAGACACTATTAGAGTGATCAACAAGCCCTCCCAAATTATGAAGATCATGCTCATATTTCTCCCTAAGAGCAGTCTCACAAGCTTCTCTGAGTAGCAAACAAAAAACAGTTTAGTGGCAATCGAACAGGAACAAAGGAAACACCAAAGGTGAAAAAAGCATTTAGATAACCACCAGGTCACAATTACAAAGCTTTTGCATTGTAGTAATGAAAACGGTGCAAAGCATTAAGACCTTCACGCTATTACTAAATTAGGCTTTTGCATATATAAAAATTTAAGAAATAGATGAAGAAAAAGAAGCAAATACTTCAAGGTTTGTAGATTCCATGCTCTCATGGTAGATTCTTGCTCCCACTCAAGGTATCTTGCTTTGGCTAGCTCTTGCCATATTTCTTCCACCATGTAACCCTTAGGATCTGCGCCTCTCCCAAGATCCAGAGCCTACATTTATATCAGATTAGAAAAGTTTCCTTCCTATATTCCTTAACAATCAGCTGTATTTGTTTCAGACTGCTTGAGAAACATAAAATAGTACTTCAGAAAGACTCTGCTCCCAGGCCCGTGGATAGGATATCGTGCTAAACTCAACACTCTTATAAAATATTTGAGAATTGAGATGATAAATCTTCAGCTAAATGCCTACTATTTGAAATTAAATTTGAATGTATGCTTCCAGCCAAATTACGAAGAAACCCTATGTTTACAGATTTGCCAGCTTGTATGTATAAGACCATATGAATAATCCGTTTCTTCTTTCGAGGATTTCTAATTATCGCATTTAGTCTTGCTATCTTTAATACTCTAGGTCTATAGTACACAAAATTATTTTCTTAATGTGTGCATGTCATATAATTCACTAACAGTTTTCAGTTTGCACACACTCACACACACAGTACAGTTATATATAGATAAAGCGGTCCATATGCACTAGAATGAAAAACATGAATTAGACAAAAAATTTATCATACTTTCTCCAGTTCCTTGACCCCATGTGCATACACTTTCCTCTGTAGTAATGCAAGACCTAGCATATAATGACCCTGCAATTAAAATCATGTCTTCTGAGATGATTATATTTGAGGGAAAAAAGTGGCATATGTATTAGATGATAAGGATGCAAGAGCAAATTATTCAAAATAAACCAGCATCCATATTGTTGTTGATTAATTATTACCTTAACTGGTCTCACATAAACATGATGTGTGTATGACATGACCTTTTTCATACAAGGCTTAACTCTACTTCTAGGTGCTCCATTAAGTAGTGACTTATACCTTTATTCTAAGAAAAAAGCAAGAGCATCACCACTAAAATATAGAAAGGCCAAAAAACTCTAAAGCAAAATGGGTTGCCAAATGTTATCAAGACTAAAGCCGTGAAGGGTGATTTGACTGATTTCTAGTATAAGCTATTGTCATTAACATTCACCTCACTACACCATCGGTACTTAACTCAAATTGAATCTAATGCATAACTTAATCATCTATACAAAAGAACTTAAGCTAGAACATTCCAATATGCAAAAGTATATACAAAAATCAATATTAACAAAAAAAACCTTGATACTTCTTTTTTGCTAATTAACATCAATATTTTGCTTCTGTGAAAGTAGTTATATAACACAAATTTCAAGTACACCTTGTCAAAAAAAAATCAATTGTATTTGTGGAAGTATCGGATGTGTCCGAGTATCCAACACAGAGGGAAACACGTTAGGTAACCTAAGAATCCCCGCTTCTTAGATTATGAAAAAATGAAGGTACAGTGTTTAAACATGTACAAGAACTTGTACCAAAAAAACAAGAAACATGCTCAAAGTATAATTAATAAATGCAGTCGACATTAAAACCAATAAATAATACAGACCTTGACAGAAGTGCGATCAAGCTCGATAACTCGCCTACAATCCTCTTCAACTTTGGTCCAATCACTACAGTACACACATAAACAATAAAAACACGAAACAACAAAGATTGACAAAGATTTTAAATGTAATCGAGCATAATTACGACACAAATTGATCAAGAGAGGGGAGTTCATTTATATAAATTACTTGCGCTTGCGATGACAAAGAGCACGATTACTCCAATAAACAGGAACATTAGGGCACAAAGTAATAGCCTGAAAATTATAATTAGAACTACATTAGCAGGATAATTATAATTAATTAATAAAGAAAATGAAAATAAATAGGGATTAATAAGGGGGAGACCTCAGTATAGGCATCAATAGCAGCAGCGAATTTGAGTTTAGAGAAGTAAAGATTGCCGTCTTGACGGAGTTTCTCGGCTCTTTGGGTGGATGTAGTTGACCCTCCGTGTCCCATTTTACAATTCAATTCTGTTGTATGTAATTGTATCCTAATTTGTGCTTATATAGACTTGTCTTAGTAATCTGTAACTATCTCTCTCCTCTCTTTCTCGCCCAATCTCTCTCTCGCCAAATCTCTCTCTCTCTCCAACCTCTCTATCTCTCTCTCGCCCAATCTATCTCTCTCCAATCTCTCTCTCCAATCTCTCTCTCTATGTCTCTCTCTCGCCCAATTTCCCAGTAGTTTTCTTTTTCTTCTCTCCAACTTTGAGACTTTTCTCGGAAATTGTATGAATTTAAATTTCTTATATACTTTTTTCTTTTTTAATGCTGTATTGATTTTAATAAGAAGAATCTTATGCACACAAGACGTGTCTGATGTGAATTGGGTTTGGGACCACGTAAGCGAGAATTTGAATTTCGGACATTTCTATACAGGTATTACTATTAAGGGGTTGGCCCAAAGTTGGCCCAAATATCACTTTTTTATTCAAATAACCCTCATTGTCACTTTTTGAATAATTGGCCCCAAATATCACTCCAAAACGGAGTTCCGGGTGGAGTTTTTGTTATTAATGAAAAACGTGATTTCGTGTTCTGTTTTGATTTTTTTTTCAAAAAAACATTGAAAATGCAACTTCAATTCGTGTTTATGGGGAAAAACGCAATCTCAAGATGAGTTTCTCGTATTAACTCATTTTTTATCTGCGTTTTGAATTTTTTTTTTTTTGCATCCTGAGAAAAACTCCGTATGAAACTGCGTTTTTACGAAAAACTCATTTTGAAACGCCGTTTTTATATCCCTAAACTCAAGACGAGACTGCGTTTTTTACCGAAACAATTTCTGAAATTGCGTTTTCAGCAAAAACTCGGTTTGAAACCGCGTTTTTCAAAAAAAACATGAAACGAAACTGCGTTTTCCTTTTATTTAAAAAAAATAAAAAAAATAGTTATGGTAAAACTCAACACGAGACTGCGTTTTTCGTCTATTTTTAAAAACTTCACCCGAAACGCCGTTTTCCAGTGACATTTGGGGCCAAAAATTCAAAAAGTGACATTGAAGGTCTTTTGACTCAAGAAAATGACATTTGAGGCCTTAATTTTTACTATTTTACTTGAAATTCCGATTTATTTTTATTTTAAAGTACATTCATTCTTTCCTGACCCAAAAAAATGTATATTCATTTCTTCAAAATACGTATTTCTTTTCAATAAAATCAAAATCAAAATCCCCAATCATTCATTATTAGGCATCTTTAATTATATCATGAGCGAGTTATGCAGCTCATCCTCAGTTTATTAGGCATTTTTAATTATCTCCTAAGATATTTATATAGCTCACTCTCGACTTTTTTGTAGTACTATGCATCCCGAATTAGCACGCGGAACTTTTTTGAATGATATGACAGAACGCGCAATGTCAGTGTCAATTCATACAATTATTTTAAGAACTTCGAATGCTTCCGGTAAATATCCCCTCAACTATTATTATATTATATTTTTCTTACTCGTTATTTTATATTTAATGAATGAATATAAACATGATAGTAAGTGTACGTTTAAAACGAAACGATTAAACTTAATCTGTAGAATGCCGTTAGTATTTTTACAAATAAAAAGCTACAAATGAACATATATATTGAATACAGAGTTAGACCAAAATCTTGAATTTTATTTAAATAAACTATATGTACTGTTTTATATTATTACTGAGTTAACTACTAACTTACAATTAACTTACTCAATTTAAAAAGATAAAAAATTTATAATTGAAGTCAGAATGACTTGCAATCATAATATATAATAATATAAAATTTACATTATTGTTAATATTAAAGTCGATTTTAATGAAAAATATTAGTTTTTGAAATTCAACGTATATATGGGAAAATGTTAGTTTTTTGTTTACAATACTGTTAACAAAGTAAGATTAAGTTATGTGTGTGTTAGCATGTAAATTATTGTATGTTACATCTTTTGGCAAATTATGATGGTTTCAATTATTTATATGCTAAATATCTGATTTATGTACATGTATAATCATTATTAACATCTAGTGAGATAATTAATTACTTAAATAACATGTATTTATAATTATTCAAAAATTAAAATTGTGTAAAAAATAAATTGCTATAATTTATATATGGTATTCGCATTATCACTGACAAACCATCCATATTTATTTTTTACGCAATCGGGTATCAATCATGGTTGTAACATAAAATGAATTATATATTTTTAAGACTTATCATTAATATTCATGATTTTTTTCAAGAATTCGAAAAAAAATTGTATTTATATTATTATTTAAACCATTTTAAGTTTCTTTCATTATGACTCTAATATTTCTTCATATAATAATTTGATAACATTTTATACTATTCTTCTAAAATTAAAAATTTTCAGTTCAATAAACTTTTATAAATATGAGTTGAACTGGTTAATTCCTTCAAATTATTGAATAATATATGTTTTTTCCTTAAATAATATAAAATGCATCGAATCAAATTTTACAATAGAGTATAAATATAACTTTTATTTGAATAATTCAAAATATTTGTACAATATTATCTTGATCAATGAATATTGTTGATCTGAAAGAATTCTTTTTAAAAAGTTAGTTTTTTTTAAGTGAAAAATGAAAAATAAATCGATTTAATATATAATCGTAGTTTTAACAAATCTAGTGAGATCTCATTTCAAATTTCAAATATTCTTAAAAATTGGACAAATTCCAAAAATAATAATGCGTTATTTTAATATAAATAATCAATTGACTTGATCCTATAAAGACCTCAAACACATTAATTTATATTAACATAAGATATTAAAAATTTTCACATTATTGGTAAGATATTCTCGCCGAGCTTGTAATTTAAATTTACTAAACGTAAAATGTGACGATGTTTTTCGGCCAGGTTATGTAGTCAAATTTCGAGTATTTTTTAAATAATGGGCTAAGTTCTAAAATGTATTGTCTCATTATAATTCGAACTTATCTAAATATGTAATACCAATATAGATTATTTATATATAACTGATTCTATATTCAATTTTTTTTAAAAAAATTATATATGTACATTTTAATTACTTTTATAATAAAAAAATATGTTAAAAATATATGAGATATATTTTCAAACTAAAAAATGATTAATAAATAAGATAATAATCCATTTATCTACTATACCTAATTATATATATGAAATTTAATTAATTAAAATTAATTGTACAAATATCAACTAACTATCAGTTAAATAAAATATTCATTTAACACACTTACGGCACTCGTGACAATATTGTGTATTGGTAAGAGGTTCGATACCCACAAACCACATCTTTTATATAAATATTAAAAACAGAGGTAACGGGACTTTTTAATAAATAAACAAAAGACCGTGTATGATTAAATATATTTCACTCGTAAATACAGACAACAAACTGTTTTACCTGGTAAAAATATTAATGTCAAATGTAAAATACAGATAAACTTGTATGACTCGGTC
The DNA here is from genome assembly GCF_009905375.1 of Apium graveolens. Classification (NCBI taxonomy): domain Eukaryota; kingdom Viridiplantae; phylum Streptophyta; class Magnoliopsida; order Apiales; family Apiaceae; genus Apium; species Apium graveolens. Next base: position 3,477,420 of record NC_133653.1, read on the forward strand.
TCCCTCCCTAACAATACTTTTACTGCATTTTCTCAATCAACTAAGAAACTAAACATATAAAATACATTCTGAAAATTTGATAATCAAAACAACATGATAGTAAACTCATTGACAATATGTACAACTCATTCCCACAAGTTTTACAATAGGGGTGATCAAAGAATGAAATTGCTGTTATATGTCCACACCACACAGTTTGGAGGGATCAATGTTCCCGCAAGTTCCCAATCAGGCTAGTCGATACTTGATCGCTGCTGTCGGCTCTATAGTTTTCCAAGGATGACAATTTCTCTCGAATGCACTCAACGAGATTTGAAGCTTCTTTACTACACTTCAAGGGCTGTCTTTGCAAACTCTGTAATTTGCAAATAAAGTCTCTCTGGTTATACATATTTCTAGCCTTGTTGGTTTGCATGTTGAATAAATGTGACAGATAAAATATTTACCTCAGAAGCCCATAAGCAATCCCGTGCATTTCGGGGAATTATATGGATGTGGGTCTGAACGTGCCATATTGCAAAATAATATCAAGAATGTTAGTTTCTGAAGAAAATTCCACTTGAGTAGACCAATGTCTAGAAGATTTAAAAACTTTTAAACGAAATTACTGATTTATATGAACTTACATGATATATAACTTGGCCAGCAGCGGCACCATTGTTGACCAACAAATTAAATGAATCTGCAAATTCAGAGTTTATTTTAACAAGGGAATTTAAAGCTCATTATCAACAAAGCATAATAATAAGACCCAGTCAGAAATTATTCTAAACGTGAAGTGACTTGGCTAAACAAGGAAGGTGATTCTAATTATCATAATACAAGGTTATACAGTAATGTACTATATACGGATTTAAAAGGATTGTTGTAGCTGGCATCCTTCCCTATTTGACATTCAGAAGAATCATAACGATGAACAATTTTAGTATGAATGAAACGTAACTTTAAAATAAAATTGCAGAACAAATATTGTGCATAGTTACATATTAAAATAGGTTTACAACGTTAGTGACTGGAAAAGTATAATGTGAGTATAGCATGAATTGAAAATATGAAAAAAATGTGTTGTAAGCCTTCTATCTTCACAGGTCCAGCATTGTGTATATATAGGGTGTTGATGCTGTTCATTTTATATAGCGAAGGACATTTTTTGGGCAACTTACAAGTACATTTAGACAAAAAAAAAACAAAACGGCGCCTCAAGCCTGATCTCAACTTGGACATTCGATATGCTAAATCATATATAATCCAACAATGTCAGACGTATATATCATCAACCGCAGCTAGGACAATTTTCATTACATCAAGTCATTCTAATAAACTGGTATCTAGCATGTGCCATTTCACTACGAATTATAAATAGAAAAAATGTCTCTCCCACAATGAAGGGGATGAGATAGGATGTCTTAAATTACACAGCAGGTTGACTGACCAGAACATCATCAAAAAATAAGATGCATACCGCAACCAGTTGCTTTCATGACTGCATTGCTAATTACTGGTACCTTTGAACACATAGCACCAATTACCTGCACCGTTAAATTGAGAGATCAAAAATAGGCAAACATGTACAAGGAAATTGTTTGGTTTGATGAAGAGACAAATTCTTATCGACAAAGTGAAGGGAATGAAAACAAGCAAAATCAGGTTAGCCTTCCAAGTAATGTGTTTCATGCTGTGTTCTGAAATTCTGGTCCATTATTGTAAAAGAAAACAATGTAACTCAATCAGCTAGATCTTACTAGATTATAATACATGCACTAACGAACTGTGTCGTCAAGAGTACAACTCAGTGAAGACAATGTTCTAACTAGAAAACAAATTCAATTGCAATTTACGTAAGTTTATCCAGGGAATGAAAACAAGCAAAATCAGGTTAGCCTTCCAAGTAATGTGTTTCATGCTGTGTTCTGAAATTCTGGTCCATTATTGTAAAAGAAAACAATGTAACTCAATCAGCTAGATCTTACTAGATTATAATACATGCACTAACGAACTGTGTCATCAAGAGTACAACTCAGTGAAGACAATGTTCTAACTAGAAAACAAATTCAATTGCAATTTACGTAAGTTTATCCAGGGAATGAAAACAAGCAAAATCAGGTTAGCCTTCCAAGTAATGTGTTTCATGCTGTGTTCTGAAATTCTGGTCCATTATTGTAAAAGAAAACAATGCAACTCAATCAGCTAGATCTTACTAGATTATAATACATGCACTAACGAACTGTGTCGTCAAGAGTACAACTCAGTGAAGACAATGTTCTAACTAGAAAACAAATTCAATTGCAATTTACGTAAGTTTATCCAGTGAAGTCCGTGGATTCAAGGTTGCTCCATATAGGGGTTTAAATGAAACAATATTTGCGAGCCTTTCAAGCTCAGCTTGTAAAATATTAGAATTCGACTAGACAGTAAAAGAGTCGAAGACAAGCTTAAACTATTTGAATACCTTATTGATCCTAACGCGTGCTTCGAATTACTCAACTCATGAGGCTCGCAAGCCTAATCGAGCTAATTTTCTATAATTACTATTAACAAGCTACAAATATACTCTTATATAATTGATTAACAATATTATACATATATAATGTAGTTGAACTCGGGCCTATCATATTTGAGCTTTGCTCAATATCTAATACAGTTGCTCGGGCTTTCGAGCTGAGTTCAAACATTTTGAACTGTTGTAAAGTCGGGCTTAAAAGTTAATGGCTTGGTAAAGTTCAAGCCTGAGCCCGAACATTTTGGTCAAGATCAGGATCGAGCGTGACTGTATTTGCCCAAGTGTGACTGTATTTGGCTCAATTAGATTACAACCCTAGCTACATAAA